>NC_052616.1:32598411-32941251 GCF_016545825.1 Eucalyptus grandis
GATGCTCAGCTTGCATAGGGCGAGCTCGGTCTTGAGCTCTTGGATCTCGGCCTTCATGGCTTCGACCTCGTCCCTACGCGGAGCTTCCACCTTGATCACTTGGACGCGCTCCTTCAACACATCGATCGATGCTTCAAGGGCTTCATCCTTGTCGTGTAATGGTGCGGTAGCTTCGTTGAGGCCGGTCGTGAAGTCTTCACGGAGCGAACACTCAACCTCCATGATCCGGTCTCGCACATCGTCAAGACCTTCCATGAGTTCGAGCACGACACTCCGGACCTTCCCGATCTTCTCATCGAACGTAGCTACGACGTCCATCGAGGTGTCTCTTTTCTTTGCTCGGCCACGAGTCTCCTTGACTTGCGCGGCCTCTCCATCCATGACAGCTTCTTGGCTCAACATTCCTTCGAACAGTTGGCGCTCCTTGGTCTCTCGAACGGATCTCTCTTTTGCTCTGATACCACTTGTCACGGGCTGATCAATTGGGATCGTGACCGCGCGGCGACTCGGGCAACTTTGGATCACCCAAGCCAAGCCTTGCTTGATCGAACGCCTACCCACTCGCTTACCCGGATCGTTGAGAGAGAAAGTTAGAGAGAGGAGCTTTGAAAGAAAAGGAAAGCTTTGATATTTTTGAAATGGATTAGATGATTACAAATGAGGGAGGATACCCCTTTTATAGTTGAGGGCCTCGGATTACATCCGTTGATCTACTTTTCATCCGGCAGGCGAGATCGCACCGCCTCAACTACCGACATAATGTCAACTACCGTCTACCGACATAAATAACGGAACAGAAATCTAGAATATGACTCAATGACGGTTTCGCCCACCCTTGGAACCTTCGGGGAGCTTGGTGGGAATCCGAGTGAGAGTAGGAGGTCCACGGGTGAGTCGCAATTGCCCCTTAGGAACCTCTCGGGTCGACTCTCTTTAGACCCATGACACAAGCATGACCCATCCTTAAAATGGTTGGTTCTCAATAGAATCTTGACAACCTTCAAATGACCAGGTCAATAAAATTTAGTAAAAAGTTGTAGTATCTACAGCATTACTCAAATTTGAAACTACTGGCACAAATATCTGGAAAGAGAATTACATTGACCTTTTTTTGCTAAGGTTGAATTAAAAAATGAGGAAAATTGTCCAAAAAGTCATAAACTTATTACGCTTTTATTAATTCGGTCATAAATCTTTTAATTTTGTCAATTGAGTCCATCCAACTAATTTTGACCAAAAATCATTGACACGAACACGATCGGCATTGATGTAGACAATTTTAATAATATTTCAATATTTTCCAAATATTTTAGTTTTTCTCTTATTTTATTCTTTCTTTATTTCTTTTTCTCTTTCCTCCGTTACTTTTGTCTTTCTTTTTCTTATTGTTAAGGGATGGCAGGAGGCTGCCACCACTAGCCGACAAGGGTCACAAGCCCTCGGCCAGTGGCCGACGAGGGCCGCGAGA
Source organism: Eucalyptus grandis (assembly GCF_016545825.1). Lineage (NCBI taxonomy): Eukaryota > Viridiplantae > Streptophyta > Magnoliopsida > Myrtales > Myrtaceae > Eucalyptus > Eucalyptus grandis. Next base: position 32,599,880 of record NC_052616.1, read on the forward strand.
CAAGGGTGAAGGCCCTCACTCATAGCTAGGCAAGGGTCGTGACCATTGCCCAATGGCTGGCAATTGCTCATTGCCCTTGCATGTGGCTTGCGAGGGCTCGTGGCCAACCCAGTGGCTAGTGGCCCCCTACAAGCTCTTAACAATAAAATAAAATAAAATAAAAGTAAAGAAGGAAAAAGAAAAAGAAAAAATATTAAAATGTTATTAATAATTGTCCATGATAGCATAGGCCATGTCACGAAGGATGGTTGTCGTCCACGTTAACAATTTCGCCAAAATTGGTCAAACTCAATTGGCAAAACGTAAAAAAGATTTCGGATTCAATTGACAAAATTAAAAAGTTTACGACTGAATTTGCAAAAGTGCAATAAATTTAAAACTATTTAGGCAATTATCCTATGAAAAAGAATATGTGCAAGATAAAATTATGTATTTACACATTTACCTTTTGATTAAAAATCTATAAAATAATTAATTGAAAATATAGATTGTGATCCCTTGAAAGTAAGAGGTGCTCTTTATTTTTAAAATAATAGTATAGCTAAGTAATTATTTTTTTATAAAATGAACGACTTCTTCATCTACTAATTCAGATTTCGTAAATTCCAAAAAGGATAGTGTGGTAATTCTCAGTCCTCAACAATTCCAAGATGGGGACATGTCATCTTTGTAGAGCACAATAGAACGTAACTTCAACGCAACGTAGAGCATCCACAAATTTGGCCTAGAGAATAATTTGTTAAAGACTCGGGGTGTAAAGCAAATATCTGGGTCGTCATTATTGTTCACCCTCAAACTGAGAAGAAAAGCTGTGGAATTTTTGCAAATATGCCGTCGAACTCCTAAATTTCACACCTATTTGTCTTCTTCATAGGCATGTTCATCCTTAGAAAAATAACTTTTAATAAAAAAAAATAAAGATAAGTCTTGTTACGAAAGTGTATTTGACTCATAAAACTTTCAATTCATTTCGGCATTATGACAGCCCAAAAACATTTTTTTACTATTCTAATGGGCAATATAGCCATCACCACTCAACAAATCAAAAAGCAAAATTTGCAAAAATTTCATCCTTCTGTCTAGCACCGCGATCATCCTTCTAATCGAAGCACATCGCCAGCATCACCACTCAACCACCTTTCTCTCCTTTCATGATTTTAATAAGCTCAAGCTCGATTAGTTTTCCGAAATGTGTCAATTGCCGGCCTTGTGTCCCGAATGACGAGCAACGATACCTCGGATCTCCGCGAGGGAGAGAATGGGGTGGCTGCAGCTACGGCAACAACCACTTCATCAACGTCAATGACGGGCTAGTGCAATCGTGGGACGACGATTGAGGGTGGAGTGGGAAGAGGGTTTGCAGGTTGAGGGAGGGGTGTTGATTGTTGGGTTATGTTAATGTTGTTGGTGGGTTTGTCTTAGGTCACGTGTACATGTAGGTAATAGAAAGACACATCAATGTATGCCACGGGTCCAGGCAGCAACACTAGCGCCGTTGTACAATTACAGCATAATCTAGATCATTAAATTTTCTAAGCCGGAACACCATGCATAATAGTTGCCATCGTATAAATGAGAAACCATTTAAATCACTTTTTCAGTGAAGTTATAAACAAACCAACATCATCATAGTTTCATTTTATGATCTAGTCGAATTCGCAGATGAAAATTTCTTCACTAGAATTGGAAATTAGCACTTGATTCTTTTAAAGAGGTGTCAATATTGTCTAAATTAATTGTACACCTAATAAAAGCTATATAAGTAATACAGGTGAAGGTATTGTTGTGGGATCACCTCTAAGTTGTCCTTTGCATTCAATTGCAATTTGAGAATTATTTGAGGAAAATTTGAACGGTCCTATGAACCATTAATTTAAGAGTCTTAACTATCCACTCTCTCTAACTAACCATTAAACCAAGAGAGGATAAGATTGCTGGTAGAAAAGTTATTTCTAAAGTATGCTATAAATATTTAGTCTTTCTAATGCCGATCAATTTTAAGGGGATTAATATTATATTCACATTTTTGAATGATGCAAAATCGAGATGAGAGATACTTGTATTTCTTCAAAGTTTTAGGTGATAGCTAAAATCAAATGAATTGATTTTTTTTTCTCAAGTGGATAACCCTGTTTATAACACCACAAGGTATTTTTATAACCTTGAATACATCCATCAAATAGCATAAATATTTTATATCTATCTAAATCAAACAGCTTAAAATGTCCCCAACAGTACAGTTTCCCTCTCTTTTTTCACCCTCTTTTTGCTGGCTTCGCCCGTCTCCATCACTCTTTTGGTTTTTGCTCTTTCCTTCAATTTGTAAACCCAGTGGGTCCCGCCTCTGCCAGACAAAAACAAAGAATTCATGCCCTATGTGACACGTGGCGCATTCTGTTCCTGTTCCCAGACTCTCCGGTCCGACAAAGTATGGGTAGAGAAAAAGGGAACACGAGCATAGGATGTGCCTGACAACCCGTGATCTCTTGGGACCTTTTCACCTGTGAAATGCCGCTGGGCATTTTGCCTTCGTTTGTTTCACACGTTTCAGCTGAGAGAATCAATCTTGGAATTCACGCCCACATCTACACCAGATAATTCCGACACCGGTCGCGAACAACCCAGGAGAGCCCGCCCAGCCCCGCCTGGAGCCGGGCCGTCCCACGACGCTTCAGGTCGTGCCTGTACTCCAACACGACTTGCCGTAACACCTTCACGCCAAACATGTGGAGCTTGGGCTTTGGGCTCATGAGATCCCTGTCGTATGCAAAGGCCAATTGATCTCTAGGATAAAACGCGTCCTGCTTGTTGAACAAGATCCACAAAAATAGGTTGTTGGCCAGAGTTTGCCGGCCCAAAATTCAAGCGCTATCCAGCACATTTACGCCAAACGTAAGTGCTTTTCGTTAAGAGTTTCTTGAACTAGAAATAATCATAGAAAATTTCAAGAGCAAAGAGTACAAAATGATTACTCTTCAAACTCCTAAATGCAGAAGAATATGGTCTTACTTTTAATAGTTCCTATTCAAATGCAATGTTTAGAACTCTTGGCATATTGATGCTCAGAAGGACTAATAGTGTAGGATACTGATATTATTCCATCTCGCTTTCATGGTTGGACCACAACTACAATAAGGCATGGTGATTTCGACATTCTTAAATAACAAGAGCAATACTGATTTCTGGCTGTCTTCTTTTCTTCAAAAAAAAATTTATATGTATTATATAGAAAAAAAATCTTGAGTTCATCTGTGATTCACATATGAGGAGTGCAAAAATATTGATAGTTGACTCATGATTATATGTGCAACACACTCTAAAATTTTGAATTAAAGTACTGCAGTATGAGGATCATAGGTGCCTTTTCAACTTCGCACCATGGAAATGCACGCGAACGCACCCAAATACATGTTGAAAAGCTAGCAATCATTCATATAAGTAGTAATTATGGGAGAAAAGCACCAGCATTACAAGCAGCCAAAGCCTGTTTTTGAATAGGGTTCTTATAAATATTTCTGAGCCACTTTTTAGGCTATTAAATGGGTTGATTGATAGTTGAACTACGAACTACCCAACAATCTATTGTAGAGTCCGCATCTATAATCACCTGAACGTGGGTGGACCAGCAAAAGGACAAATTATTGCATGGACACTATCTGCGTACAGCCTATTCCTGGCTATTTAACAATAATTTGCTTGACCAATAAAAGGGTACTAAGAATTTTAACTCAAATTTTGTTTTTTTTTTTTTTTTTTTTTGGAAACTTATATGTCAATTGGCCTCCCAATATTCCAATTAGACTTTCAGACAAGCATGACCCATCCTTAAAATGGTTGGTTCTCAGTAAAATCTTGCCAGCCGTCAAGTGGCTTTTGATCAACAGAATTTAGTTTTAAAAAAAAGATATATACAGTATCTTTAGCTTTACTCAAATTTGAATTTCATATGTTCAGGCTTGAACTTTATCAAACAATGAATGAAATTACTGGTACAATCAATTACAAATATCTAGAAAGAGAAAAATACATTGTCCTTTTTTTACGTAAGTTGAATTCTAAAAGAATATGCGCACAATAGAATTATGAATTTACACATTTACCTGTTGATTAAAGATCTTTAATATACTAAATGAGGATATTCTAAGGAAAAATAAAGATTGTGATCCCTTGAAAATAGAAGGTCCTCTTTATTTTTTAAAATAATAGTATAGCAAATTGATAATTTTTTGTATAATGAACGACTTGTTTATGTATTAATTTGGATTTCGTAGATTCCAAAATGAACAATGAAGATATTTCCAATCCTCGACAATTCCATATTGAAATAGTTCCAACGTAGGGGCATGTCATCCTGTAGTTGTAAAGCACAATAGAACATAACTTCAACGCAACGCAGAGCATCCACAAATTTGGCCTAGAGATTAATTTCTTAAAGATATGGGGTGTATAACAAATTATCTGGGTCCCGCCATTACTATTCGCCCCCAAACTCAGAAGAAAAGCTGTGGAATATGCTAATTTTGCAAAATTGCCCTTGTACAACCAAATTTCACACCTATTTGTCTTCCTTATAGGCACCTTCATTTTTAGTAAAAAAATTTTATTAAAAAAAATTTACTTAAGATTTGGTGTATAAAATGAAGGTTATAAAGATTTGGTGTATAAAATGAAGGCTATAATATATTTTGCTCACGTGTAATTAGCATGGTCGATTTCAAAAATTTTAAATTGGATGAGATTACGTACTTATATTTTATGTGGTTGATTGTCTAAAAAAATCCAAGAAATATTGTACAGCAGCCCATTATGTCCTACAAATGACACAACAATGGTCAATGCAATTTGACCTGACAAATGAGATTCAAACATTATAGGAAAAGTGACATGACATGGCATCACATCATTTTATCAATCACATCATCTAATCATTAGATCATTATGTTAAATTAATTACATCTTCATTCATCAATCAGATTATCAAATCATTAAATCATTAATCGAGTCATCATTCAGTTAATCAAATCTACAAGCATTGCAAGAATCACTTGGTCATCTAATCATCATAAGTCAATAGTCGAATGTATAGCGAACAAGCAATCTACCCAAATGGAGAAATATGGGGCTTAAACGAACACAAACCATGTAGGTTAGAAAATTTCGATACAAGTATTGCCCCAATTGTTCAAGAATTGACTAAAAAGTTCGACATCTGTTTCGGAAAATTGCATTTTCATCGATGTTTTTGGAAGGTTGTTTCATCAGAACTCAACACTCTTGTTGTGGATGCTTTTTTGACAAACTCGCTTAAACGTTAAAATGTCTTAGCTAGTAAAGTAAAGTGATGTGGACCGGTCAAAATACTTGTCCAAGTGTGTTTGGTTTTCGTTCTTAAAGTTTCGAGACACAAAGGATCGCTTACCCACCGATCACAATGGTCTTAGGGAAAAGGATGTAACTAAACTAGCTTTGGGGCTTGAGAAGCCAAAATGGGAACCTTGCATTTCACTACATCCATCACCTCGTATCCCTTCCAAACTACAATGTTTATATCACCAACGATAGTAGCATGCATTCTAGCGCAATTTTCAGTGCGGCAAACATTGTAATGACCTAATTCATATCGAAGATTCAAAATAGTCATTACCACAATTTAATAGCATGCATGATTCTCGTAATATGTCAGCAGCATAACAATGTTTGTTATGACTTTAGATTTCATTTTGGCATTGTGATGGCCTAAACACTATTTTTTTTTTTTTTTTTAACTATTCGAAGGGCAACATAGCCATCTCCCTCCCTCCCTCCCTCCCTCCCTCCAAACACATCGGTTTATGCCACATGTCCAGGCAGCAACACTAGCGCGGTAGTCCAATCGCAAGATAACCATTTTGTGCATCATTGAATTTTCTAAGCCCGAACTACATGCATAATGGTCCCAATTGTGTAAATCAAAAACCACTTAACTCGCTTTTTCAATGATATTATGAACGAAGCCACATCATCATAGTTTCATTTTATGACCCACTCAAATTTGCAAATGAAAATTTCTTCAACGGAATTGAAATAGGTTATCTATTTTCTTAATAAGGTTAAGGATCTATTTTAGCTAAATCAATTGTATACCTAATAAAAGCTATATAAATAATACAATTGAAGGCATTATCAAGAGATAACCTCCAAGTCGCCCTTTGCATTTAATTGCAATTCGAGAATTACTTTCAAACAAAAAAAAATTGAGCATGCACCACTAAAAGTTTAGGAATCTTTACATGTGAAGTACTTATCCATCATTAATTTGAGGTTTTATCGATTTGCTTTCTCAATGACCATCCACTCAATGATGGATAAATCAACTTGTGGAGAAACATCTTTGCAATATCAATGTATGCTATATTATTAATTAACTATCATTTAAAATGCAAAATGATTATTGTGTGAGCCAATTTTAAGAAGACTATCGCTTATGAATTCATCATCCACTCTTTAGAACGATGCAAAATTAAAGGAAGATATATGATGGCTCAAATCAAATTAATTGAATCTTATTTCTTAAATTAAGGGAATTTTTACATCGAATTTCATAACCATATTTACGACACCACGTGGTCTTGATATAAACTTGAATTTAGCCAGCAAACGGCATAAAATTTTCATACCCATCTAAATCAAACAGCATCGCTCTCTTTTTCGTCCCCTTTTTCCTTTTTTCCCCTTCATCGCTTGTTTGTTCTTTTTCTATGTAAACCCAATTTGGCCCCACTCTGCAAGACAAAAACAAAAAGAGTTGCTGCCATTTGCGACACGTGGCGCGTCACCGTTCCTGTTCGCAGACTTTCCAGCCCGGCAATTAATATGGACAGAAAAAGAGGAGCATGAGCGGTAATGTGCCTGACAACCTGTGATCTCCTGGCAGCTTTTCGCCTGTGAAATGCGGTTGGGCAGTTTCCCTTTTGTTTGTTTTCCAATGCATCAGTTGGGAGATTCAACTGTGGGATTCACCCCCACATCTCCTCCAAATACTTCTGGCAACCGCCGCCAAAACTGCCGTTCCCGGACAACTCTGGAGAGCCCGCCCTTTTTGTCCTCCGCATCCCCCCGGCCCCGCCCGCAGACGAGGCAGCCCCGCCACGCTTCAGGTTGTGCCTGTACTCCAGCACGACTTGCTCGAACACTTCCACATCGAACATGTTGAGCTTGGGCTTCGGGCTCATGAGGTCCCTCACGTACGCAAAGGCCAATTGATCCCTCGGATTGAATGCATCTAGCTCGTTAAACAAGAGGCACGAGAAGAGGTTGGTGGTTGGAGTGTGCCGCCTCAAAATTAGGGCGCTGTCCGGCACATCTATAACAAATATAAGAGCTTTTTGTTAAGAGGTTTTTGAACTGGAAATAATTTGTATATTGAAAGTTTCGAGCTCAAAAAGTAAAAAATTGTTACAATTCAATTTCCTAAATGCATAGAGTACGAATGGCTTACTTTTAATTGTTCCTACTCGAATTCAATGTTTGGTAGATGCTACTACAGGACTACTAGTGCATGACCCCACTATGAAACTTTCTTGCTTTCATGGTTGGACCACAACTATAATAAGTTGTGGTGATTTTTCATCCTTAAATAAAGAGAGCAATACCAATTTCTCACCATTGTCTTTCTTCCAAAAAAAAAAACAATTACATGTATTAAGTAGAAAAAATCATAATTTCATCTATAATTCACATATGGGGAGGGTTATAATATAAACAGTTGACTCATGATTATATGTTCAATACACTTTAAAAATCTGAATTAAAGGGACTGCACTGTAAGGATCATAGGTGCCTTATTAAATCCATGCCACGCATGCATGCATGAACGCACCAACATACATACACATATGCTAGTTGAAAAACCATCAACATTCATATAATTAGCACTTAAGGGAGAAAAGCACCAACATTACAAACAGCCAATGCCTATTTTTGAAGCGGTTTCCTTCCTATAAATATTTTTGAACCACTTACTAGGCTATTAAATGAGTTAATGGATAGTTCAACTACCTAATAATGTAATGGTGTCCATATCTATAATCACTTGCATGTGGGTGGACCAGCAAAAGGACAAATGATTGCATGGACAACCCTCTCTTCCTACAGCCCATTCCTAGCTATTCAAGAATCATATACTTAATCAAGGACATTCTAAGAAAAAACAAAGATGGTGGTCCCTCGAAAGTAGGAGGTCCTCTTTATTTTTAAAACAATAGTATAGATGAGTAATTATATTTTGAATAGAGAACGACTTCTTTATCTACTAATCCAGATTCCGTAGATTCCGAAAAGAAGAGTGTGGAAATTTCCTCGTTCATTTTTCTCTCTCGCCATGTAGAGCTCTCCTTACCCTCTACGCGGTACCTCTCTTCAGACCCAATTCCAACTCATTGCCTTTCCTTTCCAATCCTCAACAACTTCAATTTGAAATAATTCCAAGACAGGGACATATCATCTTGTAGAGCACAAAAGAACGTAACTTAAAAGCAACGTAGAGCATCCATAGTTTTGGCCTAAAAGAATAATTTGTTAAAGATTTGGCGGTGTAAAACAAAACAACTGGGTCCCCCCATTAGCTTTCACCCCCACAAAAAATGAGAAAGAAAAGCTACGGAATATGCTGATTTTTGCAAAAATTCCCTTCTACTCCCAAATTTACACCTTTTTGTCTTCTTCATAGGCACGTCCATCTTTAGTAAGAATATAATTTTTAACATAAAAATTTGCTTAATATTTGGAGTATAAAGGGAAGACTATAATTAATAAACAGGATGAGATTACATACTTATATTTTTTTGGGGATAATCATCCAAGAAGCACTAAGCATACAATACAATCGTCAATCAAATCTTAAACTTTTCAATTTAATCAGTTCGGTCCTAAGCTTTTTGACGATTCACCAATGTAGTTGTTTCGGTCAATTTTAGTTGAAAATCGCTAATATAAACGCTAGCCCACATCAAGTTGCCAAAAGGCTAAGAACTAAAAATGACCGTCGTATATACTTTCCCCTATATTTCTTCATCTTTTCTTCACCTATTTTCTTTTGTTCACCTCAAATTTCTTCACTAAGTTTTTCTTTCAGATCCCACACTTTAAGCTTTCCAAGAAAAAGCCAGGCTCTTGAGAGGCACAACAACAAATGAAGAAAATTAAAACGACGATGGCGAAAACATCCGGTCTAGTGGGTGACTGGCCCAGTAAGTTCGTTAACCACTCCTACAAAACACAACGGGACCAGCAGATACTGAGGACGATACATCAAGAGGTTCTTTCAAAATCAATGCAAGTGGCAAGTTGTTTAATAAAATAATTATAATTGTATATTTATAGTCAGGTCAATCCTATTTGTATAATCGCTTTGGCTATATTAACGTAACCTTTTGTTTTTATTTATAGAACAAGGTCATGCGATGCACGTAGTCTTCGAGTAGTCTTCTCTTTAACGTAGAAACGATGAAAAATATGAATGGGATTGGCCCCTGTTTCAACTAAATCGTTGGAGAATAATTTAGGGAAAATACCCAAAAGCATGGCTTACTTTTCACACAATGTCAAAAAAAAAAAAAACATCTGTGTTTTCTAAAATACTAAAGTACTACCTCCATACAAAATTCCTACTTTGAAAAGACTAAAGTGGCACTCTGCAAATCCTCAAACCACCAAACTGTCCTACAAACCCTAGGTTTCCTCACCCACAAATTCCCATCTCCCCTCCACCACTCACCAACGTCCGAGGCCGTCTTCCGCCTCCTGCCCTGCCACGGCGGTTGTCGTAGCCGACTCGCCTCCCCACCACTACCCTTAACTCATTCCCTTGTCTCGCGACACTACATGTGGCGGCCATGGCTGCAAGCTCTAAGCTCTAGCGATAATGGCGTGAGGTTAGAGCACGAGTGTATCCGAGATTTCTAATAACATTGATTTGTGTTGCTTGCGATCTATAATGTAGATAGTTTGCTTACACGTGTAGTGCAAAACTATTATTTGTTATGAATAGGGATTACTAAAGACACCTACCTCCTAGTACCCCTCGATTGCTTCCCTACTTATTTTATAATCGGTATGTTAGTTTGACTTGAACTCTCACTAGACGTTTAAGACCCTCTAAGCCCTATAGTTTGTTTTCCTTTCTTCATTTCGAAATTGTTAGCCGGGTTCTTGGCTCCTTAACCTCACTGACAGTAGACAAATCAAAGTCGTTATCAATGAAAATGTCTGGACATTAATTGCCATTGATAGTAAAAACATATTCTGTCGATTAATTTTCTAAACGTGGAAACGATCATTTTTAGCAAAATCTTTAGTAAATCATTGATATTTCTTTTTCTTTAGAACCAACCCTCGATGGCCGTCTTGGAACAAGTTAGTCCTGTGGCCTGCAGCCGCCCTTTCTGGCTCACTACTCTTTTCCCGTTGTCGCCTTTAATATTCCCTCGTCTTGGACTTTTCTAGAGCAAGCTTTTCAGAAATTTTATATCAAAAAGAAAAAAGGGAAAATTTTTCTAATTCATTTTCCAAAACACTATAAAAAAAATCAAGATTAGGCGTTTTATAATTTTGAAGTTGATGATTTTTTGCGAATTAAACGGAGGAGGAGGTCATGTTACCTGAAGAATATGGAAGCTTGTTGTGCGACCATGGCTGAAGCCCATTCTCGCAGTAGGTCTCCATTTGCTTCTTCAGCGAATCCACGTCCCGCCACTTCTGCCACCTCGCGGTGGCCATCGCCTCTTCCATGGTGTGCACGTAGTACGGATGCCTCGACACCGCCATGTCCGTACCCTCCCGCACGAGCAGCGAGTGGACCAGCAGGACCGGATCGACCACCATCTGCAGCTTCGCGTCGATCCACACGCTGAATTTCGAGTTCGGGAACAGCCTGTGCACCAGGTGCTTCGGGATCACCCCGTTCATCGCCGGGTTCTCGTACAGGCGCTCGCCCGCGACTTCCACGATCCTCCACGCCCCTATCTTGCGCGCCGCTCCCGAGTTCCGCAGGATCAAGTTGTGGTTCTCGAGGACTCTCGCGGTGGCGTTGTCGACGAACATGAAGAAGCACACGCTGGCCAGGGTTTGGGATCCAAGCCCTCTGGGCTGGCGGATCTTGTCGTGGTCGTTGAATATGGCGGAGGCCACGACTACTCCGCCGCATTTCTCCATGGCCTCCCTATCTGAATTTCCACGCGAAACGAAGAGGAAGGGATCAATTCAAACCCAATAAATTTCGATTCTTGCTGCAGCATTCAGGAAAGTCTCGATATTAAAATTCTAAATGAAAGGATGCCGACCGATATCAATGGTCAAGAACCTGAAACCAACAACACAACAAAACAGAATTCACTGAATTTTCTGAACCCGTTTTCCTCATTTGTGCGTCTTGGCCAACGTCTTGAGAAACGGAATCGATATGGAACGGAGTACCATAACAGAGGACCAAACAACACAAAAAAAAAAAAAGAAGAAGAAAAGAAAAATTTCCTATAATTTCTGGCCAAGACTCACCGTCCATGCTGATGGGGAATTCCTTGAAGAATCCACACGGGACTTCGACGCCGTCGTTGCTATGATCGAAATAAGAAAACCGCTCTCGGGCACTGAACGCCCCGCCAAAGTTATCATCTCTGCCCTTCTTGTACCTCAGAGGAGGCGGCGGCGGCAACGTCGATGGTGATGACCAGGAAGAATTCGCGCACAAATCTCTGATCTCCTCGACTGCTTTCGAATAATCTGATTCACCAAAAGGGGAGAAAAACACTAGATCAGCGGACGATGAGAATGAGACGATCGCAGTTTCCTATTGGAAAATCCCAAACCCAGAAAACGGTTCGACGGGGACGACCTGAGAAGAGGACGGGGGAGGAGCAGGCGGGGCGGGCGGTCGGGAGGGCGTACTTGTGCTCGCCGTAGGAGGGAGGGTAGGAGAAGAGAGGGGACTGGAGGGGGTCGAAGGGGGAGGACCGGAGGAGGCACTTGGTCGGGGAGAGAGAGGTGTAGAGGGCCAGGAAGAGGGAGGTGAAAAGGTAGAGCAGGGAGAAACAGAGCAGCTTCGATTGGAAGAGGACCGGTGGCTTCCCCATTGAAGTTTCGATTCGAGGCTATGGGTTTCCACGCCCTTTTGGCGAATTTGTGGCAATCATTCCTTTTCTCTTTTCGCTTTATGTATCCCGGAAGAATAATCAAGCGAGGTCGAATCCTTAAATATTGCGTCTAGAAAAAAAAGGGCTTTTTTTTTTTAATGTATTTTATTTGGCAGCGCAGTGTCCGACACTCTTTCGATACTATATTAATTCCACCGGATACGATCGTGGGTAATTTTATTCTGGGTAATTTTATCGGAAATTACATAGGCAGCTATAAGATAATGTACGATGATTCAAACCCATGTTTTGCTTACCATTTCATAAATTAAAGGAAAGTTGGTAATGTGTTCTGACACATAAATGCCAACTACCGCAAAGCATATGAGTGCTAAACTTTTTTTTGTCGTACCTCCAATTGAATGCCACTTGATTATTGCGTGAATTTCACACGCAACGCATGTCATTATTGAGTCACCGCATTGATTATCGAGTGTACAAAACATATTTTGGGCTGTCGTGTTATCTGCTTAATTTTTGTAAGCTGATTAATGGTACGCATTTCACCGGAAAAGCGAGAAATCTTTTGAATTAATGGAATGAATGAAGGTTATGGAAAGGTATTCTTTGTTGATTCTGGATAGGAAAATACATGGCTGAATTAAAGGCAATAAAATTGCAAACATTGGAAATGAAAGGTTGCAATAAATGTAAATTGTGTAGGAAACTGAAGAAAATAAAAAGTTGCCACGAATTTAAAGATGAAACTAAAATCATAAACAAGCGTGCTTTTATTAATTATGCAAGAGAGTTTACAATGACAACATTGTGGGCTTTTATATCCCATTTACAACAATTATTAGGGATGAGCACGGTTTAGGTGGGTAGTTCCTGCTTTGGAATCAAAACTGCCTATTAATGATCGGTTCCAAAAAGCTAGAACCAAGACTTGCCTATTGATTCAATGGATCCACCCAAGAACCGGACCACTGGTCGGGTTCAATTCCGGGTGGATCCATGGAACCAGTCCCCAATCCCTACAAAACATGTTCGGCCTTATATTCGGGTTAAATTGCAAGCCATTAAATTTGATTAATGATTGAAAACGATAAGGCAAAACGTACAAACAATATTTGTTAGCTAAAAATTTAATTTCTTCAAAGGTCATGATGTGGAGAATTAAACTCTACGTTAGAAATATATGGAGAATCAAACTCTACATTAAAAGTCCTAACCTTTATAGAAGTTAAAACATTGATCACTTAATTCATCCTTTTTACGTCAACCTAATTTAATAATGGGATTGGCTAAGGAGAGACCTAATTATACTCTTAAACAAGCTATTGGCTCTTATGGACATCCCCAAGTGGTTCTCTCCTTCCTCTACATTTGTTAACATTGTTTGTGCGGACATAGACTTTCTAAATATTTTTTTAAATTTTTTAAAATGTCTTTTCTTTTAAATTTTTTTGTCCTTTCTTTTTCTTTTTTTTTTCTTTTCATTTTGGCTGTTCCACATTAGCATCAACTGTGCTATATAGGATGGCCAATGTCATGCTAGTGATTTCTGACCAAAATTAGTTGAATGGACTCAGTTGGCAAAATGTGAAAAGGCTTTTAACTCAATTAATTCAATTGAAAAGTTTAAAATTAAATTGACACCGCGGCTTTCTTATTTGTAAATAAAAAGGGGATAGTATTTGGTACATATCGTCAAAAAATTATTCAAAAGGTCACAAACCTATTGTATAGTAGCTAATTTAGTCTTAAATCTTTTAATTTTGCTAATTCAATCCTAACTATTTTGATTATACCAATTTAGTCATGAATCTCTAAATGATTTGCCAAACTAGCCCTCAACCTTTTAGTGAATTGTCAATTTAGTCATTTTGACTAATTTTAATTGGACATCACTAACGTGGAGAATTTTTTTAAATATTTAAACAATTTCCCAAAATTTTTATTATTTTTTCTTTTCTTTTCTTTTCTTTTTTCTCTCTCTTTTTACACATGTCGGCCAAACCACCGACCACAAGTAGAGAGCTAGCGACCTCTGCCAGCCTCTGGGCAAGGACCGACAACCCTCGCCAAGCCTTGGGTGAGGGCCATGAAGCCCATATCAACCATGAGTAAGGGTCATGGCCCTCGCCTCACCAAATATAGCAAGGGTGTCATGGCCCTCATTGTGGCTATGAGGGATGAGGCAAGGGCTTGGTGACTCTTGGCCAATGGCTGGCAGCTCAACCAGCCATGTGTAGAAAGAAGGGAAAAAACAAAAGAAAAAATTAATAAAAAATTAATTCAAAAAATTCAGAAATATTTTTAAAAATTTTGAAAATTATCTACGTCAGCGTCGATTGTGTCACATAGGTTGGCTAGACTAATTGGACTGCACATTAGTGATGTCTAACCAAAATTAGCCAAAATGACTAATTTGGCGATTTGTTAAAAGGCTTAGAACTAAATTGACACAATCAAAATGTTTATGACTCAATTTGTGAGTTATCAAAAGGTTTATGACAAACTAGCAAAATTAAAAGATTTAGGACTGAATTGACGATCGTACAATATACTTAGGACTTTTTGGATAATTTTGCCCATATCATTCCATATGTCATATCTTCTCACTAAAATAAGTCCTGGAGTGCTTTCTTGAAACATGTAGATGCATCTTAAACTCCGTAGTAAGGTTATATATGAGGAGACCTTAGGGCTCCGATGATTAATAAGAAATTCGTGCTTGAAAAACCATTAAAAAAATTTGGAGCTCGTGACCAGACTGTAATTGGTTTCAGATACTAATATAAAAGGTTAACGAAGTCTTCAATGCATTTGATATTTGAAAAACGATAGATTCCAAGTCATGATACTTAAGAGTTAAAGGCCAAAGTCAAAAGACGAAAGGAATAAGTGCAAAGGAGTGACAGTGATAGAAGCCTCAAGATTTTCTGAAAATTGACAAAAGGGCATTTAAAGATTTATAACATTATGAACTTCATTGTAACAAAATATCATAAGCTTACAGAAAACGTAGAATATCAAAAATTAGAGTATGAAAATATCCAATATCCAATATCCATGACGTCTGATATTACGAAAAGCTAGAAGCCTTCATGGAAAAGAGGATAGTTAAATATTTCCGACACTTTGGATTATTTTATGACAAAATGTTGTAAGCCTTTATAAAAGATGCTAAATTCATAAAAATTAAGATTTTGAATAGAACTTCCACAGACCACTACTGTGTTACGATGAATTTCCACAACTCTTTGCAAATCATGCTAAGTTAGAGATATTAAAATATTAATGATGTTATGAAGTGTGTTATGACAAAATGTTGTAAGCCTTTATAAAACATGCTAAAATATGGAAATATTAACATGGAAGTGTGCAAGAACCCATACTTATAGGGCACCCAGCCCGATTGGGCCCAAGTCAAGCTTGCCCGCTGGCCACTTTAGTATATGTGGTTTTTGCTCATAGGTGATCTTAGGCCATCATTTTGGCCCGATTTGAGGAGCCCACACGACATAGGGCTGAACAAGGATAACCTCTAACAATTATTTAATTTTTCAAAATTTATAACAAGATTCTATAAAATGTTTATGAAGTTTTCAACGTACTTCCTACGAAAAAATTGAATTCCAAATACTAAAAGTTAGACTTAAAGCCGAAAGTTAGAAGATGAAAAATAACTGCCATGGAGACCATAGGATAGAAAACTCAAGATTCTAAGTTTCTTCGCTTATATTTACGTGACTAATATCTAAATAAAAAATAATGATCTTGATCTGTCATTCACAAACAAATACATGCATAATTCGGGGTCAATTTGTGGAAACGTAAAGATCAACATACCTCTAGCCATTAATGAAAATCTATGAATGCGGAAAACCCTAAAATCTTGGATGGATGCACAAAGCTTGATCGATCCGTTGAACATCATGTTCTAATAGCCAATACCCCTCAAATGTGATGGTTTGTTTTCTATATTGATAGGGTTTGAATCAGACGACTTGACGTTTTTATTTCATTTCTTACATTACCGACATCTTCCATCAAAACCATTATAGTAACATATTGACAAGCAAATATCACGTAATAAATGCTAGTAATAAATTAGGCAATAAATCGGAATTAATTGGGAAATACAAAATTGGGATCACAATAGAATAATAAAATATATTATAACATGAGACACCAAATTGAATTCATATCAAATTGATAAAGAGCTTTGTCTTCTTACCAAGACCGCAGAGACTCATTGTCAACAATTTACACAATTGTAGCAAGAGTTGCTCATGCAAAATAGTCTTTCTAAACTTCTCAAAGTCTTCAATAAGTGGCATGTTCGCCTCCTACAAACAGGTCATTCCGAGCATATTAACGTCCTCATGTTGTTCACCCTCTATTGGTCAATCCAATAGTCTTTTTTAGACTTCTCAAAGTAGGTTGTCATAGTGACTATTTAGATCTGTAATTAGACTACTAAGATGCTAGCTGTGATAGAAGTAAAATAAAATGAAAGCTATTGCTGCGAACATATAAGATATATAGTTTGAAGGGGATATAATGTGGTGCATATATAAAAGTGCTACATTAGAACACCCATTTATCATTGGGCCGATCAATATGTTATATGGATTGAGTGTAAGATAGACCAAAAATAGAAGTCAAAAGTTAATAACCGTCATGATTCCTACCAATTATCTAAAGTGCAGTGCACGCGATTTTTTATGCGACACCCCCAGCACGTCCCGACTAATGTAAAGCCATTGGTGCAGTTATCTTTTTCATTTTACCTTTTTTTTTTAAGCATGTGAAAGCGTAATGGACTAAAGTACTCTAGAAAATAGAAATGCATACAAAATTCTACAAACAGGGCAATTTCATTTCTTATATATAGGCTTAATGTGGGCCAAAATTTAGCCCATGAATAGGCGCCTCCGCCCCAGATTTGATCCATGACGAGCTCTCTGCTATCTTTTATGCTTTGAAATTTTCTCTAAAATTCTATCATTTTTTATCTTATTTTTCTTTAGAGTATTAGTAAAACTCTAAAGATCCATCAAGGTGAAACTATCTTCGAGCGTAGTTTGAATTATCCAAAAGAGTTGATAATTTTAGTCCCTCTCTTTGATGAATAAATTAGGTCGTTATAATGCTTAGATATATATGTAACAACCTAAGTGTGTCAATGCTATGTCGAATTAGAGAAATAAACATGAATAAATAGTCATTACTATCTTAAACCTCTTGGTAATTAATAGTAGACTTCGGCTTGATTCTTCACTTTAAGCTTAGGAAAGAGGAAGGGCTGTTTGGCAACGTGCCAAACAAAGGCTTCCCGATTTTTGTTCCCAAAATCGGTTTGGGACGAGAATCGCGTTTGGTAAATTTTTTCTTCCAGGAACAAATTTGTTCCCTGAACGATTTTGGACAAGATTTGAGAATAAAAAAATTTGATTCTACGTCCGAGAATCGAAAAGAATCAAAACATAAAACCCTTGGTTGCCATTTGTCATCGCCCGCCGCTGTCCGCCACGCCCGCCATCGCTGCCGCCCGCCACCACCACCGCCGCCCCCGCCGGTCGCCGGTTCGCCCGGTCCGGCGGGGTCGCGAGGCTCGCCGGAGCCGGGCGAGGTCCGGCGGGGGGGCGAGCCTCGCCCACGGTGGCCAAGCGAGCCTCGCGGCGGTGGGCAAGGTCGAGCCTCGCCCGGTGGCCGGGCGAGCCTCGCCCGCCTGCCGGTGAGGCTCGCTGTGCCACCGGCGAGGCGGGATATGTGAGGCTTGCAAAGCCCCGCGGCGGGCCGGGCGAGCCTCGCTCGCGCGGCGAGGCTCGGCCGACGGGCCGACCTCGCCAAGGGTCGGCGACGCTCCGGTGAGCGTCGCCGACCCTCGTCTGGCCGGTCGCCGGTCGCCGACGACCGCCAAATGAAGAAGAAGAAGAAGAATAGAAAAAAGGGAAAAAAAAGAGGAAAAAAGAAAAGAAAAAGTAAAAAAATAAAGAAATTATTTAAAATTTATTTAAAAATCAAAAGAAATTATTTATCTAATTTCATTTAATTATTTGATAGAAGTATTAACTTCTTGATTTATCTAATTTTCATTTAATTATTTGATTTCTATCTCTCTATTAAAGCATACTTGCAAGCATTCCACAAACAAGTTTTAAAATATTTAAAACGACTTATTCATCTCCTACATATTACATTGACCTTAACATGACGTCCATTGCTTGCTTTCCCACGAATTATGGACACACCTTAACATCGGGGTTGCATGCTTTAGTTGACTAGTGTACTGCCCATGGCCGAGGATGGTACATGACGCATGGTCTTTCAGACTAGGCTAATGACCCAAATCGTAACAATAGAATATATGGGTACAATGTGTATATGACATCAAACGTTAAAACCTGCCACGTACTCATAAGTTCCAAAATGTTAAAACGTTGATTTTATTTTGTTGTCTCTAACACTCCCCTTGAAACCAACTTGGCTAGGCTAGACCTATTAAAATGGGTCATTGACCCATTTCTTATTTCATATTAATGTACCGAATTGTTTCATGGGTCATTTATATTCAGTAATATAATAAATTGATTTAGAATGGTAGATTCCAAAACAATATTGGTATTGAGTGGTTTATAATTTATTTAGACCCAATTCACATATATAACTCTCTAGCCTTTACTCAATTCCGCCCTAGTTCATTTTGTACTCTCACCTCAGTTTATGTATAAGTTTTGTTAGATTTAATTAAATATATAAGTATTTTAGTAATATGGATTGAGTAGCTTTTTATTATATTAAACTGATCAATTTAGGCCATGAGGGTGCTCTAAGTCATGTTCAATAGCACACCCCCTGTTTCCGCCCATCAAATATATTCGAAGGGTCTGTGGAACGAAACCTGAGGACCAAATTGAGAAAAATAATTTAAAAGCGGACTGAATTCCGTCGCCGGCGGGGCCTCTAATTCGAAGCGCTCTGCAGAGTTCCGTCTCAGAAATTCTCTTGCGTTCGGAGTTATCAAACCGTTCGAGTTCCCAAATTCACAGAGAGAGAGAGAGAGAGATGGGCGAGGAGGAGAGGAAGAAGCGGGTGGTGGTGGAGTCGCTGGGATGGCTCACCGAGTCCTCGATCATGCCGAAGAAGCACCGCGCCATCGCCGGCGTCGGCGCGTCCTCGATCTTGGAGCTCAAGGCTCAGCTCTACAAGTCTCAGGAGGAGTCCAAGCAATCCAAGGATCTTTCCGGCGGTCCCGACGCCTCCTACCATCGCGCCAAGGTGATCGGTCCCCCGCCCGATTCCTTCTCGCGCAAAAACTCCGGCGTCGACGCTCGCGCCCACAAGTGCGTCTTTTCCCTCGATATCTCGTTCGTTGATTCTGATTCTCGCTTTTGGTACTTAGGCGTTTCCGGTTGGTTGCTAACAACCGGGTTTTGCGGTTTCTTCTAGTTTTACTGGCGTTTCCAAGCCCTAATTCGATCCATTTCTTCCAGATGCGAAACGATTGAAGTGTTGCAGTTTGGTCCATCTTTAGTCCGAATTTTAATATTAGGTTTAGAATTGTGGTGGATTGAACGGGAGACGCAGAGAGAATTGGGTGCTGCAATCTTGTTCTCTCCGTTATACATTGGAAGAGAATAAATGGGAATTGCTGTCATTTTGTTATTTTGTCAGGCATTCACCGTATATTGGACGCAGCATTACTGTAAATTGTCTGTCTTTTCAATAAAAACTGCGTCATCTTGGTGGGACTGTAGTGTTTGTAAGTTTAGAAGACTGTTTTCGTGACTTAAAAAGAGAAGATCCTAGAAAAATTGATTATTTAGTCTCATTATGATGATTCCTCCTATGTAGTTGAAGGTGGTATTCACTTGTGTTTCTTGATTTTCATTCAAGGGACAAGCTTGAGCTGAAAGCTATTACAGATGGTACGAAAAGCTACGAAGCACTCGAGAGGAAGGCTGCCTTATATGATAAGCTAGTTAAGGGAGAGCTCTCTGATGAGGAGGACCAGGAAAAATATTGTGTGGATTTCTTTCGCAAGAACGTTGAGCAGGATGAGTCACAGCAGCCACAGGGGCATGACATGCCTTCCTCAGAAGTGCCGGAAGATGGGGATAACGAGGCCTCGGTGTTATTTGAGACAAAGTTTGCAGGACCCGGTCGAACAGTTGGAACAATGGATAAGGATGAACATAAGCGTTTTGTGAGGTAGGACTAGACCTTTTTCTCCTTTTTCCAATGCTATCTGGATTGAGGCATTTTCCATGTACGGACCTTGTCATTTTTGGTAAATATCAGCTTGAAAAATGATGAAAATATATCATCCATTCCAAACGACGATGATGATGTCGACAACAACATATATGTTTGGTTCATGCCTTGCATACTTGCTCATTTATTTTATTCATGATCAATTACAGGGAAGTACATGAAGAGGTGAATCAAGCACGAGAACAGGTGTCTGAGCTCAAAATGCGCAGACAAATGCAGGCAGAGGCTCGGCGTGAGAAACTGAAGCAGGCTTATCTTCGGAAGCAGCTGGACAAATTGAAGGCTACATCAGGTACAGAACAAAAATGACTATTTGGAGAAAGACATATCTTGCTTGTGCATGTGATGGATTTCCCACTTGCTTAAGAAAAAAAAATGAAAAACTTCATAAAGATCATCTCGATGTAGTTTTTGTATTATTTAAATTCTCTACTAATTCGATTGTGTACCATTGTCTTGTATTATTGTTTCATCTCATTTTCTTTATGGGTACACATGATTATATAGATTTTCTTTATGGTTACTCATGATGATATAGTAGCATAATGTCCTTATTACTATTAAGTCCAACTTAGGCTCTCCTTGTTGAACAAGTCCATCCTCGCTTATCTATTGTGCCATAGCAATCATTTGTGAAAATTTTGAATTTAGAGAATGCTAAACGTAAATAAGAATGCAAATTTCCATCAAACAAATTATTCAGAGTACAATAACACATTTAGAAGATCAATTAAATGCAATGCATTTCTCATGCTCACAAGAAACTCCCTTGACGTTGCTCAACAACACTAAGGCTCACAATGCTCGCTCTACACACTTCACTAATTCTTCTTTGCAAGCTCCTATAACTTTTTTTTAGTTTTGTAAACCATGAAAGACTATATTTATTTATACTAGTTGTAAAATCCTTAGCTCTTGGATAGGAGAGGGCCGCACGGATGTAATTCATGCTTGGACACAAAATGACACATAGCAATGGAGAGCTGAAATTTGATGGCTTTTGATGAAAGCCAAGACCTAGAAAGGTTCCTTTCACATTGTGAATGATCCTCTTATGTTTAGGCAAGTCAGTTCGTCTTTGTTTAAATTCCCCTCAACACCAACTCCTTTTAATTTATCACCATACCAAGTTGTTCCCTAGGTGTTGCTAATCATGAAAATGGCATCCTGATTAACATGGCAGCAATTTGGCATACTGTCTCTATCGATATCATCTTTATTCCTCCCTCAAGGACCATCTTCTGGTCGGTGGACTTCTACATGTTTTATTTGGGCAGAGACTTCTAAGAGTTCAGTTGAATGGCTACACAATAGAGTAGTATCAAGCAGTTAATCACTTTTTGTAAGTCTCTTGGCATAGTCAAAACATTAGTCAAGAGAGCAGTCTTGAGTGGTTAAAACTTGTTGTAGGTCTCTCATCAATTGTATAGCCATCACTGCTACTCTGTACTGTACCTACTTAGTTGTTAAGGATACAGTGGACCGTCTTTTGGCACACCTGGAAGTTGTCAATGTCACAATATCTCACCTGCTCATTCCACTCAATTTCTGCAGAAAGTGTTAAAGTCTAAAGTTCCCTTTGGATACCATAGAATATGTTTTTTTGGTAAGGTGGATACCATAGAATATGTTAAATTGCTTGAAAGTGAGACTTCTTTGATATTGTTACTTTTGATTCCAATGGCAGAGGAGATATTTGGCTGTGTCAATCTCAAGTAGATCAAAATGCACAGTGTTGATAAATCTTGAATCTTTTGAATATTTGCCTTCAGCAGAGCAGAATCTTACATTAAGTTTTATTAGAGTTTAAAGTGGCTTGTGTTCTAGGATACAAAATTCCTAAAAGAGCTTGTATTGAGAAGCCATGTTTTGCACTGCACTTTCAAGTATGAGAATGTTTGAGCTCCCTGAGCTACTTGTGAAGCCTAACTGTAGGTTTACCTTTGTCCTTTAGATTTCTGTATCTTATCTCCAGTAATAATAAGTTAATAACCATCAATGCTGCAGCACGTGGCTAGCTTGCTTTTCTGGGGCCTGACATACAAACTGGAATTTGTTGAGCCATAAAATATTACTGGACAATAAATTGAGGAATCTTGTTGCAAGACGTTGGTGCTTTTTTCAGCTGATGATTATTCTTTAATTCGCACACGTACTTGAGATGAGTTTGTTTTTGAATTTTGGGGGTTACTCCATGTAACATTGTTGTCTTAATCACTCACGTGAAAAGGAATTCTTTACACTGATTTGCATGACTTCCAGCAGTTGTAAATTGCAACAGGTGCTAACAGAACGTTGACAATTTTTAATTTGGCTGCAAGACTGAACTTATCATCATTATGCATCGCATTTTACTGTGGGAACTTTGAGCCAACCATTGAGCTTTCTGTCTCTCTATTAACCCACCGGGTTTTGTCTATTATGTAAATTCATTTACAGAACAGGGGTCTCACACCTTTCTTAGGATTGTTTTCCTAGGGTCAGATCTCTACATTCAATTGCTGAAGGAGTATATTATGTTGCTTTGTAATATGACATCAGTTTCACACTTCCTTCTACATATATCACATTGGCATATGTAGGGTTTTTGTTTGGCCCATTGGATTTCTGAAGTCATGGACCCAATGAAGTTCCTTCTACTACTCCCTGTTGACTTGCAATACTTCTTTGCTATATTCCTATATTTGACTTACTTTTTCGTCCTCGTCATTTATTTGGTGTTTCTTTTGACTCCAAGCTTGGTTACTCTCACATTGGCTTTTTCTTTAACTACCTCTACTACGTATTTTCCCACTCTTCTTCATGTTCTATTCTTCTTTTTGACCATAGATCACATTGCATTGCATTTTACAGCTTTGTTATTGGATCTGCAACTTCTACCATAACAGGCTTTTAACTGCAACATTAATCATTCAGTCATTTGTTTTCTCTGCATTTCTCTGTAACTTGATTGCAGCACTGTTGAGCTCCCCCTGCATGTAAGCTTTGAAGAAGTCTCCCTATGATTGCATTTTTTGTGTGTTAAAGCTCCTGTTTGTTGGATAGTTTCTCAGACTGCTTTATAATGCCTCCTCTTCACTTCTCATTAGCCATCTGCATTGTTCAGAGTTTCTATGTTTGATAATAGCTTTTCTATATTTTTTAGTGATCATGAGTTGGCTACCATTGGTTGGCAGTGATAAATCCTTGATATCTCCCATTTTAGCCATAAATCAAATTCTTTTCATGCTGTCTTCCTCTAATGCATTTTCAAGCTTCTGCGATTTCATGTCAGTTTCTTTGGAAAATCAAGAGGAAAGGCTGTCCCAAAGCCTCGTTTTGTGTTGTAGCGTACCCATGTCACAGCGATCTCTTCTGAATAGTTTCCTTGACAGCAAACTTCACTTTCCATCTTTTGTTTTCTTCATCATCTACTTTTGGCCCTTTAAATGTGATGTGATTGTTGTTGTTCAACCGTTTGATGTTGCCTACAGTTTTAGAGATCTTCCGTTGTAATCTGTACTTTTCTGTACAAATATAACCTTGGCCTCTTACCAAGAAAAAGTATAATTTTGACCAGACACTTGGATTTTGACCAGACACTTGGCAAAATCCAACTCCAATCGGATAGCTTCCAAGGATTGGCCAATGCCGCCTTGTATCTACTCCACAGCCCCTGACTATGTTTGGTCTATTTTCAATGACTCCATATGAGACAGTCCCTAATTGCCTACTTTTCATACTAATTTGTTGTATATAGAGATTGGTGGGGCCAAATAAGGAGTTGAATTTCCATTCAACTATAGCTTCAGAGGACGTTAACAGACTTGCAAGATCACTTACAGTACAGCACTCCACATGCAACTAAAATTCTCTTGGCTTCTCAAAAATGAAGTCAGGTTTCTCACAGAAGGGTTATTGTTTCCGTTCTGCATTCTCAGAAGCTTGCATTATAGTGAGGGGTGATGGATTGTGTGCTAAAAGATTGCTGCGACCTTTAGTGAGGTTTTATGGGTGTGCAGGAAGTAAAGGTTTGAGAGTTTTGTGGGTGTACAGAAAGGCTCACTTGCTTATTGTACACTGAGCTCGTTTATAAAGAAGTTTGACAGTTTCTTGTGCCTTAGAAAATATAGTATTGCAAGTGATGCTAGTGACTTTTGTGTTACTGTACTATGAAGTAGATATAGCGGTGGAAATTAATCTTATGTACTGGCCACCAATCTCCGAATATGGCAAAAAACAATTTCATTCTCGTTTGAGTTTATCCTAGTAGCTCATCCATAGTTTGGGTAATATAGTGTGGGCTATCAAAATCTTTGATGTTCATTTGGGGAAGAAGAATGACTAATCCTGGTTTTGTACTGTCTTGTCTATGAGGCCATGGATCATTTCGGTGTAGTTCACTGCATATGTCTGTTGAGATACTTGCATAACTGATGGTTTGATGACTAATGACATAAAGAAATGAAATAGCTGGAGGAGTTGATGTTTTACAAACAAGATTGAAGAAAAAGCCACTTCTGTCGGCCTCATCCACCTTATAAGACGTCTGTTCTATTTTGTTCCGGTTTTCCTGGTGTGAGGGCACACATGTCAGGCAAAAATCGGGAGAGTGAGAGAGAGATCCTTTCCACTTAGAGTTCTAGGTTTTTGATTCCCAGTTCTGCTTGGAAAACTGTCCTCCTTATTTCCTAGCTAAGCTCTTTTTCTTACTTATGTTTGTTCTCTGTAGGTCAGGAGAAGAAGGCATAGAAAAATTTAGTGATGGAATAGAGAAAAGCAGCTTTCCCCCTTCAATTGATTTGGGTGAACAGACATTTCTCATCTGGAAGGTATCGAGCTCTGGCGGCACATATGGAACCACCAAATCCCGGCTTGGCAATTCTGCAGATGTCTCGAACCATTTCGAACAGCTACAGGAAAAAGGCACTCACAACGGTGGTGACTAAAATTGAAGACGCCAAGTTTAATTGCACCTGCAGCGACGATGGAAAGCTGAGTCAGTGTACATCTTCCTTCCATTGACGATCTTCATCTGTAGGAACTGCGATTGACGTGAAATGAAATTAGCTTTCAGGGGCAAAGTAATGTTAGTTGTAAGCTGCCTCCGGCTAAGTTGCGCCGGATATCAATGTTTTTATCTTAGTACATGTAAGGTGTTACATTTTGAGCGGAAAATGATTGCGTTGGGAAGCATAGCCTGCCTCTCTTTCTCTCTCTCTCTCTCTCTCTCTCTGTTAAAATGACAAATCATTGAGGGACGATCAGAAAAATCTATAGGTAGTTTTGAAGACGAGTTATCTGTAAATGGAAGAAAATCATGATGGGCTTTTCGTCACGCAAGAATCCTTCACATTTTTTGACGATTCGTAATATTTAGGCTCATCCCGGACCGGACAGGTTAGCCAAAAGGATAAAAAAAAAAAAAGATTTCTAGCGAACAACGTCAATTGTTCGCCTTAACATCTTGCTGCCGATCTTCTTCTCTTGTCAGAGGAAGAAGAAGACCTCTCACCCTTGCCCCATTGATGATTAAGAGTGAATTTTACGGCCTACTGGGCCAGAAGCTTCTTGATTGGGGCTAACGTGGTATCCGCTCAAGGACCTCCTAATTTAGGCAAATATCTAATGCATTTTCCCACCGGAGAAGTAACTTTTGGAAGAGAAACTATGCCTTTTTCAAATAGATGGTCGATTCCAAACTGACTTTCAGTCCATTTCAGCTGTCATTTGGACTAAAGTCCTCAGCCACTGCATGTTAATTTACATTTCAATTCAGTTTCTCCGGAAGTCTTCTCCGACACATCAATGACCTAACGTCCGGCCTGAGCAGAGCATAGAATACTTATAACACAACATTAAAGTATTCGCCCATCAAAGAAGAACAACAAATTTCTGCACTTTGCAACCAATGTACAATATGTAGCATCGCATATACTGTAGACAAAACTAAAGTGAGTAATGCCTCTGAGAAAAGTTCCATCAGATCACCGCTGCTTAATGGAACCAAACAGTTCTTCAAACAAACGCTTCGGGGCATCCTCGCGGGCAACTATCTCAACAACTTTGTAAGATGATTCTGGATGGTTTAAGGCCTCGACAGCAACTTCTGCAACTTGGTCTCTGGAAATAGAGCCTTCATAGAGAGTATCCTGAGGATCGAAGAGAAAAGTAGCAAGTCAGCTGATTTTGATCAATTTAAGATTTTGCTTAGGAATGAACAAATTTATTTGGCAAAATATTATTGATATATTCTTGGCAAGCAGTACTTCAGAACAAACCTACATCTATAATCTAACCAATGCTCTCTGTGTACTTTGACCAGGGTGCATTTGGATAGTTGGGAAAACTTATGCAAGACAAATCAATATCTGAGAAAACAATGAACTTTAAACAGGAAAAATAACAGTGAATGGTTCATCTAATCTTTAAATCATGAAGTGCCAAAAGCATTTCTTGCATATTGTCAATTCATGGCCCAAAAAACTGGAAAAGAAAACACCCGGTAGAAATCTTTTCCGGAGCAATAATGGTTATAAGCACATCCAATTGACTGCCGCGAGTACTGAATGAAACCAGAACAAAATGTCTGGGTCGAATTACCTCAGGCTCCATGACGATATTACCCTTGGGAGGTTCATTACGCAAACCACCAGGCCTTACTATAGTGTAGTTTATTCCGGATCTCCTGATATGTTGCTCTGCCTGAAGCTTGGCCACTAAGGTGAGACCGAAAACATTGAGGAAGATGTATGCGGGATTGAGTAACTGCCCCATAGCAGCTCCATTTACTAAGATAGAGCTAATTAGGATGAATCTGTTCACTCCAAGTTTGCGGCAAGCTTCAACAAGATTGACAGTGCCAAAATTATCAACCTGCAACGAACAAAGTTTTCATCATTCTCCATAGAGAATCTTTGTTATTTTCCCAGGTTAAGGTATGGCATTCAGGGTCTGAACCTGGTAAAGATTTGTTCATGAAGATGCACACAGCATGCATAAAGATATGGATCCATGTAATACTAATCAAATAAAGTCATAAACAAATGACTCTTTCAATTCACCTGGAAATCGTTCAACCAGATCACTGAGAAATTTATCTGTTATTGCTCGATTAGATGGAGACTTTTGTTCAGGTGTTCTTTTCTCCTGCTTCCTTATAGGCATATATTCAATGGAGGCACAGACATCAGAAGACATGATTTCCTAGACTAGTAGTTCCTTTCTTTCCCCCATTGTTTTCCTTTTTCCTATTCTGAATATCTTGAATTTCACCATTGATAAACTTTTCATTAAACACTAACATAACATTCGACATTTCGACAAAAGCCTAGAATGCGATAGGTGTAGATGTTCAATTCTTAGAGACAAAGCCTATCGCATGTCTTCTGCAGTGAGCCGCTAAAAAGTGTGACATCATATTAGAAGCATTGCTAAAATTGTATGGCACTGAGCTTTGCCATCAACTCACCTAAGAATAAATAGGTAATAGAGGTAACACTAGCATTGGTTCTTCGAAATTGCATCAAAAGTTCATTTTCCTCCATCAGTAAACCAACCTTCAAACACCAAAACCCCATGGAAGATATCTATTGATACAAGAGATGCATTTCTCACAACCAATGTACCTTCCTTTTCCTGGGAAAAGAAAGAGAAAATGGAGTGGAAAAAATATAAGGAACAGCATCTATCTTCCTTAGTTGGAATTATAAGCAATTGTCTCTTCAGCATTCAGTTGAAGATCTCATGACATTGACAGCATAAATGACTAGACAAACTTCATCAGTACAAACGAAGAAAAAGCTTGACTCCAAAGGGTCAACAGAAATCAATAAGATGGAGAAACAACCGCACTCAAATACACTACATGACACACTACGAACATACAAGAGCAATATAGTGAATGCAACAATCGTGACATTATCCTCAACCAACCTTCCAAGGAGCGAACAAATCCCACCCTGGCCTAAATCCAGTGGCACAAATGACCGCCTCGGAGTCGCTGCCAATTGCTTCAGCCAGCTTCTCGGACCCTTCTGTCACATCAGCTTTCACCTTCAAATGAACTCATTAGATTACACTCCACTTACAATTCAACCAACTATGCGACTCAAAATGCTCATAACACTTTCACACTCGCTCTCTTCATTTCAGCATCCCATTCAAACTCGCTAGCTGCAACCTGAAAGACCGGCATTGCCTATAGCTGAAAACCCAATTTTCGCAGAATGGCACCACAATTTTCCCCCTATACATTGCTAATTCTTCCAGACCTCCAAAAGGGCAAATAAAAAAAAAAAAAACCCACGAATCAAGAAGAGCATGTACGACTCACAATCTGAAGAGCTGGGTTGTTCTGGGGGAAGGCCGCTCTCGCCCTGTCGACGTCGCGGACCCCGGCCTTGACGGCGAAACCCTTGGCAAGCAGCTGGTCGACGATTCTCTTGCCGGTGGCCCCCGTCGCGCCGGCGACGAAGACTGTCTTCGCCGGGCCCGCATTGGCCTCGGCCTCGGCCTTCCCGGCCGCCTCCTCTGTTATCTCACTGCCCTGCTGCATGATCTATCACACACAGAGACAAAGCGAGAGGAGTGAGAGCTGCGTGGCTTTCGACAAGGAGGCAGGAGGGGCACTTGGGCATGCGTACCTTGATGGAGTTGAGGGAGACTGAGAACGAGGGCGATGACGATCGTGGCTTAGAGAGAGAGAAGGAGAAGGGAGATGACGGAACGAGAAAGGGAGAGGCGGTTGCTCTGAGACTGAGGATGGAAGAACTGGCCATATCCTGGTTTTGGGTTTTGGGTAGGTTCGATGTGATATCTCTCTCTGCGAAAACCGAAGTAAAAATTGCGGCCACAAAAAACTCCTTCCTCCTCCTCCTCCTCCTCCTCCTCCACCACTCTGTTTTTGCCAGTTTGCCAGCAAGCAAAACTGGCATGTAAAGAAAAGGTGCTCAATTGTCCAAAAGGAGAAGCTAAGGGCGGTTAATTAGGCCTTGTTTATTAACCTTCTTTTTTTCTGTTCACGAACAAAAATTCTATTTTTTTTTTTAGGGAACAAAAAAAAAAACATAAACACATTTGTTTGCGTTTTTGTTCTAAATCTATTTTTTGTTCTCGAAACACATTTAGAACAAAAACGAAAATAAGATAAATATATTTCTTATTTCCTAACAATTTTTAAGAACAAATTGTCTCTCTCCTCTCTTTTTCTTCTTTTCTTTTTCTTTTTTCTTTGGCCAGCGACGCCGTCAAGGTCCGGCGAACTCGCCGGAGCATTGCCGACCCCCGGCGAGGCCGAGCATCACCGCCCGGCGAGGCTTGGCCTCGCCTTGGCTTGGCGAGCTCGGGCTCGCCTAGATCCGGCGAGCCCGAGCTCGCCTCGCCATGGCTAGGCAAGGCCGCCGGCCCTCGTTGGCCGCTAGCCCTCGTCGGCCGGTCGCCAACCATGGCCAAGGCCAACGGCCAAAAGAAGAAAAAAAAAAAAATTAAAAAATTAAAATAAACAAAAAAAGAACACAAATTTACCAAACGTGTTTCTGTTCATTTTTATTCCGAACAAGTTTACCAAACGTCTTCTTATGTTCAAATATTGTTCCCTGAGCGAAATAGTTTTTTTTATTTCTATTCCCTAGAACAATTTTTGAACAAACATTACCAAACGCGCTCTTATCCCGCATTCTCTCACCCCCTCACCACACTAAAATTATTATAAACTTTAAATGAGCGTTTGATAACGTTTCTATAAATAGAAGAACGTGTTTGGTAAATCGCACAAAATTTATATTCCTAAAATAGAAAAAGAACATAAACACGTTTTGTACACTTATATAACTTTTTTTGTTTCTTTTAATTTTTTAATATTTTATTTTCCTTTTTATTTTTTATTTTTCTTTTTTTCTTCCTTTGGCCGATCACCGGCCTTGGCCATGGCCAGCAATTGGTCGACGAGGGTCAACGGCCTCGCCTAACCATGGCAAGGCTCGTTGGCCCCCGGCCGAGGCTTGGCCTCACCTTGGCCGGGCGAGCTCGGCCTTGCGGGATTTGGGCGAGCTCAAGTTCGCCCAGCCAAGGCAAGGCCAAGCCTCACCGGGGCCGGGCCGACGCTCCGACGAGGTCGCCGGCCCTCGACGGCCGATTGTTGGCCATGGCCGAAGCCGATGATCGGCTAAAGAAAAAGAAAAGAAAAGAAAAAAGAAAAAAAAAATAGGAGAGAGAAAATTTGTTTCTCGAATTGTTTCGGGAACAAGAAACAAGTTTTTCTTGTTTCTTGTTTTTATTCCAAATTTACTCTTAAAAACAAAAAAAAAAAATAGATTTGGAACAAAAACGTAAACAAACGTATTTCTATTCTTTTTTTGTTTCTCGAAACAAAAATAAAAATAAAAATTGTGTTCATGACCAGAAAGAAAGAACACAAACAAACAGTCCCTAAATGTCATATTATTAATGAGACGATACAAATAAGAAAAGGGAAGGGAATCTGTCTATATATAAGCATTTTCCTAATTCTTCCTTTAATCTATCGGTGAAGATTCTATTTTCTTATTTACCAACTATCCACCTTAAATAAAAAAATTCTCCAGAATAATGTAAGTTTTGCATGTCATCCTAGGAATATTCTAGAGTATTCGAAAAATCTTAAGACTTTAGAGACTTAAAGGCTCACTTGGTTTTTTTGGATTATCTTTGATCCATCATGCATTGAAAATCTCTAGACTATGACAATGCAACTAGATAATGAGAGAATTGGGAGTGTAATTGAAATCAAGTGACTAGAGAAATATTATGTGGACAATGTTCTAATATGAAGTTGATTGTCCGTGCACAATCTAATTAAGGGGTAATGCTTGTCTCTCAATGATGGTGACAAGCTGGAAATGGTTATTGTGTTGAATTGATTGCTTGGGAAACAAGATGCTTGAGTTAAAAGAAAATATCGTATTGCCAGCCACAATGAGATATTTTACAATACAAATCATGAGAATAGTTTTTAGAAAGGAAGGCTGACCTATTGTATCGACTCGAAAAGTATCTCATGATTCGTAACCAAGCCCAATCAGTTTGGACCATAACAAATAGTAAGAGAGCGGGGTTTCTAAATTATATGTGCCTGTTAATGCTACTTTGGTAGCTTTGATTGTGAAAAGCCTTGATTGGTGTATGTGACGAAAGACGTGTTTTTATTGGGCAAGCATACACCATTCATATAAGACGAAGGGAGTGGGAGGAAGCAACATCTAGTGATGTGCGTGATGTGCGTGATGTGCTTTGTTGGTCAAGCCTCAGTCATTCATGAAAGACTTAAGGAGGGGCGATGATAATCAGTGAAATGCCAAGAAGCGACGAAATAGCCTGCAATGAGGGCGTTACTGAGAAATTAGGTGAGGAAAATGTCATGATCCGATTTTTTTTCACTCAATGAAGGGATGGAAGTGAGCTATGTTATATCGGAAGAAACTTAACAAATGTGATATGGATGATACGACTGCATGGTGAGAGGTGTCGCAAAATTTGTGTTAGAAATCAAGTGATGAAAGGAATATCGTGTGAAAGTCATCTAAAAGTGTGATTAGCCAACTATACACATATAGATTGATAGTTGAGGCTACTCTCCTAATGATATTCGCAACAAGCCGTAATCAGTTGTACTATTAAATTAAGTTGCATGCCCTACACAAGACACAAGACCATTAAGTTAAAAGTTGGTCACAATGAGGCATTCCACAATACTGATCAAGGGAAATGATCCTTAGAAAGGAGGGGTAACTTGGTGCTTTGACTTGCTGTGTATCGCACTGTCGCACGATGGAGGCCATTTGGCTAGGGCCATGAAAGAGTGAACCAATTGTTGTAGGTGTTGAGAAAATGTCAGTTGTAAATCCTGGTTTTAGCGTGATTGTTAAGGTAGAAATGTTAATTCTTTAAATAAAAAATGCATCCAAATTTGTACATGTAAGCAATGGAAGCTCAATGGACGAAAGCAAGAAAAGAAATTCTTTTTTCTATAGCCCTCTTCTCCATTTGGCGGAGTTTCACCTTTGTGCCGGAGGGCCCAAACACCCATTTTGGTGGGCCCGAGCATTTTCAAATCTCTTGGACTTTGGGCCCAAACATCCATTTTGACGAGGGTGGGCCTGGTCATTTCTATTAAGGTTTGGCCCCAAACACCCGTTTGAGCGGTTCCGAGCTTCAAAGTCGGGTCGGGCTGAACGGGGAATGTGATTAACAAATCAAAAACTCGCATAAACCAGTTTTCAGGCATTGCAGACATCCACCGAAAACATTAGGCATGAAGGAATGTATTAGAAGCGATTTGCAAAAATGCTAGTGAATTCTCAAATAAATTCCTTAGCAAGCAATTCTCAAATAGAACTCTCTCAAAATTATTTCTTGAACTAGATTTTTTGCTCCCCAATCATGCCTGAAAATTGTGTAGTCATCATCTTTTTTATCCCGGTCACCTCGCTTGCAACCTTTTTTGTTCTTTGAAAATTGAAGGTAAAGCAGCCAAAAGCAATGACTAAAATGGAAGAGCCGGAATCGAAAGGAGGATTCTTTAATTCTTCCTCTCATGCAAAACCTTCACAAAATTTTCATCTCACACGGCTTTTAAGTGATAGAAGAAAGAACTCATCTTCTTTCTTTATTTATCTTCCTTGCGTATGCATTAGACCAAATCCATTCTATTTCTAAAAAGGATTATTAATCCTCAACTTTTCAATAGATCCAACCAAATCCAAAGAACTAGCACGCATGCAACTACTTAGTTTTAACATTATTGATTTATTGCTCCAAAACCTAATCTCTTGATAATTTTTAATTAAATACAATAAGCTACGTATAATATAGATTCCCATTCATGTTTTGAACATTTAGATTCAAATTTACTTTAACTGAAATGTATTATTTTTACCACTACTTTCACAGTGATACTAAACATAGATCATATCATAATAAAATTAAGTTCAAAACTTGGCTTGCGCATATCTTGAATAACTCAATGAGAGATTAATTTTGCAGTGTAACAATCAGTCTTCTTCTTACGATTTCATTATTTACGATATAGATTATTTCTGAAATATTAAAGTTTATGCATAGTGTCAAAAATTACTTTAATGCCTTGATGAAAGAAGTAAAAATGACAAGGATTAGGAGGCAATACTGACATAGAAATCTAGCTGTAAATTAGTTTTCGTACAAATCTATTTTAGGAATCATTTTTCTAGAGATTTTTATATGCAGAAAAAGGGGGAAAAATACTCCCCTCCAATATCTCAAAAATTTCATCCTACGGCATTAGCAATCAGATATTTTTCGTTACTTATGAGATGCTCACGACCTGATCTGTCCGCTATATATGCTGCATTTTACCCCAGACCACTTGCTTCTGATGTAGCTTTAGAGTCTGTGCCGGTTGCTGATGAAGCAGACATTGCTTCTTTAAGTCACTGAAATTAACATGAAGAGTCGACCCAATGACTGAGCATAATGTACTTTACAAAGAAGAAACGGAGCCTGCATTTTTCCCCTAGCACCTCAATGGCCCGTAGAGCAAAATGACGCAACACTTCTTTACATCAGCAAGCAGGCGTGCAAACCAAAAACATTGATAAATATACCATGACATAGAATAACGACCTTCACTCCTTTTAATTTACAGTGACTGAGCAAGGGAGGTATCACTCTTGGATGACAGTAACTACCATGGAAGGGTGAATAATAAATCCACTTACAATGAAAGATAATACTGGAAGCTCTAAAAGCAGTATGAAGGTAATGAACAAAAGATTAAGCCTTCAACAATATGGCATTTTGCTTTAAAAATGGACCTGGCTGGACAGGAGCTAATGAGAAGCAACTTGCAGATGAAGATGAAGACAGATGGTCCGGAATTTTGGCACCACAGGTGTTCCTCTCTTAACAGTCAGCTAATAACCATGTGCACCACGTCACCAATTATCATCACTCTGTTCTCACCTTCCAGTCGCTGATAAAATGAAAATAGTCCATTAATCACATGACATCACAGTAGCGAAATCAGAGTTTGGACTAGAATATAAATGAATTCATGTACAAATGCATGGCATTTGAAGGCCTTCAAACCAATGGATTGGGTGCCAATAGGTAAAATGACTTTTCTCTACCTGCAAAAGTGACATTATCTGTGTGCTTGAGAAGGGATTAGTTGCAATCCCGTTGATGATCGTCTCGAGTTCCACAATCGATATGCTCTCCAAGCGGTTCACTCGCATATGTTGACCAAATATAGTATTGAATGCTTCTATTCTGCAAAGAGTCAAAAGGGGGCAAAATTGAGATCTACACAAGCAAATAAATCAACGCCCAAAGAAACATCCTCAATGATACCTTTCTTGAGACAGGGTTGCAGGTGGTGCTGCGGGCACGTCATCTACTTCCATTGCGTCAGTTGAGCTAACCAAAAGAAAGGACCAGGGGGTACACAGAAGATCGTAAGTCCAACCACATCAGTGGACAGAAGATCACGAGAAAGGAAAGAACCGGTTGAAAGTGAGCTGACAAAGAAATTCACTATACTCATGCGGGGAAAAGCTTTACTATTAACCCACTTGGATTTGCAGAGTAGGACCTTGATCACTCAGCAAAACAAGAACAAAAGGAAAAAAAGCAAAACACCTATAAAAGTTGTATTCGGCAGTGAACTACATGAGCTCAATACAGAAGAGACAGTTAACTCTTCTGAATGATAACAACCTAAAATGCATCAGATGGTAAACAAGGATTGACAATTTGGCAACCTCAGTGACTACTTTCCCCAAATTCACCAAAATTCCCAAAAAAGACTACAGTACATCAGAAGTGCTCAGTAAAAACTGAAGAATCACAGGCCTTTCAGCATAAAAAAAAAAAAAAAAATCCTAGATATAATTGTCCGCAGACTGCAGCTAAAAATCTAAAGTAGTTTTGGTCCTTTGGAATAAAATAATGTGCAGAGTTACTGTTAATTCTCCCTTTCACTTGAAGTTTATTGGACAATAGCAATCTTAGACCAAATTGGAAGTTTATTAATCCACCTTTTTTGTTGATGGGATCAAATGGTAGAGTCAGATAGAAGGGGTCGTGATGTAATTTAGCAATTCCATTTCGATACAAGAGGAAATTCTGCAATATGGAAATTTCCGTGTAGTAGCAGAAGTAAACAAAATAAAACTCATTAAGAGGAAAGCAGACCATGTATACTTACCCTGCTACATTGACGGTAGAGCCGTGATCATCTTCATTAGTTTGATCAGCATGTTGATCAGCCTGGCGTTTTCTCCCCAATTCTCTCTCTCTTTCTTGCTCACGCTCTTCCATATCGGTCAATTCTTTGTGATAAATAGCAAAATTTAGTACTTTTAGTGCAGCTTCCACATCAGACTTTGTAACCTGATTATATGTATAAAATGACCCAGTTATTCATGTAACAAACCTGCATAATGAATTAAAATGAACAAATTCAAGTACCTTTCTGCTCAATTTAAGCTTGGCATGGGCAGTAGATAGACGTATAATGGTTTCTAAAGTTCTTGCTGTGATTGGCAGAGTACCTCCAGTCTGCAGAAGTTATGAAACCCGGTAAGTCAAGAAAATAAATTATTGACTCCCCAAATATGAGATTAGTATTGGTACCTGTGCATTCGAACTGGCATTGCGGAGCTCTGCATATGCAGTAGCTATGTGTTCAGATGCCTGCAAAACTAAACCATGAGAAGAGAACCTCACATTTCCGTAATATCAAAGTAGGCTAAATACCATGGATACTTGGCACTCATACTAGCTTTCTCAAGCCACTTTCGTTTCATTTACAATCGATTAACAATAATAAAAAATAAATAAATAAATAAAAGGAATCATCAAACCTCATCTGTTAGCTCTGGCTGAATCCTGTGTTTTGCATAGTGGATGTATTTTTTAAGGAACTTGATGGTGAGAGAGTCATTCTTCTGACGCTTTCCTGTTTTCCTTCCATGAAGCATACGGTTATACTTGACAAAAACAGATGATTCAGCATCTGCTTCATCCTCCCTCCCATACCGTGAACTTCCATCGACTTCACCTATAATGCAAACATATATCAATGACTAAAAGTCTAGAATCACAATTTCTGCTTGTATGGATCATGATATTTACCCCCATCAAATGTGGAACGGTATCGGTGTATGCGCAAGACATGGTCAGAGATTAGACGGTCAATATCAGGGTCCATTTGATCCAATACAATGAAAAGTAGATCAAAACGAGAAAGAAGAGAATCCGGAAGGCCAATGTTCTTTGTAGGAGTCAAAGATCGATCATACTGCAGGAAAGACAGCAAAATGGATTTAGTCGGAGGATGAGTTGTCAACATACATCAAATACTGCATTGGTGTCAAAATCCATCCTATTAAAAATTTAGCAACACATGCACTCTTACAGTTCCATATATGGGATTGGCAGCAGCTACCACACTGCATCGAGCATTCAATGATGCATGGATACCAGCTTTGGCTATAGTAACAGTCTGCTGCTCCATGACCTCATGTATGGCAACCCGATCTTGGTCATTCATTTTGTCGAATTCATCAATACAGACAACTCCTCTATCAGCAAGAACCATTGCACCAGCTTCCAGCCTTCTTTCCCCTAATAAAAACAAAGCAATAGCATCAATGAACTCATCACGTGATGAAATGTGTTTGATAGGTCTTCCAGATGCATTACCTGTTTCTTGATCAGACGTAACAGCAGCTGTCAAACCAACTCCGGAAGAACCGCGACCTGTTGTTGATATGGCCAATGGTGCAATATTCATGATGGCTCTTAATAGTTGAGACTTAGCAACAGATGGATCACCAACCATCATCATGTTTATGTCACTAATAGAAAGAAATATGCAAGAGTAACTCAGAAAGCATGAAGATGGGGACTAGGAGCCATGCCTAGGATAGAAATTAATGCCAAATGCAAATCAGATAGTACTCACCCTCGTAGATGGGTACCATTGTTCAAGTTCTTTTCAACTCCACTAAGCATCAGCAATATCACTGCTTTCTTTATCCACGAGTGACCATATATAGAAGGTGCCAGCGAATTGCCAAGTAGATCAAATGTATCATCTCTCCCTGCTATCTTTTTAATGTTTTTTAAGTCCTCTGGAGTGTAGATTGGTGCATTTGCCTCTTTATTGAGAAGGGAAACATTGTTAGCTACCAGGACAGTCCTGCAAAATAATTACTTAGTCAAGCCTACAGAACAAAAAATGGGAGCATGAGAAGTTCAAGTTGGAAAGAGTGACAATGAAGCTTGCTTGAACACCTAATATTTACCTGAATACTCCATTTACACCGCCCTTGCTTTTCCCAGGGATGGCTTTGTATATCCCTACAATAGCCACACGGTCTCCAGGCTTGCAACAATCAACCAAGTCATCTTCCACAATTATATCCACCGTTCGTGGAAGTTGACCAGGAGCAGAATTTTCAGGCATTTCTTGCATTGAAAGGGTCTGATGATCCTTGTATTGACAGAGTCCATATTCCGTAACCAATAAATTACCATTCTCATCCTGAAAAAACATTTTCATCATAAAAGGCCCTTTATAAATCATTAATAATAAGCTTTTCAAATGGTATAGGATTTACCCTTGTTGGATAGACAGAACCTGTGGGCAGACCCATGTTGGATGTTATGTCTCGATATTCTCGTGTAGTGAACTTCTCAGTTGAGGGGCAGAAGTGTACACTCTTTACCACCTTTGGTCTCACAAGAGAACCTGAAAAGAGTATTTAGTTATGATACTCCCAAATATGCAAACTTGGTGGAAATGCATCTGACAGCATGTTCATATGTGCAATTGAAATCGAAGAACACATTTGTACATTTAAGGGCCAAATTCTGGTAAAACAATTATCATAATGTTGAGCCACTACACAAGAAATTACTTTCACTGTGTAACCTAGTTGAACATATGAAGTATGCATCCAAGAAGTACAGGTCCATACAGTCTTGAGCAGATGGATAACATCCAAAACCACGTATGGATAACATCCACAACCATGTATGAAGTATCTGGCATTTTTAATGCATTCAGTTCATGAGTAGTTCCATCTTAAATCATCTTCACTAATGTCCAAAACTTCAGAAGTTGCATGGGAAAAGTGTGGAGCACAGTTTAGGTACTGTGGGATTCATTAAGCCAAGTAATAAACAAAGCCAGCTTAGTGCCCAGCAAAACAATCATGTAAAGAAAGGTACCAAAGTAAAGACTGCAAAAACAAAGGCTATGTCAATGCCTCATATTCAGCATGTCATGATATTTGCTAACCAATTGAACCACTTATCTTCATGTCTGAACCTCTAGAATGTCTACTGTCAGAGAATCAACTATCAGCTTCAGCTAGGGAACCAAGAAATTCAAGTAAGAAATACGGGAAAGAAATACCATTCGGGTAATATTTCCAAAGGATAGAATTATATGGGCTCTCGAAACCTCAAGAGGAGTTTGGTATCCCACCCTCAATGAAAGCAACAGTAAGAACAACAGTCCTAGTCAAGAGAACATACATTTAGTCACAATGCCCTCGACGCAGACCATAGAGCCAATGTATTCAGAGAGAAGCTCCCGAGGAGTGACGCGGCGAGAAACAAAGGGCCCCTCAAAGCCAACGAGAACAGTCTCTCCTTCCTTCAAGTACTTCCCATCGATTCTGTGAACCAGGTCAGTGACCGCATCGGAAAATGCTTGCATGTATTCACCAGGGTTTCTTAAGATCCTGAAAAACAATACTATAGATGATCAATTAAATAATCAAGTAAAACGGACATGACCTCAACGAAGTACAAACACAATTTGAGGATAAACACAATTAATTCGAATGAAAACCCTAAAAATGCCAAATTAATTGGATGCATAACGCACTGGAGAGCTTTAGCTCCTAAGAGGAATCAAAAAATTAAATGAGCAAAGCCTAATCAATCTGTTTTCTTTTACGTTCTTTCCATCCAAAATGATAATTCGAACCAGACAAAAAGACAGTCATCCGAATCAGCCCCCCAACACGCCGACGACACTTGATGAGCTATCCTTGGCCCAACTATAACAGACGACTCTGAAATGAACGAAGGAAACCAACCGGGGCGCCAAGTCGCGGAAGGAGTGCAGATCGGAGATGTCCACGACGAGGCGGCGGCGCTTGTGGTTGATCATCGTCTTGATGTCGTCCATGTACATCCTCCCGACCTGAAATCACGGAGCAAAACCCACCCAAAAAGAGAAAAAAATCGATTCAGTCCGACATCGCTTCGACGAGATACTGCAGCGAATCGAGGCGAAGAAGACAAACCCACATCGTTCTCCAGGAAAGCCAGCAGCTCGCGCTTGTGAGCCGCCCGCACCTCCTCGCTGACGTCCATCGCTCGGAGCTCGCCTCGTGAAGTCCCGTCCGGCGAAGAAGAAAGAACGCGAGAGAGAGAGAGAGAAGTAACCCTAATTTTGATGTGCTTCGCCCCTTTTCTGCATCGAGGTCGGAGATGGCGGGAAACAGAGGGGAAGGCGGGGACGGGAAATGGCGGGAAACTGGAGGAGAGCCGGGCACCATCTCACGTGCGTCACGTGACTGCCCTGACGTGGTAAGCAGCCTTCCGAATTTTTTTTTTGAAAATAGAGATTTTTTTTTAGTAAGAGAAAAATAGAGAATTGATTAACTAATCTTTTGAGAGAAACGGTGTCGTACCGCGGCTAATATTTTCAATGAAATCGAATACCTATTTTGCTCGGTGAACGGAAAATCTCACTTGAGATTTGCTCAAGTATCGAAAAAAAGAAAAGCAAGGGGAAAATAGTCTGAAGGAAATTAAATATATGGATATAGTACTGCCAAAAAGAGACTGTTAAACTTATTAAGAATAAGAATCAAATTTCCAAAATATAAAATAACGCTTTTATTTTCGCACTGAGGATTGAGGAAGATGTTATTGTACATTTACATGGCTTCTCATCTTTTACGTGCAATTTGTTATTTTGAATTTTCAAGACTCAGCTAGAAGGATTATCACGGTTGCTGGACACCCGAATTGACTTAACGGGCTCCCTTTTGATGTCACGTCTTTGATGAACGCAACAAAAAACTGCACCCGAGCTTTTCTTCCCTACTTTTTTTTTTTCCTACATTTTGGAAGCTATGCAAAACCTATTTAATAATTGGTGTAAACATATACATGTTATTTTCGTTCTTTTGTTCACTTAAGATTTTCAAAACCTAGTGTTCTTTCTAAAAAATTCTGACACAATACAAAAGTACAATAAATTCCGCAACCATATCATCTCCATCTATCTATTACAGATAAAGTGTTATATAATATATTTGATTTTGAAATAATATTCCTATGGATTTTTTTGGCTTGAATAGTATCCTCGGATTTATTTCATTTAAATGCATCAAACTACATCTAAATCAACAGTTTCGATTGCCCATCTTCCTCGAATTGCAATATGTGGTCATTATTGCACCGTCTCCTTGCTAGCAAGGCTAAAAAATTAACATTTGAAGTCATATTCAAATATTTAAGATTGTTAGTGCAATTTTCCCAAAAAAGAATATTTTTATTTAAGGTTAATATCACAAAAACCCCAAACTAATATATTTATGAGAAATTTATCCCGAATTAATTTTGTTAACCACTAAAAATTATAAATTGGTACATTTATGACAAATTTACCCTTCATTAATTTTGGCTAATATCACAAAAATCATAAATCGGTACATATGTGACAAACCAAAAGTGAAACTCCAAATCGGTACATTTATCAATTACCATATATTAATTCACTTAGCAATTTGACAGTAAAATTTAACAAAAATTAACGAATGATAAATTCATCACAAATGTATTGGTTTGAGGTTTTTTTGTGATCAAAAATTATTTTGAGATAAATTTGTTATAGATATACTAATTTAAGGTTTTTGTGAATATTAACCCTTTCTTTTATTTATTGAATTCCAATATCCAGCAAAGGAACTAGAGAGCTGGCGGTTCCCTCCCCGACACGTCCATTTTAACCATCGAAAAGTAATTAAAGAGGTCGATCGAGGATGTGGAACTCAGAGGAAGATGATAGCTCCTGACAATGGGCACACCTAACCAGAATTATTACAATATGGTCAATTAGCGTTACTTTCATTGTTGTGAAGAAAAAAGTCATAAAAAAAAAAATTCAAATTATGTCATGACATATTTAATCTAAACTTTTTTTGTTACATTAAAAATCATAAATTATGCCCATCATGACATATTTATTCTAAACTTTTTTTTGTGATGTAAAAAATCCAAATTATATATATATGATGTTCCATTAAACATATTTTTAGCCAATATAATGTTGTTTTTATTTCATTCAAGTCATGTAGGCCCATGTCAACACTATTTGTTTTTCTGGTGTCCATGTAAATAGACTTCTAATGATTTTTGTTAACGGAACTTTGACGGAGTGTAAATGTGTCATACAAACTATAAGTTTGAGATTTTTAGCATAAAAAAAAAAGAATGTTAAGATAAATGTGTCACACTAGACATAGCTTAGTTTTTTTTTTTTTTTGGCTTTTGCCCAATTTGTGAATGCGTTGGTTGCCATCAAACCACGTAAGACATCAATGTCTTTTTGTGTTTGGGATAATAGCACAAACAACCCCTAAACTTTTGTTCAATAGACAATGTCTTCTCTGAGCTTTTAATTTATATAGTGTGATCATAAACTTTGGCCCAATCTGCAATATCGTCCCTAATTTTTTTATTTATTCATCATAGTCCTCAAATTATTTGTAAACATTCAATATAATCCCTAGATTATGTGAAAAAATTTAAATTCCAAAGGCCACATTAAACATTGGACCAAAGTTCGATAACTAAATTGAATAAGTGAAAACTTAGGTACGACACTGCATGTTAGATCAAAGCACACGGACCATTCATGTCATTTTTTCCTCTCTTTGGTTTTTAAGGTTAAATGATGTTGGCGTGACTCAAGGGTGGTTGCGAGTTTGTTCTTCGTTTGTTATGGAACACCGCGCGAGAAACCGCTAACGAGGGTTTCAAGAGCTCAAACAAGAGTCAGATCCTTATCAACTTTCACAGTTGAAATCGTCTGTTCGATAGTTGTCTGACTGCTAACAAACATGAAATCTCAGAACTTAACCGTTGAAACCCCCTTTCTCTCTCTCCCACCCATTTGATGTATGTTTCTCTTTGACGAAAAAGAGGGTTTTCGTTTCCGGCCGGAAAAGCTTCATACCTCTGGAGTTTCCAGGACCGAAGACTAGGGTTTCCACGGCGAGATCGCAATGGCCCAGAGAGAGCAACTGAACAAGACCGGCACCTGCTACGTAGAACATGTGTTGCACTCTCATGATATCTGGCGAGAGCCGGGCGCCCCCCGGCTATCCGTCTCGGTGTTCCTCAAGCAGCTCGGGATCACCATCTTCTTGTCGCACGCCCTCATCTTCGCCCTCAGGCCTCTTCGCCAGCCTCGGATTGTTGCCGAGATTCTCGTGAGCACAAACGTTTCACATGATTTCAACGTACGTTCTTTCTGATTGCTGATCCGATCTCGTCTTCTTGCTGCAATGTAGTGTGGCTTGCTGATCGGTCCGACCGCGTTCGGGAACAGCAAGTACTTCGAATATGTCTTTCCGGAGAGGAGTTTTGTGAAAATCGAGACGGTCGGATATCTAGGCCTCATGTACCATCTGTTCCTCGTTGGGCTCCGGTTCGACTTGTCTGCGTTGGCGTTGATCGGGAAGAAGGCCACCTCAATCGCGCTGGCGGCCTTCTTCCTCCCCGGGATAGTCGGGATAAGCACCTTCTTCATGGTGACCAGCTCCCCCGGCGCCCGGGATGCCGATGGGCTCGGTGGCGTGTTCTGGGTCATAGCCCTGACGTTCACGGGGTCGCCCGTCCTATCTGAGATCCTCGCGAGCATCAAGCTCCTCCACAGCGACATCGGGAGGACCGCGACAGCTGCAGCCGTCATCAGCGACGTCTGCGCGTGGGTCCTCATCATAGTGGTGATGCCGATCAGCCTCGCGGGCAAAGAGTTCTCTTATTCGTTCACCGCTATCATCGGATTCATATTGGTATGCCTCTTCGGATTTCGTCCGGCTCTCGCGTGGATAATCAGGAAGACTTCCAAGGAAAGGGATTATAGCGACCACTACGTGGTGATTATCTTGATCGGGGTCTCAATCTTCGGGCTGATCACGGACATCATCGGCACGCACGCATTGGTCGGCGCCTTCATGTTTGGATTGATAATGCCGAACCGCGACCTCGGGTCGAAATTGGTACTCAAGATCGAGGAATACGTGGCCGGCATTCTGTTGCCGTTCTTCTACGTGGTGTGCGGAATACGCGCCAATCTGTGGGAGATCAAGAGGCTGGAGGATTGGGCAGTGACTGTTTTTGTGATATGTCTAGGATGGTTGGCCAAAGTCCTGAGCACCATGGGGATATCCATGTTCTTCAACATACAACCTAGGGAAGGTGTTGTCCTAGGACTGCTCATGAACTGCAAGAGCCTCTTGGGTTTGGCTCTGCTTGATGTGGCCTGGGACAAAGGGGTAAGATTCTTCTCATGTTCTTCCTTTTTGTTTCCTATATCCAAACCCCAATTTGTTCTGAATTTTGAGTGGATACTATTTAAGAAAAATGGGTCAAGTCCATATTGATAAGAAAAATAAAGTGTTTAGTTTGTAAATCATGCAAACCGAGTTTGTTTTGACAACGATGACTTACAATCAGTATTGGAATTCAAATTGAGTAATCGTTCAGAAATCGTCAGTCCATATAATCAATATACTGAGTAATAACTTCTCTTTCGTCGAATGGTATTGGAATTTATTTTCCGTGAAGCTTGAATCGCCTCTTCAATAGCATTGGATTATTTTTTTTTCTTTAAATAGCACAAAAATACTATCTATCTCGTGCACTCCATGACAGAATCTACTTGCTTGTTGTGATCACTTGTGATTTTAGGCCTTGAGCACCCAGCACTACTCGATCATGGTGCTGGCTTTCTTGATCATGACAGGCTCGGTCGCGCCACTCATCGACGTCATCTATGGCCCGACCAAGCGGTTCATGCACTACACGCTCCGGTCCATTCAGGCAGCCGGGTCCAACACTGAGTTCCGGGTCCTCTCGTGCATCTACTCGACGCGCCACGTCTCGCCCATCGTCAACCTCCTCGAGGTCTCTACGGGCAACATGCGCTCACCCTTCACCGTGTTCGGGCTCCACCTCGTCGAGGTCACGGGATGCGCCTCGGCGACGCTCATCGTCCACGACCCGAACAAGCCCAGCAAGTCCCACCTCCACGACTCGGCGCAGTCCGAGCACATCATGAAGTCCTTGGAGGACTTCGAGTACCAGAACCGGTCGGCGTCGGCCCAGCTCCTGACCATCCTGTCCCCATACGAGAGCATGTGCGAAGACGTGTGCGGCCTCGCCGAGGACAAGCGCG
The DNA here is from genome assembly GCF_016545825.1 of Eucalyptus grandis. Lineage (NCBI taxonomy): Eukaryota > Viridiplantae > Streptophyta > Magnoliopsida > Myrtales > Myrtaceae > Eucalyptus > Eucalyptus grandis. The sequence continues at coordinate 32,644,769 of NC_052616.1, forward strand.
TCTCGCTCATCATCCTCCCGTTCCACCGCCGGGCCACGATGGCTGGGGCCATGGAGGACGCCGAGCTCACGTTCCGGCCCATCAACCGGAGCGTGCTCGCGGATGCGCCCTGCTCCGTGGCCCTCTTCATCGACCGTGGGCTCGCGGCAATGCGGCGGACAGAGTCGAACCACATCATGACCCGCCGGGCCGCCATGCTCTTCATCGGGGGCCATGATGACCGTGAGGCGCTCGCCTACGCATGGCGGATGGCGGGCCACCCCTCCATCAGCCTCACGGTGGTGAGGTTCCTCCAGGGCAACGACGTCGTGGACATCGAGCTCATGGAGCTCCAAGAGCGGCATGGCATCCTGACCATCATTTCCGACATGGAGAGGCAGAAGCGGCTCGACGACGTCTACATCGCCGAGTTCCGCCGGAACAACTCGGGCAACGAGTCGATAACCTACCGCGAGGTGACGGTGAACAATGGGAACGAGACCGTGACGGCCATAAGGGAAATGGAGCGCGAATTTGAGCTGTACATCGTCGGGCGGAGCGAGCGGTCCATATCGCCGCTCACGTTCGGGCTGGCGGAGTGGAGCGAGTACCCGGAGCTCGGGGCCATCGGTGACATACTCGTATCGTCGAGTTTTAATATGCAAGCTTCAGTTCTGGTGGTGCAACAGTACGTTTCGGAGTCCACGGCGGCTGATGAAGATGGGATTGGGATCTTAGATAGCCTGGCTTTTTCCAAGAAGTAGCAATGATATTGTTCTTTTTTTCTTTTTTCAGTTGAAATTTCTTTTCATTAATTAAAGCCTAGAGATAGCTATTGTTTATTTCCATATCAACTCGAGGCGTGACGCTCTCTCGATGGATAGAATTTCGTTAACGAGTGCCCCGAACACCTCATAAGTGACTGATTAAAGACATTTTAGCAATTCTCAGTGCACTGATATTGTTCGCACCTTATCCGAAATCAATATTTCACTTCAGAATAAGTGGTGAAAATCTTGAGAAATTTCACTTAATACAAATGTTCCTATGGTCCCTTCGAGAAGCTGACCTTCAATTGTAACCCGTCGTAATTACATGAGTTTCATGATAATTTCTCGAGAAATTATAGAATACATGCTGTCATCTGGGTTATTTTAGAATAATACGAAAACAAATTTAAGTTTAGAGTCCACGAAAGATATTTAAATTATATGATTATTGTGTCGGGAATTTTAGATTATCATTCTATATATACATTGTTTCGCCGTGATACCAATTTGGATATTTATTGAGGGTATAAACATATATAAAATAATTATCTTATAATGTGGAGGTAAACGCAAAACGAGATTTCACGATGCGAAGGGTCGAGAAATAATTGAACTGACGACTTAAAACACGAGAATCAAGTATCAGAGAAAATCTCTTCCAATCATTGAATCTTTAATAACTATCTAAATATCATTGGGACAATTATTAAACGTATTGAATAAAAACATTTCATTTTTTAAAAATAAACAGATATTAAGGATTAAATTTTAACTACTTCACACCGATACACCTATAGCAAATCCAAACTAATTTTTACTACAAAAAAACCAAAAATAAAATAGTCATGACAAATTTATTCTCTTTTTAATTTCTATTAAATTTTAACATTAAATTGTTGCGTTGAGTGACGTGCGAACAATTGACATATATACTTAATTTAGGACTTCACATTTCCTTTATCACGGTGTATACATTTTTTATTTTTCGTGATATTAATTCAATTTAATAGAAACTAATGGATGATAAATTTGTGATAAATGTACTATTTGGGGCTTTTGTAATAAAAAAAAAATTAGCTTTGGATATTTTTATTACATAAATTTCAATTTAGGATTTTTCGTAATAATTAACCTTTTTTTGTAACAACAAAGTTTTCTTTTTTTTTGTTCAAAAACGGCAAGATTTGTTCAAGTGAACATTAACCGTCTCTTTCCAAATAATCCAAGGAAAGAACAAAACACTGTATGCGAAAAAGAAAGAAACAAGAAAACGGAAAAACGGAAAACCGGCTGCCCATCGTCGGATACTGATGTGATGACGTCACAAGAGAAGTGCCCGTGTATTTTCGTATCTCTCTCAAGAACCGAAATTCGATTAAAAAGGTTTTATACCTCGAGAAAACTGAAAAGGAAAGAGAAATAAAAGAAAAGAGGGAAACAATTTCAAGAAAACAGCGGAGGCGTGAGATCAGTTCAAGACATCTTCTTCAGTCCAGCTCGACGCTCATCAACACGTGCGGACAAAGAGTCAGTTGCACAGAATCTCGACGGTCTCTCTGAAGATTTCGAGGAAAGAAAAAGGAAACAAGAATATCTCCGAAAATTAGAAATACAGAAGAACGGCCGTCCATCAACCGGATACTGATGACGTCACAGCGCCTGGATTCACATACAAGAATTCACCCCCAATAAAAACGAAAAAGGAAATAAGAAAAAGAAAATCTATTTCAAGAAATCTGCGCTCTTCGCTTCTTCTTGCACAGACACAACCAAGTTCAAGAGCTCTTCTCATCCTTCCTCCTCCTTCATCTCTCTCTCTCCGCATTCTTGCTCCAAGTATAGTAAAACCCAGAAGAACTTTGAATCAGTTCTTTGCGACTCGCCGGAGAGTATCCATCGCCATCACCCACGATGGAGGAGGCGAAGAGAGGGCCGAAGCGCCGGCAGGGGGTCGAGGGCGGGCTCATCGTGAAAGCGAGCGCGCGCGAGGTCACTTTCTCCAAGCGCCACCAGGGCCTCTTCCGCAAGGCCGCCGAGCTCTCCATCCTCTGCGGCGCGGAGGTCGCCGTCATCACCTACTCGCCCCACGGCAACCCCTTCGCCTTCGCCCACCCGTCCATCCCCGACGCCCTCATTGACCGCTACCTCTCGAGTGGGGCGACGGGACCCGCCGCAGACGAAGCCGCCGCTGCCGTGCACAGGAAGCAGCACGACGACGCGGTCGCGAAGCTCGAAGAGGCCAAGAGAGAGGCAGAGAGGATCGCTGCAGAGGCCGGCGGCAAGAGGAACCGGTGGTGGGAGGAGGCGGTCGGGGACGGCGTGGAGGAGGAGGAGCTGGAGCATTACGTGGCGTCGCTGGAGAGTTTGAAGAAGCTGGTCGCCGAGAGAGTCGGGCAGTACGATGATTTGGGTTTCTACGGCCGATTACTGGCGACGGACAAGGACATAAGCATGGACTTGGATGCCACGTTTCTCGCTGAGTTGCAGTACTCTTGTTAATGGGAAGTCAATAGAATCCTCTTTCTTAGTTCAGATAAACTTACGATTTTATCAATTCCTTCGTAAATTTCTTCTTCTTCTTCTTCTTCTCTTTGGTTTTTTGCAAGTCTTATGGGGTTTTGGACTCGGGGTCGAGATGGAAATCATGTTGAACAATATTCTTGTATTGCCTGTTGATAAAAGACGAATAAATCAAGTTCGTCTCCCTTCTTTCATTTACTTTGAATAATCTCCCGTTATCTTTTTTTTTTTTTCAACGTCATTAATATTGAATTAGGGTTCGACTTTGAGTGTTTGATATATTTAAAACAAATCAAAGGAGTTACAAATAGATGAAATTACAATTTCCGAAGCAACATTATATTCATAACCTTTTTTTTCCCCTAGACGTACGGAAATAGTTGTCAGCCTCCCGCTAGTTTCCGTAGTTTTGTTTTTCTACTAGGATGAATTGAAAACAATTTGACCACCCATATCTATATTATTTTTGTGGCCAATAGCACACAAAAAGCATGTAGAAATTATCCAAAAAAAAAAAAAATTTGAATTTGGAATTTTGAAAGATTATTTGAACATAAAATTATTATCTGATTACTATTTCGCCATAATCCCAGCAGTTCGACATTTATTAAATTTACAAGCAAATTTTAAATATAGTTTCATTATATAGAGATAAATGCGAAGCAAAATCTCATATGTCGACATTGAATACTTTCTTAATAACTTCTTAAATAATTAATGAGAATACTATCAATGATTATTTCGGATATTGATTAAACGTATGTAATAGAAAATATTTTTTTGATTTCAAATTAGGATTAATACCCTAAAAAACCCCAAATTGATATACCTGTGATAAATTTACCCCAAACTATTTTTTTGACCACCAAAAACCTCAAATTGGTATATCTTTGACAAATTTACCATAAACTAATACACTCATAACAAATTTATCTTATGTTAGTTTTCGTTAAATTTCTTGTCAAATTATTAAGTTGAATGACACATGACAGTTGATCGGTATACCAATTTAGGATTTTATGCTCCGTTTGTCATATTTTAGATTTTTTTGTGGCATTAATCCAATTTAGTAAAATGTATATTTGTCACAAATTTATCAGTTTGAGGTTTTTTGCGGTCGAATAAATTAGTTTTGGGTAAATTTGTCATAAATGTACCAGGTTTAGGGATTTTTTTTTTTTGGTCAAGCGGGTAAATTTGTCACTTTGGTGTACCAATTTAGGGTTTTTCATAGTCAAAAAAATAGTTTGAGGTAAATTTGTCATAGGTGTACTTTGGTTTGAGATTTTTTTCAGGGTATTAACCCTTTAAATGAACTAGTCAAAACTACATGTTTTCTTTATTTTAACTGCTTCGTAAAGTGTCCCAAAACACTTCAAAAGAGAACTCCTTTGCTCTAAATCAAGCAAATATTTCAGGAAAGCGGCAAATTCACAAGAATTGAGACAAGTAAGAAGATGTTAGAATCAAAGAGATATGGTAATTGTCGTGAAAGTTTTTCTCTCGTTTTGTCGAGTTTCCTCTCTATCTCCCGGGTAGAGTTCTTCTTCTCTGTTAAACCCTTTTCTTTCTCAGCTTCGAGTATCTCACTTTGTAGCCATGCGAACCGGAACTCTTCATCATCTTCCTCTCTCCTTCTCCTTCCCGAGTTCTAATCGGCTACCCTTGACTCATCCTCTACACCCTAAATTCCGTCCGTGTTTGTTTTGTTGACGTTCTTTCCTCCACACTTGCGGTTTCTGTTTTTTCCTTTTGCATGTCGACATTTTCTATGTTCCCGACCTCCATCTATTAAGGCAATCCCACCTGTCGTTAATGGCTTGCGAAGATGATCCTGATGCGTCTCGAGTTGCTGCACTCTGTAAAAAATTGGGCCGATTATGTATAGAAAAAGAAATTGATGAATGGGAAGTTGAACCCGCACCTGATGCAGTCAAGGAGTGCAAGCTCATGCTAATTGGTAAAGTTCCCTCCAACCCTTCCTTTAATTTCCAAGCTTTCCAGTCGGTCTTGAAGAGGGCATGGAGGTCCGACCAAGTGGATATTCTGCAGAGAGAAGCAGGAATTTATCTAGCCAAATTTAGGTCCCATGCTGAAAAACAACGAATTCTAGATATTGGACCTTGGCAATTCTCCGGACATCTTATAAATTTCAAACCTTGGGTAGCCAATACCCCTCTTCACTGTTATGACTTCTCTACCTGTGCATTCTAGGTTCAAGTCATCGGTCTGCCTTTAGAATGTTGTAGAGATGATATGATTCGCAAGGCTGTTAGTACGGTAGGGCCTGTTCTGCAAGTGAAGTCAGAGTTCGTTACTGGTTCCACCCTGAGAGTAGGCCTAGCTCGAGTGGAGATGGATTTATCTAAACCTTTGAAGGTAGGCAGACTCATTAAATTCAAAAATAAAACTCTATGGCTGGAATTTCGGTATGAAAGGTTACCTCATTATTGTTACTCTTGTGGACGATTGGGCCATTACAATTCCTTGGTTAAAAGTTGAGGTTCAGCAATACAGCCCTTATTGGAAATTTTACTATGAACAATCCATTATGGAGGAGGAGAGTGAGGAAACCGTATCTGAAACGCCTCCTACCACTGTTCACCCCCTCCCTCTTCTACTACCACCTACCCCCAAAACACCCACTCCTACCCAAAAGGCTACTCCCACCACAACACAGTGTAGTAATGATATCTTCGGCTTACCTCCTTCAGCGCAACATAATCTTACTACTGCTCTAATACCAGCGTCAGAGAAGCTTAAAGGAGTGCAACTGCCGACATCAGTTCTACAAGAAAAAAAAAACAAAAGTGTTCGTCTGAATATCAAAAAAGGCCCTGCTAAGAAACCACGACGCTATAATCCATATGACTTACCTGGAGGGCAATTGGGAGCCTATGATGATTCGTCCTTGTTGGATACGCCAATTGTAAAGGCGTCTGAAGATGATTTGTGGGCGACGGTGGCTGGCCCTAAACAGCCACCAAGTCAACGATGAAAATTCTCAGTTGGAACTGTCAGGGTTTGGGCAATCCCCTGACAATCCAAGCTTTAAAAGCCCTTATGGCTAAAGAAGAGCCTGACCTGTTATTTTTGATGGAAACGAAGAATGGTGATGAAGTTCTTCTTCACCTGAAACGTTCCTTACGTTTTTTGCATCACAAACTGTTCAGCCCTGTTGGCTCTGCAGGTGGCTTAGCCCTTTTTTGGAATGTTGGTTTCTCGTTGACTGACTTTACCTCCAATTCTCATCTTTTTGACTTCATCTGTCTGGATATCTCGGAGGCCAGATCTATGCGGATTACTTGTCTTCATGCTCCTGCAGTCTTTCATGAACGTCGGCATCTTTGGCAGACCTTGCGATAGTTTGGCAATTATAATGTCTTACCTTGGGTGTGCCTCGGCGATTTTAATGAAATTCTTCATCTTTGGGAGAAAATGGGAACTCGGCCTGCTGACTCGTACCGTCTATCTTCTTTTCGAGACGTCCTTAACGATTGCTGCTTGTTGGATCTCCCTTCTCATGGTTGTGCTTTCACGTGGTCCAATAATCGAGAGGGGGATGCCTTAGTAAAGGAGTGTCTTGATCGAGCTGTATGCACTACTGACTGGCGTGTCACTTTCCCGAATGCTCAAGTGCTTGCTCTCCCTACAGTAGGATCAGATCATAGTCCACTTGTATTAGACACAAAACCATCTAAAGGTCGAAAACAGAGACATTTTACCTTTGAAGCGTTCTGGAATCAGGACCCTGGATGTCGCTCAGCCTCATTGAAACCTCTTGGAACTCTGTCTCGAGGTAGGACTATCCTCTCACAGCTAGGCTTCGTGTGGTTGCTGCAGCCTTATCCACTTGGAGTCGCCAGAATTTCTCTCACAACAGGCAACAGGCAATGGAATTAGAGCACCAGTTACAGCATTTGACAAATCAACATCCTTCTGTATTAAATCAATCACGGCAACAAACTTTAAAAACAGAGCTTCAGAAAGTATGGCAGAGGGAAGAGCAATTTTGGGCGATGAGATCCAGGATAAACTGGTTAAAGTGGGGAGACCGCAATACTCGATTCTTTCATGCTACCACACTTCAAAGAAGACAACGTAATCATATTACCATATTGAGGGGTGAATATTAGCAATGGGTTCAGGATCCTGGAAAGATCAAAGAAATGACTACTACTTATTTCTCACAGCTTTATACCACTTCAGGCCCTCGCAGGTATACACAAATTTTACAACAGTGTCCACAGGTGGTTACTGCAGAAATGAATGCAACACTTCTTGCTCAGCCCACACTTGAAGAAGTTAAAGCGGCTACTTTTCAATTAGGTGCTTTAAAAGCACCAGGCCCAGATGGTTTAAATGGCATATTTTATCAATCTCATTGGGAAGTTCTTAAAGTGGACATTCATACAGCAGTTCAGCAGTTTTTTTAATTCTGGATCATTACCTTCACCTTTAAACAGCACTACTATCACTCTAATCCCCAAAACCCCAAACCCAAAAAGCTTGGATCAATATCGTCCTATTAGTTTGTGCAACTATGCCTATAAGATTTTCTCTAAAGTGCTAGCTAATAGGTTAAAACCCCTGCTGCCTATGCTAATTATTGAGGAACAAAGTGCTTTTGTTGCCGGAAGACAGATTTAGGATAATGTTCTCATAGTACAGGAAGTCATTCATCAGCTTAAGACCAGAAAAAGGAAGCATCATTTTCAAGCGGTTCTTAAGTTAGATATGCAGAAAGCTTATGACCGTGTCGAATGGGATTTTCTTACAGATTATTTACTTCGATTAGGCTTTCATTCTCATTATGCAGTGCATCTCAACTACATCTTTGTTTGTTAAACTGAATGGTGAGTATTTACAGAGTTTTCATCCTACCCGAGGGCTTCGCTAGGGTGATCCCTTATCCCCTTACTTGTTTATCCTTATAGCTAATCTCTTATCTTTCCTAATTCGGAATGCAATGGATATGGGTGTACTTAAAGGCATTAAGTTGAATCACTAGTGTCCTACGCTATCACATTTGTTTTTTGCTGATGATGCAGTGTTCTTTCTTGATGGTACCTTGCTGGAGTGTCAGAACCTATATAATATTTTAAACCGGTATTGCACGGCTTAGGACAAACTATCAATCGGAACAAATCTGGAATTTTCTTCAGTCCATCTTGTCCTATTTCTCTTCAGGAAAATTTGGCTAGTGAATTAAGGGTACTTATTTTACAGAGATGTGGTAAGTATTTAGGGATACCTACTGATTGGGGAAGATCTAAAAGGGATATGTTTTCTTAGCTGTTGAGTAGAGTTCAATCGAAATTAGAAGGATGGAAGGAGAAATTAATCTCTAAGGGAGGGAAGGAAGTTCTGTTAAAGACAGTGATTCAATCTATTCCGCAATATGCCATGTCTGTTTTTAAGATCCCTATTTCATTATGCAAAGTTATTGAAAAGAGAATGGCTAAATTTTGGTGGAGCAATGATACAAACAAGTCTGGAATTCATTGGCGAGTTGGAAAACACTACAAAAACCGAAAAGAAGATGGGGTTTGGGCTTCGAGATTTGATAAGTTTTAATCACGCCATGCTTGGCAAGCAAGCATGGCGTCTTATTCATCAACCTTTATCTTTATGGGGCAAGTTTTTTTAGAGGATTATATTTTCACTCACCCACTTTTTTTAAAGCTGTCAAAGGCTCTCGCCCATCATGGGGCTGGTAGAGTCTCTTGATCGGGAGGGAAGCTATTTTACCAAATGTTAGTTGGTCAGTCGGAGATGGCAAATGCATTAACATTAGAGAAGACAGATGGCTACCTATGGGTATTCTAGGTGGACCAAAAGCCCCAAAAGAACCTCTTCTAGTAGCTGATCTTATTGATCAGTCTACCAGTTCATGGAAGATAGATTTATTGCACAATTTCTTCGACTTGCCCATCATTCAACAGATCACACACATCCAACTCAGACCTAACTTCACTACGATGCACTCATATGGACAGCAACTAAACAAGGCACATTTACGGTCAAATCGGCATATCATTCAATCACTCAGACTAAAGCAGGCATTCTAACATCTGGTGATTCTACATCGTACCAAATTCCTACCTGGCTTTGGCGCAACATTTGGAAGATGCCTGCAGCACCCAAGATCCGGATCTTTCTCTGGTCCATTTGTAGCAACTCCTTAGCGACGAGAGACAACCTTTGTATAGAAGACATATATTAGAAAGCCCCTTGTTGACACCTAAATGTTGGCAATCCATTTAGTCATTTATTGCATAAAAATTAGGGGTTAATTTTATCCCTGAAAAAAAATATTAATTACATAGCATATAGATTTAGGTGCATATGTTTTTAATTTGCATTTTTTTACATTTATTTACTAGACCGGTGGCGGATGGGTAAAATTGGTGTTTTTCAGTTTTAAATTAGAAGGTTGGGCTAGGCCTACGGAAGGAGAAAATTAACCCAAGCCCGTTGTTTTTTTTTTTTTAATCAATTATCTTGTGAAAAAAATTGAGATTTGATGTGATATTCCGATGATTTTTGAAAATTGAGAAAACCGCATTGCAATCTCATCTTTATCAATAGGCGATAAAATCATTAGAGATATTCGGGAGATAAGGAGAATAAAAATATTTTTTGTGATCAAGAGGTTACCGGCAATCTTTTTGTTGGATGAAATATTTCACGAAGATCACATCTTATTTGCCTATAAAGGGAGCCGTGTACGATGAGAGAAAGGGGGGTCTTTTGATCGAAAAATTTGAGAGCAAAATACGGAGGCGAATGGGAGAAATCGAGAGAAAAATTCAAGAGAGAATTCGAAGAAAATCGGCGTAAGAAGAAGGCCTCGTCTACCTTGGTCAAAGAGAAGGTCTTTTCTTTTTCTTTCCACGACAAGAAAAGGGAAAAGTCAGCTGCGGAAACAGAGATAAAAAGGAGAGAGAAGATTGGTGAGTGACTTGAGGTGAGAGAAAAGAAAAAAGAAAAACAGGTTCTTGTTTGTCTTCCTCGCGAGACACTCGCGCCCGCCGCCTCTCCGTCCGCCGCGACCAGCGCCGACGCCCAAGAAGACCGCCAGAGCCCGACACCGCCGCGCCACGCAGCCCGCGACACTCGATTCCAAACCGGCTCGCCGCACCTCCGCTGTCGCTGCGCCTCGACCACCCGAGTACTAGACCCCCGACGCTCCACCTCGGTCGGCGCCACCGCCACGCGCGCCGAGTCCCGACGCCCGAGTCTTCCTCCACTCGAGCCCACCGTGCCACGCCGAGCCCTACCCACACTGCTCCGCTCGTGTTCACTACGCTCGGCGCCCACCGATTGCCATCCGCAAAGCCGTCGCCGAATCGCCGCGCCAACCCGTGACCACAACAAGCCCGAGCCCCGATCGGCGACTGTGGATGCCGAGCACCGAGTGCCACCTGCCCCACGATGCCCCGAGCGCGACCATTGCAACAAACCTCCTCCTGCCGGTGAGCTCGTACCCGGTGACACCCGCACCGCTCGGCGCTGCGCGCCACCGCTGCACCCTCTCGCCCTCACCAACGGCATCGAACGCGGGCAATCCGACGATCGAGCCTCCACGGCCCGCGAGCACCCGAGCGCCTCCGCCTCCGCTGAACATCGCCCTTGCCTCCCTTGCTTGGCGGCCGAAGCCCGCCGCTCGACCTCGCCGACGCCGCGCCTCCTCACCGCCTCGCTTGCGATTCGTTTCCCAGGCGTCACCCCCATCTCTTTACTTACCTTAGGTAGTTTTTTATTATTTTTTACTTTTTAGTTTTTACTTTACTTATAGTTTAATTTATTTTACTCTTTTTATTTCTTAGGTAATTTTTGGTTATTCCGTTTGGTAGCATTTCTTTAGTGACATTGGATATTGTAGGCATTATCGGCGGGAGTTATCCCTATGATTATTGTAATTATTAATTTGACCCGTAAGATGTCGGGTCATTTTTTTTAATTGTATTAATTCTTGGGGTTTGTTGATAGTATTTTAAATGTTGAATCAATATAACTATTAATTCTATCCCTATATCATGCAATTTATTTTGTCATGCTTTTGGTCTGTTCATGACAATCTAGGATAGTTATTTGATCTAATTCCTTTCAAAAATGAAATAACTGCCATACAATGAATCATTTTGAAAAAAAAAAAAATTGGAAATTTGTTTTCAATTTATGTCTTGGCTTTTCCTAATTCATGTTTAGGAAATTTCGTCCCTACTTTGGGCGTCCCATGTCTTTATTTTCCTAGTCCATTTTTAAGAAATCCTTTCATTGTGGACTTTTCTTAACTAAAAAATAGATTGTTGTCATGGATCAGTTTTCTCAGTATACCTCGTTCTTACATATCTCCATTTTCCTTAGGTGATCAAGAACTAGAATGGCTGACCAAACCGAAATGCGTGATCGTATCTCCGCTATGGAAGACCAACTCCGACAGTTGCTCGCCTCTATGCAATTCATGATAGCTCAAATCCAATCCCTCCGAACAGATTTGACTCCTACACTTGCTCTCCCTGAGACAGTAGTCCTGAAGCAATCAAGCAAGACTCAAATGAGCAATGGCGACATGCCTGACCTAGAAGATGACCCACTGTTGGTCATTGCCGAAAAAACTAAACCTGACAATGTCCCTAAGATGGGGCAAGATGAAGTGGAAGTGATGGACACTCTGGGGCAGCCTAGTGGCAAGTTTGATTACCTGGTGAAGTATTCGGCTCCTCCCAGCTTTTACTTTGACTCCTGCAACATAGTTCCAAGTGAATGGGATGACATGGACGATCTGACGCCTCCAAAGACAGAAAACTCTGATGACGCCCTAGAAGGAATCACAGGTCTGTTCGATAACCTCTTCATAGGAACCAATGATGAAGGACCTTCGGAAGACATGGACGTTAGCCTGCAAGAGTAACTTGTTGCACATTCCCCTGCGCAGGAATTTTTATCGCTTTCTAGGAATTCTTATCGCTTTTAGGAATTGTTTTCGCCTTCTAGGAATTTTTTTTATTTTTGCTCTCTTTTTAGAGATTAGGAATTGCATATTTCATTCCAATAAAGTAATTCATTTGATTCTATTCAATGAAATTACAATTTTATTTCCAATTTTGAGGACATGATGGAGTATACCAAACCAGTCCAATGACGATATCCAACCATGAAAGAAACTATCATCCACGGAGAAATCCTGAGGGCTGGACTTTCTCATGCTTCCTCCCAAATTTTTTTTTTGAAAACAAAAGCGTTTCACTACTAAAAAAAAAAACAAAACATTTTCCCAAAGCTTGTAGCAGATTAAACCTGTTTGTTTGTCTGACTCATTTGCTTCTTGTCTCGAACATGATTCTATAACTTGTTATGACAAGGGACATCGAGAATGGCGTATCAAGTTTCAATGATCATAAACTTGACTTGTGATCAACAGGTTTAGAGCGCACTTGTAATGAAAAAGATTTGGGGCAAGTAAAAGAGGACCATCATTCCCTGGTGGAAGAGTTGACAAATTGATGGCATGATAGGTTTTGGTAGTGCCCAGACTGGGACAAAGTCTTAACCTGAGCCAAAATGGACGTACCATTCGAATTTACTTTTATGTTGCATAGTATCATACTGATGCACGTTCTCTTGTGCAGGGGCAAAAGTGGATTTTCAGTCTTGAATGATAGGCACAATCCAAATACATCAACTACTGAGGCAATTCCCATTGTAGAGGAATCCTTGAATGAATGCTTAAAACCATTTTGCAGTATAGAAAACTGTTTGAAGTTGACATGCTTAAAGTTGTTGAATTCTTTTTATAAAAAAAAGGGGTTTTGCATGATGACTCTTACATGTTTTATCCACCAATTCCACTAAAGAACATCAAGATGGACTAATTTAATGAATGATGTGGAATTGATTGAGCATACTAAATGAGACGAATTGGGATGATGAAAGGCAAACCCTATCCCATACACAGTCCCATATTCATACACTTGTGAGATGAGTGTAGGAAGGTTCATATCCATAAGGTAAAGAGTTCTCTCGCAAGAGGTACGTCAACCGAAATGATGAGAGGCAATTCATTTCTCTATCCCAAACACTACAGGTGATCTATTGCTTAACCCTTTTGAGCCCATACACTTATGGATATTCTTTTCAGATCACCCCTGTCAAGAATCACCCCACATCGGGGCAACTAAGAGATCAAATGGCATCATAAGGTGAGAAAAATGAATTGAAATTTTCTTGCTCTCACTTGCATCAATCTTCAAGTCATGCTATTACATTGAATTCATGTGTTAATTTAAGTGCCTTAGGATGATGTAGAGCATTTCTTTCTCTATCATATACACTTATATCATTTGCATAGCCCACTTGAGCCTACAATTCCATTTCTTTTAAACCCAGTTGATGATCATCCCCCACACTTTGGGGCAAGACAAAAGGCGATGAAGATTCTGAAAAGTTCAAGTGTCATTCAAAGTGTAATTGCTTGACGGATGCATTATGCGCAAGAATTGAATTCAAAATAGAACTAAAGGGCATGAAAAGCGTGTGCACGGTAAAAGCAAGGCAATGCCCATGAAAAGAAGTGAAAAAAGTGAATGAAAACTAGTGGGCATGAAAAAATAGTGTGCCTGGTAAAAGCAAGGCCAATGCCCATAGATGAAAAAGAGTCAAGATAGGTGACTGTCAACTACAAGAATCGAATCCCAATGGAGCAATAGTCAAAGAACTCAAATGCTGAGTTTCTACAATCAATGGGGGACTTCATAAGGCAATCCCCAATGGTGAAAAAGAAAACTGGTGGCAATGCTAAGATGATCATCAATTCACACCTTTTACACACATTTTGAGCCTAATGATCCTTTCATTTCTCAACCCATGAACCCAACCTATGTTACGTCCCTTACAAAGTCTCTTCATATTAGGGCACTTGAATTAACGTAGGAGTTCATATGTTTATAAGCATCGTTCGAAGAAGTGCGAGCAAGATTATTTCTTTTTCATTTTGCAGGGTTCTTGACTTGTAAACCCGGAGATGATTACAAGACAATTCATTCAATAGCTTTGACTCAAAGAGTCCTTTTGTTAAGCCATTCACCAAGCCCTCATTATGGTCCATGTTAAAGACCTCTCAGATTGGTAAGATCGTACCGCTTGCGAGAATACTTGGACCCATGTCGATATGATAAAATTGAGTGATTCTCATAAAATAGCCATTCTAAATGAGAGTGAGTGAAAGTCCTTTCTAACCGAAAGTCTCTCATTTAGTATTTTTAAGAAATCCATGTCGTGAGAAGATTGTCTTGAATGATAATTCTCTCCAAAGGGAAATTTGGGTCTTGCAAAGGTCATTATGCATAAACCCCGATTGAGTTGATGAAAACCTCACTGAATTTTGAAATGTGCATTCTAGAGTAGCTTAGATTGTTTATCTATTTGATGAATGCATATTAGTTTTTGCTCTAAATCATGTCTGATTTTCAGAATGTTTCATGATATTAGGAGGTGAAAGGCCTCCACAGGATATCTAAGTTCCAGAAGACATATCCCAAAGAATCAGAGATATCATCAAGTAAGTATATCTCTACCCATTCTTCACACTTGACTCGGTCAAGCTATCCTTTTAAATTGACATGGCGTGCTTTCGTAGCCCAAGGCCTATCTTTATTGACTCGGCGTGCTTTTGTAGCCCGATATCCATTTATATTGACTGGCGTGCTTTCGTAGCCCGAGTCCCTCTTTATCGACTCGGCGTGCTTTCGTAGCCCGATGTCCATTTATATTGACCTGGCGCGCTTTCGTAGCCCATAGTCTCTTTATTGACTCGGCGTGCTTTTGTAGCCCGATGTCCCTTTATATTGACCTAGCGTGCTATCATAGCCCAGAGTCCCTTTTGAAAACACCGATACTCGACTGAGTTGTCCCCCAAAGATTTTCCTCCAGATTCAATCTGATTAAGACGACCGAAGAACGGTTTGGGTCCTGGTCAGTTGACCTCTGTTGCAAGGCTGGACGACCGAAGAATGGTTCGGGTCCTAGCCAAGCAAAACCTTGTTTAGGCGACCGTAGAATGGTACGGGTCCTAGAAAAGCAATTTCCTCATTCAGGCGACCGTAGAATGGTACGGGTCTTGGAAGGTAAATCCTTGTTTAGGCGACCGTAGAATGGTACGGGTCCTGGAAGGTAAATCCCCGTTTAGGCGACCGTAGAATGGTACAGGTCCTAGACACAACCAAACACTGTCATACTGGGCAACCGTAGAATGGTACGGGTCCTAGGAAATCAGTCTCTTTGTAAAGTTATGTTACTATTTTAGGCGACCGTAGAATGGTACGGGTCCTGGACATGTAACACCGATTGCCTAGAACTACTCTATCCTTCTTGAAGGTAGATTATTCCAAGTAAGTTCCTTTATCGTTTGCATTAGCATTTCCATGCATCATATAAGTTGCATCAAAAATGGAATTCATTTTCCAACAAAAATCATCCATTGCATATGCATAACCAAAATTTAGGTTTCAATTTATCTTTGAAGGCAACCTCTACGAGCTCACCTTCAAAGAGGGGTAGCTGTTGACACCTAAATGTTGGCAATCCATTTAGTCATTTATTGCATAAAAATTAGGGGTTAATTTTATCCCTGAAAAAAAATATTAATTACATAGCATATAGATTTAGGTGCATATGTTTTTAATTTGCATTTTTTTACATTTATTTACTGGACCGGTGGCAGATGGGTCAAATTGGTGTTTTTGAGTTTTAAATTAGCGTGTGGGCTAGGCCCACGGAAGGAGAAAATTAACCCAAGCCCGTTGTTTTTTTTTTTTAATCAATTATCTTGTGAAAAAAATTGAGATTTTATGTGATATTTCGATGATTTTTGAAAATTGAGAAACCGCATTGCAATCTCATCTTTATCAATAGGCGGTAAAATCATTAGAGATATTCGGGAGATAAGGAGAATAAAAATATTTTTGTGATCAAGAGGTTACCGGCAATCTTTTTGTTGGATGAAATATTTCACAAAGATCACATCTTATTTGCCTATAAAGGGAGCCGTGTACGATGAGAGAAAGGGGGGTCTTTTGATCGAAAAATTTGAGAGCAAAATACGGAGGCGAATGGGAGAAATCTGAGAGAAAAATTCAAGAGCGAATTCGAAGAAAATCGGCGTAAGAAGAAGGCCTCGTCTACCTTGGTCAAAGAGAAGGTCTTTTTCTTTTTCTTTCCCTGACAAGAAAAGGGAAAAGTCAGCTGCAGAACAGATAAAAAGGAGAGAGAAGATTGGTGAGTGACGTGAGGTGAGAGAAAAGAAAAAGAAAAACAGGTTACTGTTTGTCTTCCTCGCGCAGACGCTCGCGCCCTGCCAGTCTCCGTCCGCCGCGACCCAGTGCCGACGCCTAGCAGCACCGCCGGAGCTCGACACCACCGCGCTTCTGCAACCCGCGACACTGCCGATTCCGAACCGGCTTGCCGCACCTCCGCTGTCGCTGCGCGTCTGACCACCCGAGTACTAGACCCCCGACGCTCCACCTCGGTCAGCGCCACTGCCGCGCCGCCCCGAGTCCCCGACGCCTGAGTCTTCCTCCACTCGAGCCCACCGTGCCGCGTCGAGCCCTACCCCTGCTCCGCTCGTGTTCACTTCGCCCGAGCGCCCACCGATTGCCATCCGCAAAGCCGTCACCGAATCGCCGCGCCAACCCGCGACCACAGCAAGCCCGATCCCCGATCTGGCGACCTGTGACTGCCTGAGCGCTGAGCGCCACCTGCCACGACGCATCGAGCGCGACCATTGCAGCAAACCTCCTCCTGCCGGCGAGCTTTGTACCAGTGACCTGCAACTGCTCGAGCGCTGCGCGCCACTGCCAGACCCTCTGCCCTCACCAACGGCATCGAACGCTAGGCAATCCGACGACCAAGCCTCCACAGCCGCGAGCACCCGAGCGCCTCCGCCTCCGCCTCCGCTGAACATCGCCCTTGCATCCTGCTCGCTCGGTGGCCGAAGCCCGCCGCTCCTGACCTCGCCGACGCCGCGCCTCCTCACCGCCTCTGCTTGCGATTCGTTTCCCCCGGCGTCACCCCCCATCTCTGTTACTTACCTTAGGTAGTTTTTTTTATTATTTTTTACTTTTTACTTTTTTACTTTACTTATAGTTTAATTTATTTTACTCTTTTTATTTCTTAGGTAATTTTTGGTTATTCCGTTTGGTAGCATTTCTTTAGTGACATTGGATATTGTAGGCATTATCGGCAGGAGTTATCCCTATGATTATTGTAATTATTAATTTGACCCGTAAGATGTCGGGTCATTTTTTTAATTGTATTAATTCTTGGGGGTTTGTTGATAGTATTTTAAATGTTGAATCAATATAACTATTAATTTGATCCGTAAGAATTCGGATCAGATTTTTAGTTATTTTGATCTTTTTGTCGTGACATTCAGGATTATAGTAATCGTTAATTTGACCTGTGAGATGACATGTTATTTTTTCGATCATTGTAATTCTTTATTTGATTGGATACCTTGATTAGTTTAGATTTAATGTTTAGTTGGTAATTGCATTGTTTTGAAAAAACCACTAAAAATCTAAAAAATATTTGAATTAGGATTCGGTTTGTTTTGGAATATTTCTTGTTATCTTGCATATCTAGAATGGGGATTTTATTCCGAATTTAAAAAAATAAAAAATCCAAAAAAAAGAAAGTGATTCATTTAGGTTGTTAGTTTTTTTTTTATTTGAATTGCATGTTTAATTATGTGAAGTTTTAATTTCAATTTCTTAAAGAAAAATACAAGAAAATCATTGTGCATTTTAGATTAGAATTGCATGTTTCATTTTAAATTTAGATCATCTTTTTAGATAAATTGCATCTTAGATTTAGATAATGTCTTAGTTTAAATTAGGATTTAATATGACTTAATCCCTAGTTCAAATTAGATAGAATCTTAATCTAGCTAGATCACTTTTGCATTTTTAAATTTCGAATTTCATAAAATTTGTCTTAGGATAAATTAGTTGCAATTTCTAGGAATAGATTGCATTTTTAGAATAGAAAAATCATGTGCACGTTATATAGAATTAAGTCCATGAAATGCACGTCATTTTAGTGATTATTGTTAGGTTCATTTCTAATTAGAAATTGCCCGTCATTAGATTATGTCATTTAATAAATGTCGCTTGACATGTAGCTCGCATGTCATTTTAGGTTAAATAATTTTGTATGTCATTGCATCTAATTACATGTCATTTGAATTAGGTCATTTAGATTGCATTTAATTATTGCATTTCTTCATGTCATATAGTTTAGGTCATGTTGCCATGTCATATTAGATTATTAGCATGCATCGCATGATTCTCATTAAATAAAGTGAAAACAAAAATTGAGTAATTGCTTGTTAATTAGAAACCATATCTAGGATTGTTGATGTGGATTTTAATTTAACACTGCAGATGCTTTTGTTGCTTTTAGGTAAATTCTACATTATTTAATTGCTTTCTTGGGTGTTAAATTGGTGGTTTGCGCACCCGCATAATAACCTCACATGTTAGGGAGATAGTTTAAAATAAATCAGCTACTTGCAAAAAAACATTTTTGAAAATAAAAATAATGGTACCGAAAGGGCATTAGAGAAATCTAATGTAATCAAGTCCCCGTACCCTTAGTCTCTGGTACGTAGGAGTAAAGTAATTCTCCCATTATTTTACTTAGGTGTCTAATCGACCTACCATAAACTGATTAGTGGCAACTCCTAAATAAAATCAATTTGCATGTTAAGAAATTTGAACCTAAGTCGCGAATTGATATGGGCTTGGGAGAGTCCGAGCTAAGCTTAAAGACTTAGTAATCCATTAACCTAGTTTTAGATGGTTCGCCTACACGAAAAAATTTGGTCGCGACACCCCTGCTACTTACTATGTAAAAAACAGGTTCCAGAAACTTTAGAACATCTGTTCCTTCTCTGTTCGTGGACTAATCGGGTGTGGACACATTCCAAGATCGGGGTCTCATTCATCCCAAACAATATTCAACGTCTGGAATCGTGGATTGTGTCCACGGTAGGAGATGGAAGCCGCTTATCTCGACTGGCGCTTATCTCCAATGTTCTGTGACAGATCTGGCGAGCCCGAAATGGCTTCCTTTTCAGGGGAACGTTTCCTGATCTGAATCAGGTTGTAGAAGCGGCTCTAATTCACGCCCAGGTAGATCGGTTGTCTTCGGCATCCTGCACACAACAAGAACTCTCGGTCAAAGATCAAGCTTCTCTCTGGCATCCCCCCGATCCCGGGGTTATGAAGGTTAATATAGATGGTTCGTATCATCAGGGAAGCAATCAAGGCAATATAGCTTGTATTTGTAGGAATCACCAAGGCCGACTTACTGATGGTTTTTCCATAGCTGTTGCTGCGTCCTCTGCTCTGCAGTCGAGATCCAGGCCCTGTCCTTCTCGCTCAGACATCTCCTACAACAGGGGCTCCAAAACGCACAGATCCTCATCGAATCTGACAATCTCACCATGGTAGAAACACTGAATCGCCGGGCAAAGCCGCCATGGACGGATCGTGCTCTCTTCTCAGAGGTGGCCTTCCTGTTAAACCTATTCTCCAATCTATCGCTAGGGTTCTGTCCGAGGGAAGCCAACGCGGTAGCCGACTAGGCCTATAAGGCCCATAATAGCAATCGTTTGACTTGTAATTGGGCCCTTCTTACGCCCTCTCCTCTCTTGAATCTGTTATGCGCGGATGCTATAGCCGCTGGTTGTATTGGTTATTCATATTAATACTATTTGGGTTTCTGTTCAAAAAAAAAGAAAAAGATGTAGAATCTTAGGTATATGAGCAATCGCAATTGGGGAATTGGAACTTTTCCTTATTAGCGAGGACTTTAGATATCTAGGCCATGGGGGTCATAGAGGCAAACACAAGGTCGCCAGCGAAACGAATGAGTGAATAATCAATATAACCTCAACATCTTCTATCACACAGTGTGCTAATAGAAATGAGCACGTACAGTTATGTGGGGGTGTCAAAAAAACCCGATTGGACCCGACCCGAACCGAATATGACACGAACACGAAACGAGTATAATACATGTTTTGGGTCTTGATATTGTTCGAGTAACATATATAAAACAAGTAAAGAAATATGTGTTGGGTTGGGTTAGGGTTGGAACATTGTTCGACCCGGAACACATTAACTTCAAATTCCAAACAAGCCAACAAACACAAACATGTTCTCATCTTTAGGGGTGTCAATGGGTCGGGTCAGGTTTTGTGGCTACCCGACCCGACCCGAATCAAAAGGGCCACACACTATGACCCGATCCGACCCGAAACACATTAGACCCGCATTGAAAATTCGGGTCAGGTTGCTGGGTTTCCCACTTTTTTTTTTCTTTTTTTCTTTTACCTTTCTTTTCTTTGGGGTTCGGGTTTGGGCAAGGTTTCCAATTATGCATTAGGAATCTCCATTTCAGCAAGCACATTGCTATTAATTGCCATAGCTGCCTTCAATATCTGATTCGCACAATCCCTGCATTGCTGCAACCTCTTCCTAGCTTCATCAAATAATCCATTAGATGGCACTTTCGGGCAAGGCAACCACCACTTCTCGTCCTGTCTAATGGACGGCCTACCATTGGACACACCTGAAGAATTCTTATCATGGTCATCGCCATCATCCATCAATATCCGTCTCAGAGAACCCATCAAGCATGTTGGTTAACATTGCATCGAGCTTCTTAAGAGCAGGGAGATTTATATATAAATCAGAGCGAGAACGAGTTGTCATGACCTCATATGTGCCCCCACCCGGGAATTGTTGTATTGATGGCACGAGCTCCACAATTGAATCGATCACACATAAGAGCCATTCAATTTCTCTGCGCCACATCGCTTTCTTCTGAGGTGCCAAAGGCTCTAGCCTCCACAATGCACCAAAGACAGTAGCTGCAATCCAGTTCAATACATCGCATTTGTGTCCAAACTTGAAATATATAACAGTTACTCATTTACACGATTTTGGGTGACACCAGAGGGTAATAAATCAAACTGGAAAGCCTAATTAATGCACTAATGTCAAACAAGGTGGACAACATCAAGCTGAATTGGCAGCACAGGCATGGAATGAAACATTTGCCTTCTTTAAGATTCAAAGCACTCTGAGGTTGGAAAAGCGTGAGTTGCTGAAATGCATGTCCATCATGCCATGGGTAAGGAATAAGCATGCCTTGCTGAAGATCAGAGGCAATAGTTGATGCTTCTCAAGCAGGTGACACAATTTTTCAATCATCTAAAACAGAACAGGTTCCCCTGATCTTTATCATTCAAGATACATACTATAGGACACCATTGCAATCAGCATCCATTATACATTGATGCAGAACAAAGTTCTAGTGGAATATATTTTGTGCTAACCTCTAATACGTCAATCATCAAGAGAAGTCAACATCGAGTTTGACTCCGTGGTCGTATTTGGCAATTCTACAATAAATTCATGATGGTGGGGAAGCGGCGACGACGAGGGCTTAGCCCTCAGCCGCTGCCTCCTCTCCCCACCTTTTTCATCGTGAATTTATTGTAGAATTGCCAAATACGACCACGGAGTCAAGCTCGATGTTGACTTCTCTCAATGATTAACGTATTAGAGGTTAGCATAGAATATATTCCACTAGAACTTTGTTCTGCATCAATGTATTATGGATGCTGATTGCAGTGGTGTCCTATGGTATGTATCTTGAATGATAAAGATCAGGGGAACCTGTTCTGTTTTAGATGATTGAAAAATTGTGTCACATGCTTGAGAAGCATCAACTATTGCCTCTAATCTTTAGCAAGGCATGCTTATTCCTTACCCATGGCATGATGGACATGCATTTCAGCAACTCACGCTTTTCCAACCTCAGAGCGCTTTGAATCTTAGAGGAGGCAAATATTTCTTTATTTGAACTTGTTGATAAAGGTTTCTTATATATATATATATATATATATATATATATATATATATATATATATGTCCTACAGATTGGTTGCATAATTTCATAAGCTTCATTTATTGTAAAGGCATATTGGAGCTAAGGTCATATTTCACTTTTATGTGCGTTTTTCTTGAAAATTTATGCATTAAGAAGCCTGACATGTTAAATAAATGATCAAATCATGTCATAGGCATACTCATTTGATGCTAATTTTTCAATATAAGCGTGATTGGAATATACCTCAGGTGCATATGACTTTGCTAATAGAGCCACTGCGTGTTTTTAGGAATTAACTCCTAATCAACTCCAAGCAGGTCAAACATTGGAGCCTCTTAGTCGTTTTACTGTATTTTCCTACTAGTCACAAAAAGTACTTGATAGGCTGTCAGTGCATGGAAAGGGAATAACATTTTATACATCACCGGTTGATAAGAAGAGTCCTGACATACTTTCAATTTCCTATTAGCTCTTAACAAGACATTCTCTATGAAAAAGAAGAAAGGAAAGCTCCAGAAGGCATGGGATGGGAGCAAAGTCATCTATACCGTAGCATCCTGGGGGGCAACAGCCATTGGGTGTGTCTTTTAGTTAATCTCCTTTCAAATATTGGTTTATTATTTTCAGCACGTGACTTTCCTACATTTTCAATGCTGGAGCATGTTTGAATCTTACGCTGTTCTTTTAGACAATTCTTAACCTCCATACTCTTGCAGATTTATCCATCTCTTGATCTTTGCAACTCTCTCTCTCTCTCTCTCAACGTAATTGTGGTCAATGTCTGTTCTTTTCAGGATCTATAAGAACCCAGTACTTCTCAGGGTTGCCTCAAATGCCTTTTGGACTTCTTGTCATGTTATATCAAAACTTCTCTGATCTTCACGATCTGCCTGAAGAGGAGCTTAATTAGTTCATTCCATGCCCATGCTGCCAATGCAGCCTGATGTTGTCCACCTTGTTTGACATTAGTGCATTAATTAGGCTTTCCAGTTTGATTTATTACCCTCTGGTGTCACCAAAATCGTGTAAATGAGTAACTGTTCTATATTTCAAGTTTGGACACAAATGCGATGTATTGGACTGGATTGCAGCTACTGTCTTTGGTGCATTATGGAGGCTAGAGCCTTTGGCACCTCAGAAGAAAGCGATGTGGTGCAGAGAAATTGAATGGCTCTTATGTGTGAGCGATTCAATTGTGGAGCTCGTGCCATCGATACAACAATTCCCGGGTGGGGGCACATATGAGGTCATGGCAACTTGTCCTCACTCTGATTTATAGATAAATCTCCCTGCTCTTAAGAAGCTCGATGCGATGTTAACCAGCATGCTTGATCGGTTCTCTGCAACGGAATTTTGGTATGTTGATCGTGGGATATTGATGGATGATGGCAATGACCATGATAAGAATTCTTCAGGTGTGTCCAGTGGTAGGCCGTCCATTAGACAGGAAGAGAAGTGGTGGTTGCCTTGCCCGAAAGTGCCATCTAATGGATTATCTGATGAAGCTAGGAAGAGGTTGCAGTAGTGCAGGGACTGTGCGAATCAAATACTGAAGGCAGCTATGGCAATTAATAGCAGTGTGCTTGCTGAAATGGAGATTCCTAATGCATACTTGGAAACCTTGCCCAAACCCAAACCCCAAAGAAAAGAAAGTTAAAAAAAAAGTGGGAAACCTAGCAACCCGACTCGACTTGAACTGACCCGAATTTTCGATGAGGATCTAATGTGTTTCAGGTCGGGTCGAGTAACCATAAAACCCCACCCCACCCGACCCATTGACACCCTACAGTTCTGTATATACACCGTGTCTATGGATGATGCAATGCTCTTTCTACTTGTAGCCCGTGGGAAACAGCTATAACTCTCTCTCTCTCTATATATATATATATATAAAGTCCAGTCCGATAAAGAACAACGAAACAAGACTATTTTCGATTAAAAAAAAAACCAAAAAAGGGCTACCGGTGATCTAATACTGATGACGTCACGAGAAAAGCACCCCTATACCCTCATATCTCTCTCGAGAGAGAAAGCCGAACCTTTTTTGTAATAAATACACTAGAGGTCCTAAAGTTTATTATCAAAGTACAATTGAGTCCTAAATTTTCCCAAAAGTATAATTAAGGTCTAAAACTTATCATAAAAATATAATTAAGCCTTAAAACTTGTTACAAAATTGCAATTGAGTCATAAAACTTGTCACGAAGGTATAATTGAGTCATAAAATTTAAAAAAAAATGCAATCAACGAAATGACTTGAATAGAGCGATTTGACAAGTTTTATGATTTAACTGCACTTTTTAAAAGTTGTAGAACTTAATTATACTTTCATGATAAATTTTAGGATGTAATTACATTTTTAAATATTTTAAGACTTAATTGTACATTTGTGATAGTTTTCGGCAACTTTGAGACCTTGCAAGAACTTGATTTGATTTCCCTTCATGATATATGCTATATTTCGTAATGTTGACATTAACATAACCAAACAATTGGCTGTCGTGTTTTTACCAAAAAAAAAAAAACAATTGGCTGTCATGCTTTACCAAAATTTAACATTCATTCACAAGTTATGCTTTACTCTTCGCTAGTTAGAAAGTTGATCTTTCTAACGTATGTAGATTGATTATGTCGGCAATTGTGGTTTTTTTTTACTCTCGCTCTCTCTCTCGATCCAGGCTTTGCCACAACAAATCTTGTGACCATAATCACTTGCCTTCAAAACATAAAAAAATTTATCCTTATTTGTAGAAGTTTTGCATTCGATAAAAAGTCGAGGACCAGAATAAAGTGAGTCAATTAGTATTAAAACCACATGATTGATGACTTAAATGATGCCCATTTTAGACTACTATTCATAGCATGAGTGCGATTTCAGACAATCGTGTGCTTATGAGCTAAGGCTCATCAATGTTATGTATCTCCACGGTTGATTTCAACCCACCACATTGCATGCGCTCTTCATAGGGATGATATGATGGGCACAAAGAGACTGAATAAGAATTGAAAAGGTATGTGGACTTTGAAACTAACAGGGCCCCTTCCTTGATTAGACTGCTCAAATATTTTCTTACCCTTTGTTTACTCAACGTAGAAAATCCAAAGATGGAAGACTTTCAAGTCTCCTTCCTTGAGTAGACTTCTCCAATTTCGTCTTACCCTTCATTTACTCAATGTAGAACGTTCAAAGGTGAAGACTTTCTTGCAACTCACCACATTACACGCTCTCTTCATGTGAATAATACAATGCCCACAAAAAGACCGAATAAGAATTGAAAATGTATGTGGACTTTGAAACTAACAAAACCCCTTCCTTGATTAGACAGCTCAAGTATTTCCTTACCCTTCGTTTACTCAATGTAGAAAATCCAAAGATGGAAGACTTTCAAGTCTCCCTCCTTAAGTAGACTTCTCCGAGTTTGTCTTAACCTTCATTTACTCAATGTAAAACTTTTAAAGGTGAAGACTTTCTTGCAACTCACCACATTACACGCTCTCTTCATGTGAATGATACGATGCCCACAAAAAGATTGAATAAGAATTGAAAAGGTATGTGGACTTTGAAACTAACCGAGCCCTTTCCTTGATTAGACTATTCAAGTATTTTCTTACCATTCGTTTACTCTATGTGGAAATTCCAAAAATGGAAGACTTTCAAGTCTCCTTCCTTGAGTAGACTTCTCCAATTTCGTCTTACCCTTCATTTACTCAATGTAGAACGTTCAAAGGTGAAGACTTTCTTGCAACCCACCACATTACACGCTCTCTTCATGTGAATAATACAATGCCCACAAAAAGACCGAATAAGAATTGAAAATGTATGTGGACTTTGAAACTAACAAGACCCCTTCCTTGATTAGACAGCTCAAGTATTTCCTTACCCTTCGTTTACTCAATGTGGAAAATCCAAAGATGGAAGACTTTCAAGTCTCCCTCCTTAAGTAGACTTCTCCAGTTTTGTCTTAACCTTCATTTACTCAATGTAAAACTTTTAAAGGTGAAGACTTTCTTGCAACTCACCACATTACACGCTCTCTTCATGTGAATGATACAATGCCCACAAAAAGATTGAATAAGAATTGAAAAGGTATGTGGACTTTGAAACTAACCGAGTCCCTTCCTTGATTAGACTACTCAAGTATTTTCTTACCCTTCGTTTACTCTATGTGGAACTTCCAAAAATGGAAGACTTTCAAGTCTCCTTCCTTGAGTAGACTTCTCCAGTTTTTCCTTACCCTTAATTTGCTCCATGTGGAACATTCAAAGGTGAAGACCATTCACATTCTTGCTAGTTTTTTTTTTTCTAATGAGAATCTTCTTTGAGAGTTGTTTCTTCAACCTCTTGCATTTCCATTATTGATATCTTAATCTTTGGCAACTTTGAGAGCTTGCAAGAACTTGATATGATTTCCCTTCATGATATCTATTATATTTCGTGACGTTGACATGAACATAATCGAACAATTGGCTACCATGGAACCTTGCTCTCAAGCCTCAAGTCAGCTTGCTTAGCTCTCTTCACATATTTGCCAGAATTTATTAGGGCCTGCATGTTTTTATTCCTAAAAAGTGTTTCGGAACACTTTTTTTTTTTTAGTTCCTGGGAACAAAAAGAACAGAAACGCGTTTGGTTGCGTTTCTGTTCTTTTTTGTTCTTTTGTTCCAGGAACACAATAAGAACAAAAAAGAAACAAAAAAACTTACTTCTTGTTCCATAAACAATTTTGAAGAAACGTTTCTTCTTCTCTCTCTTCTTCTTCTCTTCTTCTTTTTTTCTTCTTTTTTTCTTTCTCCGGTCGCCGGCCTTGGCCATGGCCGGCGACCGCCGTCGAGGGCCGCCGACCGGCCATCGAGGGCCGGCGATGCCGTCGAGGGTCGGCGACCTCGCCGAAGCCTCGCCTTGGCTGGGCGAGCTCGGGCTCACCTAGATCTGGCGAGGCTGCGGCCTCGTCGACCCGTCGCCGAAGGTCGGCGACCGGCCGAAAAAAAAAAAAAAAAAAAAAGAAAGGAAAAAATGAAAAATAAAATAAAAATATTAAAAAATTAAAAGAAACAAAAAAGAATAAAATTTACCAAACGTGTTTCTGTTCATTTTTATTTCCGGAACAAGTTTACCAAACGGGTTTTTTTATTCAAAAATTGTTCCCCGGAACATAAACACTTTTTTTTTTTTATTTCATTCTGAGGGAACAGAAAAGAACAGAAATAAAAACATGCGCGCCCTTATATACCTAATAGTTATGCTTACTCTTTGCTAATCAACAGTTGAACTTGCTTCGTTCATTCATGATCTTTGTAACATATGCAAATTGATTGAACTGTTTTTCTTTTATTCTATCTCTCTCTGATCCAAGCTTTGCCATGACGGACCATGCGACCATAATTACTCCCCTTAAAGACTGAGAAAGTTTTATCCTTATTTGCAGAAATTTCAAGTTTGATAAAAGTTATGACCAGAATAAAATGAATCACAATTAGTATGAAAACCACATGATTGACGACTCAAATGAGAACCATTTTAGACTGCTATTCATAGTGTGAGTCTAATTTTGGACAATCACATTTTATGAGCTGGTTTATCGAGGTTAGGTACATCCACGACTGTTTTCAACCCACCACATTGCATGCTCTCTTCATGTGGTTGATATGATACACATAAAGAGACTCAACAAGAACCAGTAAGGTATGTGGAGTTTGAAACTAACGAGTCCCCTTCCTTAATTAGACTTCTTGAGTTTTTTTCTTACCCTTCATTTACTCAATGTAGAAAATCCAAAAATGGAAGACTTTCGGGTCTCCTTCCTTGAATTAGACTTTTCAAGTTTTTTTTTTCTTCCTCTTGATTTGCTCAATGTAGATCCTACAATTGATTAATTGAGTTTTATATGCACGTCAGAGATTATATATACCAATTCCCCCCACACACACCCACACACATAGACGATAGCAAAAATGCACTTCCCTTCATCAACATCATCATCACCTCTTCTTATTACCATTTTCTGCTTGCTCTTGGTTCTAATCTCCTCGTTCCTTCCAAGGGCCCCGGCTCAAAAAGGAAATATGAAACAACGTAAGTGATTTTTGTTTTTGGTGCTTTGAGCTTTCAATTCCACGAAACTGTAGTTGACATGGCTTGAAACGGGAATATAGAGAAAGCTTTATACATCATGTTGTTATCATTGAATACTTTTGGGCAGCGTCTGATCTTTCATAACGATTTTCATTGAATATGGTCTTGCACATACAGCTATAAATCCGCTCCCAAGCCATTCTCCTCCTGATAGAGGACCTTAGAGTGAGTACTCTTATTACTCCATATCTCGAACCTTTCCATCACGTTGTTTGCTTCTAGAAGGGTTTATATACTTGTGAATCATTCATCATACATCGTATTACATTTGCTCGAAAGCACTACATCCCTAATTCATCGGATATTCTCTAGTCAAATAATCATGTAACATGTCCAATTTCACTTTTATGCCAAACGATTAATCAAACTCCATGAAATTTCATCTTTACAAATGTAGTACAGGCATATGCTTAATTTCATATTTATAGCAACAATTAGTAACAAAATCTTGATGCTTTGTATCAACACTATTCGTGTACTTATTTGCGTAGTGTGGTCATAACTTGGTCAACAAGATTTTCTACGGTTAAATATGTGGGGGAAAAAATCATGGTAATTTTCATCATTATGTCAATAATTTCTCTGTAATAGTCAAATTAATTACAAAATAAACCAATGTATATCCCGTGATTAATATTTGTCTGGAGTACATTACTAACAGTCTCAAACTGAGGAGAGCAAAAAGGGGGGGGGTGTAATGAGCTATAAAAAAAATAGTCTCGCATTCTCAATAGAAAAGAAGAAGAAGAAAGGACAGTCCCACATCATCTATTTAACCAGGAATTAATTTCAGATCTTCAAGCCCTCTATTTTAAACACAGTTGCAGGCTTCGTACCGGCAAAGCCTTGATCAGACGGCATGTTGGTTGCTCTAGATGTCACCAAACAAAGAAGAACTCTGTCACTTGTGATCGTGATATATATGTAATATGTCATAATAATCTTGGTATGTACTTGGCATAGCAGAATTATTTTAGTTCCCAATATTCCGCACATCATCTTCCAGACATTCTCATGTAAAATATAAATAGATATGTTTCATTCTTTACTCTTCGATAATGTTCATCCAAGTAGAGACATCTCATCACCGCCTTATGTCTCAGAAAGTGAGTTCATGCTTGTGAGGCTTAGGAAAGGCAATTTTATTGGTCCACCTTGAGGAGCCTCCTATCTCTACAGCTATTCAATGGGACAATTATTTAAAAAGTCTTGAACTTATTATATAGCGGTCAATTCAGTTCTAAATTCTTTTATATTGTCAATTGAATCTTAAATTTTTTGACAATTTGCCAATGTAGACTTTCGGCCAATTTTGGCCATAAATTGCCGACGTGGTGGCCGAGCGAGCATCGCCGTTCTTCATAGCACGATTGACGCTAACGTGGATGATTTCTACAAAAATTTATATTTTTTTTCCTTTTTCTTTTCTCTCTCTTTTGTTTTTTTCCCTTCATTGGATTACTGCAAGGAAAAACAATACATTTTTTCCCAAAAATCGTCCACACCAGTGGCGATCGTGCCACATAGAATGGTGGCACTGACTGAACTGCCATATCAACGATTTCCAACCAAAATTTACCAGAATGGCTACTTTGATTTAGGACTAAATTGAAAAAATCGAAAAGTTTAAGACTGTGTTGGCCATTGTACAATAGATTTAAGACTTTTTGGATGATTTCCCTATTGTTCAGTTGCAATAAGCGGGCTACTTAGCACAAAAAGAATGGTCTAACGCTCTCTAAGAGACCCAAATACTAAAAATTAGCCACAAAAAAAAGGTGCATGAACAAGGCGGTCTAGCTAAAACAATGCTACTAATAGTGCAACTGTGATATTTGCTAATGTTGGGGCAAACCATGAATTTTAGCTCGAAAAAGATTTATAGAACAATCATACTTGCCAATAGTCCGTGAACAAGGTTTATTCTAGAAATTAAGCACTGCTTGAGTCCATTCTAAGAATTCAGGCTTTAATCAATTTTTTGTTTGTTGAGCTTCGATAAACACCTACCTATTTTATCCCTTATAAGCAAATGTACTGAACATATACATGGTGAAAGAAATTTCTACAAGAAAATGTACATAATATATAAATGCATTAGTCTACATGTTATATCATTTGGATGTACGATGCAAAGAAGAAGATCCCCATCCGGCAATACAAGTGTTGACAAAAAAAAAAGGATTTTTCACTCTGGACTTTTCCACCTATCGGCTCATTCTCTTGCCCTCATCACTAGCATGTGCTCTCCACTTGACGTGCCACCTATTGAGTCATAGGGAGGGATATGATAGACACTAAAACACGCAATCCCATGATTTCCATAACTAGAATAAGAACACATATCATTGAGTAGAAAAAAATCAACGCACATGTTTTGAAATACATCATTCTTCATGCAAAAATGGAAAAGCGATAATCCAAGCGCAAGTCTTTCTCCTCAATTGCCCTCTGTATCACTAGCTCAATGAGATAGCCCATCACCCTTTAGCGATAGGTAAACACTCCTTTATGAGGATAATTGTGAGAATTAGGGGTAGGGGAGATACTTGAGCACTATTTATAGATTTTTCAACCAGACCCTCTCATTACGAGCCAAATTCAACTCGGCCGACACTAATCAACCCAATATTAAACTAATTAAGAAACATTATATCTCACCTTAGATCAACACCGTAAAACGGTAAATTACAATATCAATTAATGTAACCTACATTAGAAAAACTCTTATATTCTTCCACTGGGGCTATACTAATTGAAATTGTACTGTATGTACGTACTTTGGTCTAGAGATAATTCTTAATAGTCAATCATATTCCACAAAGTCTCAAACACTGAATTATGGTGGTAACTGCATATATACACAGAAAGCCTTCCATGATCACGAGTGCTTCTAACTTTATTGATATGGATTCAATATGATAGTGTGACAAATGGATAACATCTTTCATAGAGATATCTCATTTGTCAATCACCATTATCTTACTTTAAGTGTCACAAAGATCCGTGCCACTAGAGAATGTCTTTATGGTTCCAATGAACCCATATATGCCTTGTCTTTATGGTTAACATTTCTTTATGTGTAACAAGATATATGCTCAAGGCTAATAATTGGATGCCCCTAGCCTTTACTCAAGGTTTATACAATACATTGAGACTTTTATCAATATCTATTCAACATTATAACAATTCATTCAAAAATATTTTATTGAATGTAAAAGTTAATATATATCAAAACGTTACTAAATGTAACAAGCACAGATGTAAACTTTATTAGAGGAAAACTAAAAATAGCTCAAACTAAATAACAGTATCCCAAGATGCTCCTAAGCGTTTGCTAATGACATGTCGTTCAAACACACAAGGGTGTAGGCTTTTAGTTAGTAAATCTGCAATTACATCATCTATAAGAATATGATCTACTGCAACGTCACCATTTTGTACTGATTATTTTATAGTAAAAAACTTGACCTCCATGTGCTTAGACCTCTTGAGATTTCTGTTGTTATTAATAAACAACATTGTAAAGTTATTATCACAATATAACTATATTGGCCTATCCACAAAATCAAAAACGGTTAACTCCCTAATGAGGTTCCATAGCCAAATAGCCTAAGTAGTAGCTGCAAAGCATGCTACGAACTCTGCTTGTATGGTAGAAGAAGATATAGATTTCTATTTCTCACTTTTCCATGATACTGCACCTCTTGCCAACATAAATATGTATTATGTCGTAGACTTCTTATCATCTTGACAGCCAGCAAAATCTACATCTGAATACCCTATTAGCCACAAGGCCATAACATGTCTATAAATCAACATATAATCTCTTTTCTTCTTTAAGTACCTTAAAATCTTCATGGCAGCAATCTAGTGATCGCGTCTTAGATTTGACTGATATCTGCCTAGAAGTCCTGTCGCAAAAGCAATATTAGGTCTAGTGCAAACTTGAGCATACATGATATTTCCAAACGCACTGACATAAAATACATGTTTCATTTGAGCTTTCTCAAAATCTGAATTAGGGCATTGTGAGAGACTCGATTTATCACCCTTAATAACATGAACATTTCCTGAATTGCAATGCTGCATATTGAATCTTTATAAAATATGATCAACATATGTCCTCTGAGACAAACCCAATAAACGGCGAGAATGATCCCTATGGACCTCAATGCCAAGAACAAAAGATGTCTTACTAAGGTCTTTCATGTCAAAAAAGTTCGATAACATCCGCTTTGTCTCATACAGTAATCCAATGTCACAATTTGCAAGTAAGATATCATCTACATAAAGTATGAGAAAAATATATTTCCTCTCACTAACCTTGCAATATATACATTGATCTAGTTTGTTCTCAATAAATCTGAATGAAGTGACAATACTATGAAACTTTAAATAACATTGTTTAGAAACTTGTTTAAGGCTATAAATAGACTTTTTCAATCTACATACAAGTTTACTTGAGTTATCAACCACAAAATCTTCAAGCTGTACCATATAAACATCCTCATTAAGGTCTCCATTTAGAAAACTAGTTTTAACATTCATTTAGATGCTACCAACACCAAAATCACTCTAAAAGAATCTTTAGAAGATATTGGAAAAAAAATTGCTTTATATCTATTCATTCTCTTTAAGTAAAACCCTTAGCTACCACTCTGGCTTTAAACTTTTCAATCTTTCCTTTATAATCCATTTTAGTCTTGTACACTTATTTGCAGCCGATGGGCTTATAACCTTCAAGCAATTCAATAAGCTCCCAAACACTATTGTATTTCAAAGATTACATATCTTCTTTTATCGCATCTAATCATAAATCTGATTGAGGACATAAAATAGCATTTGTATAAGTCATTAGATCAATAATACAACCAATATCATAATCATGCTCTCCCAGGTAGACTACATAGTCTTGTGGTATAGCTTAACGTCTTTCCCTACTCAATCTCCTGAGTGGAGCTCATTCTAAATCTGAGGGGTTTGAGGAATTTCATCAGAAACTGCCTCAACAATAGGATTCTGAACTGCAACAGGCTTAATTTATGGAGTATGAGGCTCCATAATCGTCTGTACAAGAAGAGATAGGGATCTAGTAATCCCTACCATACTATCATCTTCAATAGTTTATGAGTAGTTACCCTTTTCGACTACATCAAATTCCACAAATTTTATTGCCTGAGATTTCACAATTCTTGTATCTCCATTAGGGTTATAAAACCGATACCCCTTTAAATGATTTGGATAAAATACAAAGTAATACCGAGTAGTTTTAGAATCCAATTTACTCAATGTTGGATTATATAACTCAACTTCTGCAGGACATCCCCAAACTTTAAGATGATTTAAGTTAAGTTTACGTCCAATCCACAACTCAAAGGGAGTCAATGGAACTGCTTTAATAGGAACATGATTTAGAATATAAAGCGTTGTTTTCAAAGTTTCATCCTACAGAAAATCAGGTGAATTGGTCCTACTAATCATACTTTTCATCATATCCATAATAGTGCGATTGTGCCTTTTAGCCACACCATTTTGTTTAGGACTTCCAAGCATAGTAAATTGAGCTACTCTTAAGAATCCTCTAAGTATTTAGCAAACGGCCCTTTAAGTTATCCAGCATCACCATGCCTACCAAAATACTCACTATCACGATCAGATCTAACAATCTTTATAACTTTTTTCAACTGTTTCTCTACTTTAGTTCAAAAAATCTTGAATATGTCAAGAGACTCGGATTTTTCTTTAATCAAATATAGGTATCCATATCGAGAATAGTAGTCAATAAATGTGATGAAATAAAAATTTCTACACAAAGTTGCCTTATATGGTCCACTAATATCAGTGTGAATAACCTCCAACAAGTCAGAATTTTGAACTGCGGTTTTCTTCATTATCTTAGTCATCTTCCCCTCTACAACAGTGTACACAAATCTCTATATCACTTTTAAGAGTAGGCAAGATATTAGCCTTTATAAGTTTTTATACTCTTTCTCTAGAGATGTGATGCCACAACGTATCAGACTGTTCCTTAGGTGGAAGCCTTTTGGAAACAATATTTTTAGCTGAATAAGTAACATATACATCGTTGGGAGATAATCACAATCAATATAATCCACTGGATAAATTGCAACATCAAACCTTATTTGAATTATTAAACATAGAAATACTATTGCTCTTTATTTCAAAAGAGTGTCAACACATATTCAAATAAGATACAGAAACTAAGTTCCGCCTAAAAGAAGGTATGTAAAAAGTGTCTCTTAGCATCATTCTAAAACCATAATCTAAAATCAAAATAACATCTCTCACGAACTCGACATCAACTTTAATGTTGTTTTCCACAATAAGCTTTGATTCATCCTAATTTGGCGTCATCCGATTTATGAACCCCTGTATGGTAAACGCAACATGATTAGTTGCACCACCATCTAACTACCAAGAACTGGTTGGAACTTCAGATAGATTGGATTCACAAACAAATGCCAAAGAATCATTATCTTTAGGCTCACTTTTGATTCTCTTGAACAACCAAGTTTTATATTTATTGCAGCGTTTCTTACGTGTCCTTTCTCCCTCCCTACAAAAGTAGCAAATAATACCATCATTCTTGAATGATGCTTTCTTAGGACCCAAACTATTAGAAGGACCAGTAGCTTCAGAATTTCCTTTATTGTTGGAAGGACTAGTAGCTTCAGAATTGCCCTTATGAGTATAATTTTTCAACTTCTTACTCTTGTCACTACCAGAACCAGAAGCATAAATGACAATGTGCCATTTATCTTTCTTCAATTTTTCTTTCTCTGCCATCACCCTTACAATTAGGTTATTAATTGATCAAGTCTCATCTTGTGAACTATAATTAGTCTTAATAATTCCAAAATCAGGAAGAAGGGTATTTAGAACTTGATACATAATACAAGTAATAAGAATAACAACATTAAGAGCCTGAAGTTTTATCTGCAAATCTATCATCCTCAGAAATAATATCTAACTCCACCAAAACCATTATACTTTATATTAAATAGTGTTTGCAAGGTATGTCCCTATCTTAGCATTAGACAAGACACGGTTTCTAGCTACCAAGGCTTCCATAATTTGTCTAGCAGTGCAGTATGTAGGCAAACCACTTTTCAAATGATCCTAAATAGAGCGTTTCATGAATAGCAAGTAAATTCGATTACTCTTTTTCAAAGTAGCAAAATGTGCTTTCTGAGCTTCTATACTCTTGGTAGAAAATTTGCCGGCTAATTGGCAGTAAAAGCCATATGAACATTTGTCATTTCGATAACAAGCAAAAAACTCTTCTCTCCATCTCTTAAAGTTTGAACCATCAAGAATCTCAATAGTGACGAAGTTACCATTTATAAAAAACGTGACCGAAAAATAAGCAATGCATATAATTAGCATCATGTGAGCACTGTGTAACTTGATATACAAGCACACATCTAGAGAGTTATATGCAAAATCACATGATCATATTTAGGCAGAATACATGACATGCAGTTATACACTCTCAAAATGATAGTGATTATGAGAATATATTATAACTTTCGTAAATTCATCACATTTGAATATATGAACCATTAGGATCAGTCACTCATTCACCACCTAAAAAGCACCGACACTCTCCGGAAGCCTTCGTGTTGTGTCCAACACTTCGACACGTGTGCAACACGTTCCGACACGCCTCGACACATTCCGACATGCGGTCAACGAGTGTCGGGAAATCCAACATGTGGTCAACTCTTCCTGACACGCTTTGACACGTGAGTCCGAAATTCCGACAAGCAATTCCGACACTCACAAGGTCAATTTTAAAAATTTTCAATACTTGAGGAGTCAATGTATAAATATATGAAAAATAATGAAAATAACAAAATAAATGGGAAATAAGAAAATTCTTGCTCTCAAGTTTCTCAATTATAATTTTTGACATTCCCGTGAATGACGATGAAATGCCCTCTTCTCGCTAGCGTCGTTCTGCCGCCCCTACAAACTTAAAGTTGTGATTTTTATTTTTTTTTTGCTTGTTTCCGCCTCTTGCAGGCGTCACCTGTGAGTTATCTCTTTTGGTCTATGTCATTAGCTTGTGAGTTATCTCTTACATTTTGCATGGCGAATTTAGTTATTTCCTTTTCTTTTGGTCATACTTCGAGAATTTTTATCCTAGATTTTCATTTTCTCAAACCTTGTTTTGCAGAGGAGCTCCAAGCTAGTCTATATCATGAACTCCGATTTTATTTGAGACTATAAGAAATCTCACTAATTTCCGATAAGTGTAAGAAAACATGACATGTTCCTTCAAATTTACTCTTTTGTGTTTGCAATTTTTGAATTTCTTATTCAATCTCTGTCAAATTAAAATAATGAATAATATTAACAAATGTTGAATTAATATTTTTAGTATAAATTAATTCTATGCTCTTTCTATTATTTATTTTTGCATTTATATACAAAAATATATATTTAATATATAACGTGTCGGAACGTGTCGGAATTCTTTATTTTTTTAGAAATGATGGGTCGGCGTATCGTGTCGTGTCATGTCACGTATCGCATGTCCGTGTCAGTGTTACATAGTCCACCACACCATCATATATCCCTTCATCAGTTAATACACAATAACTTCATTTGAGAGCAGACCACACATTATTAGATCAGGAGACATTCCATTAATATATGAGATTGATATTTCTCAAACCCCATCAAGTATGCCACTTTGGTAGTCACAACTCAATTGAATCATTGAAATTCTCTCATATCGGAGATATAAACTTTACTTATTATATATACTATATACACGTGATTTTAACTTTAATGACAATGACAATATATCACTCATGCTAATTACACTTTAATACACAATTACCTCATTTGAGAGTATAACCACACATTAGATCATGAGACACATCCCATTAATATATAAGACCAATATTTCTTAAACCCCATCAAGTGTGCCACTTTGGTGGTCACAACTCAATTGAATTTTTGAAACTCTCTCATATCGGAGATATAAACTTTACTTTTCACATATACTATATACATGTGATTTTAACTTTAATGACAATAGCAATACATTACTAAAATCGTATATCATGTTGATAACACTGCTTTATTCATTAATAAAAGTTAACTTTATATATATATATATATATATATATATATATATGTATATATATTATCAATGAATTACACTTTTTATAATATTTATGTGATAACATGCCTGTAAACCAACATTTGTATTTTCAAAATCATAGAAAAATACTAGAAAAATACGTGAAAATATACTAAAAATAAATGTTTTTAGGGTTTCGTATGTATTTTCACATCCATAAAATCATTAAATATATAAAATAAATACACCTTAACATAGAGCATGACCATACGAGCTTGAAGCCGCCAACCACATGCCTATCAGAGGCCCTACGCATCTGCACACACTACCTGAGTGTGCGGTGTGTGGAGCACACGTGCGAGCATATTGAATCCCGCGATTTGGTTTGATCGGTTCCAAGCTCGACCATCTGGTCCGACCTGTTGATCGATCCGATCCATAGTAACCTGGTTCGAGTGGGTCGACGGGTCGGATCTTGGGTCGTGTTATCGGATTGGGTTAGGTCTAGTGGGTCACCATTTGCTGATGTTAGGATGACGTCAACCCTAGTGTATGCAGTGCACGCGCTAGGTGCGCCAGTGCATCAGCATGTGTGAAGGCGCGTGAGGGCACGTGGGCACGTGCTCAATGCCCTTGGCGGCATTTGGCCATGTGTGGGGCTGCGTGGGGCCTCCCCTAGCGACGTGCCACCCACAGTTTTGCTCGTCTCATTGAGTTCTTTTTGTTTATATAAGAAAAATCAATTTTTTCTGCACAAAAAATCACGAAATTAGGGTGAAAAGTCTATGCATTCGAATTATAGGTTATGGTTGCTCTAATACCACATGATAGACGCTAAAACGCGTAATTCCATGATCTGCATAACTAGAACAAGAACACATACGATTGAGTAGAAAATTAATGAACCTGTTTTGGAATTCATCATTTTTTATGCGAAAAAAGTGATGATCCAAGCGCAAGTCCTTCTCTTCTATTACCCTCTATATCACTAAATAATGAGATGGCCCTCTCGGCCTTTAGCGTTAGGTAAACACTCTTTTATGAGGATAATTGTGAAAATTAAGATTAAAAGAGATACTTGAGGACTATGAGGACTATTTATAGAGTTTTCAATCAAGCCCTCTCATTATAGGCTAGGTTCAACTCGGCCTATACTAGTCAGCCTCATATTAGACTAATTAAGAAATTTTCTATTTTATCTTAGACCAATACTGTAAATGATAAATTACAATATCAATTAATGTATGCCACATTAGAAAAACTCTTATATGATAACCTAAATTTGTGCTCTCCACTTGACTTACTGACTAGACAACATAATTTAAATGACAGATGAGAGTTAAGAAACTCCCGGTTGGCATTTTACGGCAATGCGAAATCCAGAATACACATTTATTTCTTTAAGTTGCAAACTGTCCACATCCAATGGACCCCTTAGCCTGATATGACACACCAGGCATGGGGGCTGATCCGCCAGATGCTCATTATAATGCTGTACCTACTATATGCAGTAAAAAACAACGGCTCATACCACTCAGGCTCCGTCTTCAAGGATGCCTTCTGTATTATATTTGCCTTGGCTACTTCCCCAAGCTGTCTCTTTCCATATCTTCTCCCCCTCTTCAAAAGTCAACCCCTTTGTCTTAGGCACAAACATGACCACAAACACGATGGCCAACGTGGCTACACACGCAAGAATCGAGAACGTCGCACCTGTCCCCACTGCATCAGCGATGCTGAGAAATGTCTGTGCCACAATCAAGTTCGAAATCCAATTGACGGCGGCCGACATGCCACCACATGTTCCGCGATATGCCTCAGGGTATATCTCTGAGTTCACTGTCCATGGTACGGGTCCCGTACCGGGTGAGAAGCAAGCAATGTAGAGGGCCAAACCGATGACCGCGAGCCACCCGTATACCCTGTTTGTAGAATCGGGGGATTCTGCAAAGAATGCACCAGAGGGAATTGCCAAGGATGCCAACACACCGGATAAACTCTCGAGGGCCAGTTTTTTCCGACCAACATGGTCAATTAAGTAAATTCCAACGATGGTCCCCACAGCATTCATGGCAGCGACGATCAGGGATAAGAGAAGTGCCAGCTGGTTGGAAGAGAAGTCTGCCATTTGGACTATAGTTGGGCTGTAGTACATCACTGTATTGATACCGGTGAACTGCTGAATTTGAAATAAAAGAGGTCCTCGTTTTGAACTACTCATAACAGTCATCAAGTCCCTCAAGCAATTTAAAGACTTTATTGAGCATCCGACCCAGGCTTATCAATGGAATGCAATTTATCGCAAATAGATTTATTGTCACGAAGATAAACATATAAAGGTTTATTTTCTTTCCTATGTGTTGAAATTATCACAAATATCTCATACATTGTCACTCCACCGTATCATCTTGCACTTGCATGTTTACAAAAATCTTAATGCATTTGCCTATATAAATCTTAATGCATTTGCCTAGATATATAAAAAAGAAACAAAAGAAGGGGTGGGATCTTTAGTTCAAAATTGCAAAGCTGGCAGAGCTACTTAATTAATTATTCGACTTTTATTTTTTATTTTTGTATATATCTCTCTATGGATCTTTATATACAGCTTTTTCAATTAGAAAATGCATTTAGATAGATTCGGGTATTGTACACAAACAATGTGTCGATCGCGAGGGATAAAAAATAGATTGTATTTTCATAGAGGAAGATCGATCGAGATACATCCTCATAATTTAAATAATTCTGTAAAGAAATTTTTTTATTCTCTATCATATTCGTCATTGCTTTACTTGAAACATTAAAAGAAAAATCAAATTATTCTTTTGTTAATTAAGATATTCAATTCAGATCTACATCGTATTATTTAGTCATATATATTTTTTGTAAGAGTAATGCACAAGATTGTATTCCAGATGGATCGAATCGTCCATTTAGGTTATAAGCAAAATCATGGTGATGTTGACGGCTGCCGCCTAATGCGTCCATCACTTGTTGTGTTGCTTGCCGTAGGAGATTGCTGCTCCTCCGGAAGACCATCTAGAGTCCTCCTGTTGTAATAATTTTTTTTGGTCGAAATATCATTCTTTTATTACTAACCCACTAAAGAGGCAACTTCAGTTGGAATATCTAAGCATAAGATTGACATTAAAGGTGGAGGAGGATATGAAAACCAATTACTCGGAAGAGAAATTGCTCGATGAGTTTTAGCTACCCAATCCGCGGCCTTATTTGTTTCCCGGGCTCATAGCCAGTAAACTTCTGCAATCTGCCACAGTGGGTTGGGCCGACCAAGGAGGCTCTTCAAAGTCTGATAAGCAGCGCACAGGAGGTAAGTGGTCTGTTGATAGGGTCACCCGCAGATCAACAGTGTTCACGGCTTCCAGATCAGTTTCGGTCGTGGCTTCCAGATGAAGATCAGTTCGTGCGTGTCCTTTCTGTTTCACCCATAACAAGGCTTCTCTCACAGCTAGGGTTTCGGCTATCCAAGCGGACGGCGCGTAAATCTTCTTGGTGAAACCCGTGACGAGGAAGCCGGCTTCGTTCCTGCACAGACCAGCCACAGATCCCATCTTCGTCGAGGCGCACCAGGAGCTGTGTCAACGTTCATCTTCAACTCTCTTCTCCCGGGTGGTTCCATCTTAGCATTCTATCTGTGCTTTTTGTTGATCCGCTTTTTCCGCTCATCCCTTTTGTGGCCAAGGAGGCTCTTGTTGTAATAATTGGCAGGCCAGTGATTGGAGTTGTTTTCACTTTGTTAGCTGGAAAAAAAAAATTGTTTTGACAATTTTCAATCACTCCCGATTAAATTCAGACTTTACTGAATAGTAAGTGTCTAGGTTTCCTCTAAGATCTACTTGAGAATACCTGAGAATCTCTTGTATTGATCTACCTACTTTACTAATTTCCTACATCATTACAATATAGATTTTAGAGGTAATTTTACCGCTTATTCAGTAACTGTTCAAGGTTAAAGATAAAAATTTATTATAAGATGCAAAAACATTCATATTGGTCTCAATTACAATTTTTCATTTTAAATTAAGCTTTTTCCACGGGTATTTCAAACATGACTAGGAAATCTTTGTTAGTAATTTGCAAGATAAATACCAAAAATCTATAAACCTTTACTTTAAGGGCAATTTTCAAAGCAAATGTTCAAACATACCGAAGAAAGAAGCGCTTACTTATATAAGGGGATAATTTAATTTTGAAAGTTATTTAAGTTTTTCCTTTTTTAAATTTGGAAAATTTCTGGCAAAACAGTTCCAAGATAAAAGATTATGCCATTTTTTAAATTATTATTCTTGGAGGTAATTTTCACATAATATAGTAAGATCTAAAAAAATTTTAAAATGGGATTTTCACAGGTTAGCGCCCTCCGCCATTTTCAGGACCGTTAACGGAACAACTGACACTTCAAAATGCACCACCTACGATGACGAGCTACTGCCATGGTCGGTCGAGCACTCCTCGCCGGACCATGTCGCAGGATCTCCAAACCCGCGAGACCCTCCTCCGTCGCCTTCTCCACCTTCCCGCCGGAGAACCCGCCTCGCCTGTTTCCCGGTTTGCGGGCCAAGTGGCGCGAATTCGCCGAGCTCTTGCAGTCGCCGCCCGCCTCCGCCTCCGACGCCGACGACCCCGTTCGTTACTGCAAGAAGCTCCACGGCTGAATCGTCGTCTGGGGGTTTCAGCACTACGTGTTCCTCGCCAACGTTCTGCTGCATTCATACTCGAGGTCCGGGGCTTTACGGGATGCAAGAAGGGTGTTCGATAATATCCCCAAGAGGAACCTGATCACTTGGTCTACGGTGATCTCGATGTGCGCCCGGCATGGGTGTTGGGATGAAGCGCTCTTGAGCTTTGTGGAGTTTCAGAGAAGCTCCGTCAAGAGGCCGAATGAGTATATTTTGGCCAGTCTGGTCCGCGGTTGTGCGCAGTCTGGTGGCCTTGATGAAGGAGCTCAGGTCCATGGTTTCGTTGTTAAGGCTGGTCTCGGTCAGGATGTCTATGTTGGCACTTCTCTGGTTTTTTTGTATGCGAATAAAGGTGGGATAGATGGGGCGAGATCGGTTTTCGATAGTTTATCGGATAAGACTGATGTTACTTGGACTGTGATCATAAGAGGGCATGTGAAATGTGGGAGAAGTGAAATGTCTCTGCAGTTGTTTAGCCAGATGGTAAATGCTGGCCTTCTTCCTGACAAATACGTGATTTCCAGTGTGTTAAGTGCTCGCTCTGCACTTGAGTTTGCTGAAGGTGGCAGGCAACTTCATGCTCATATACTGAGGAGAGCAGCAGAGATGGACATTTCGGTGGTTAATGTGCTGATCGATTGTTACACGAAATCTGGCATGGCACGAACAGCTCGGAGGCTATTCGACCATATGGAAGTTGGAAATATGATTTCTTGGACCATGATGATTTCTGGGTACATGCAGAACTCGTACGATAAAGAAGCATTGAAGCTTTTTGCAGAGATGACTGGATTGGGTTGGAATCCTGATGCATTTACTTGCACCAGTGTTCTCACATCATGTGGCTCACTTGAGGCCTTAATTCAGGGAAAGCAAGTTCATGCTTACTCTATCAAGGCCAATTTAGAGTTTGATGATTTCATTAAAAATGGCTTGATAGATATGTATGCGAAATGCAATGCCCCAGAGGATGCTAGGAAACTTTTCGATGTTATGGATGGGAAAAATGTTGTCTCCTATAATGCAATGATCTAAGGCTGCTCAAGATTAGAGAAACTGGAGGAAGCATTGGATCTCTTCCATAGCATGAGGCTTGCATCGTTCTCCCCAAGTCCATTGACATTTGTCAGCATCCTTGGATTATCAACTGCTTTATTCGCCTTG
Source organism: Eucalyptus grandis (assembly GCF_016545825.1). Lineage (NCBI taxonomy): Eukaryota > Viridiplantae > Streptophyta > Magnoliopsida > Myrtales > Myrtaceae > Eucalyptus > Eucalyptus grandis. The sequence continues at coordinate 32,688,119 of NC_052616.1, forward strand.
GAATTGAGCAAGCAAGTTCATGGCCTCTTAAGTAAATCTGGATAGAGATATTGTAGTTTGGAAGGCAATGTTATTTGGATATAGTCAGCAAATGGAAAATGAGGAGACCTTCAAATTGTTCTTAGAGTTACAGCTATCAGAACAATTACCCAACGAATTCACGTTTGCTTCCCTTATCACAGCATCGAGCAATTTAGCAAGTCTCCAACATGGTCAACAGTTCCATAGCCAGATTATAAAGTGTGGTTTGGATTTTGACCCATTTGTCATGAGTGCTCTTGTGAATATGTATGCTAAATGCGGAAGTATTCAGGAGGCCAGGAAAGCATTTGACCTCGCTATTTGTGAAGATGTTGCATGCTGGAACTCCATGATCGCAACATATGCACAACATGGAGAAGCACAGGCTGCTCTCCAGATATTTGAGGAGATGATAACTGCAGGAGTGAAACCAAATTACATCACATATGTGGGCATCCTCTCTGCATGCAGCCATGCGGGGCTTGTGGAAGATGGATTACGTCATTATAACTCGATGCGTGGGCTTGGATCTGAACCGGGGACCGAACATTATGCTTGCATGGTCTCCCTTTTTGGCCGAGCTTGTAGACTAAAGGATGCTGTGGATTTCACTGAGACTATGCCAATTCAACGAATGGCGCTGGTGTGGAGGAGCTTGCTCAGTGCCTGTAGGAATGCTGGTGACAGTGAATTAGGAAAGTATGCTGCTGAGATGGCAATTTCTTTGGACCCGACGGGTAGTGGATCTTATATACTTCTCTCGAATATATATGCATCAAAAGGAATGTGGTTTGATGTAAAGAAGGTGAGGCAGAGAATGGACAAGACTGGAGTCCTAAAAGAACCAGGAAAAAGTTGGATAGAAGTTAATAATGAGGCTCGTGTGTTTGTTGCTAGAGACCGGACTTGTTATGAGGCTGATTTGATTTATTCAGTTTTGGACTATTTAATTATTCAGATAAAAGAGATCGGTTATGTGCCAAACAATGCTGCGGTTATCATAGACGATTGACTGACAATTAGTAACGGGACAATATTATACTGCACAAGCTCTCATTCTGTGTGACCTTCTAGCTGTTTGATGCTGGGACATGATCAATTTTTTTGAAGTATGCTCATCATCTGTCTGACTTGGGTTTTCCACTGGATATGTTGAGACATGAGATCCCTCTTCATGGTGTGAGGAGAATATTTCTCTGGAGAAGCAGCTGCTGGGATATAATTTCGAATTGTCATTGCTGAGTGGTGAATATTGATGATTTTAGATTTCACTGGATGCGAATTAATAGTCAGCATTGAAGTTGCAAAGATGTCTCCAGACATCTATAAAGAAACTTGAGTCATGAGGAATTGACGTGATTCTAAGACTTCCAATGGCATGGTTGACTCGTGAAGATTGGACGAACTAATGAGCTATGCTCTGTTTGTAGTTTAGAAGGGGCATTTAGTTGAAGAAGAGGGCATATGACCTGTTCCTGAGAGATAGGGAGATTAACCCACTGCCAGTAGCCACAATATGACCGACCAAGGATGTACCTTGGTGGAGACTCACTCGATTAATGGAGTATCATGATGAGTTTCAGGTTGACCAACCATGAAGAATAAAAAACTTGAGAGGCAATTTGTTGTGGATTTTATGACAGCTTGATCAAACCTACCTTTACTATTTTATGTATGCATACAATAAAATCAATTGAAGAGCCACAAGGTTTTACAACTAGTGACAAATAAGGAAGAAATGAGAATTCACAAATAATTTTTCATATCTGATATTGCCCGCTCCTCTGTCAACAACTTCGATAGTTGAGTATTCGCAATGGCCACACATAGAGAACAACTTCGATAGTTAAGCTCGTTTACTCATTCATGATCTTTCTAACATAAGCAAATTTATTAAGTTGGGACTTTTTTTTTATTCTCTCTCTCTCTGATCCTGGCTTTGCCACGACAAATCCTACGACCTTAATCACTTGCCTTAAAAGCATGAAAAGTTTTGTCCTTATTCATAGAAGTTTCAAGTCTGATAAATAGTCGAGGACCGGAATAAAATGAATCACAATTAATATCAAAACCACATGATTGACGACTTAAATGAGGACCATTTTAGACTGCTATTCATAGTGGGAGTGCGATTTTGGATGATCACGCTCTTACAAGATGAGGCTTACTGAGGACAGATACCTCCACAACTATTTTCAACCCAGCACTTTGCACACTCTTTTCAAGTGGATGATATGATACGCACAAAAAAAGCAAATAACAATAGAAATGGTATGTGGACTCTAAAAATAACAAGGCCCCTTCCTTGATTTGACTGCTCAAGTATTTTCTTGCTCTTTGTTTTCTCAATGTAGAAAATGCAAAGATGGAAGACTTTTAAGTCTACTCAAACTTTTAAGTCTCCTTCCATGAGTAGACTTCAGTTTTTTTTTACCCTTCATTTACTCAATGCGGGACATTCAAAGATGAAGAAAATTCATGATCTTGCTAGTTTCTTCTAATGAGAATATTCTTCGAGGGTTGTTTCTTTGACCTCTTGCAATTTACTTTTTGATATCTTCATCTTCGGCAGCTTTGAGACCTTGCAAGAACTTGATTTGATTTCCATTCATGCCTAAATGGGTCTCTAAAATCTAAGTGTGAACACTTCTTTCATTAGACTTCTTTAGTTTTTTCTGACCCTTCGTTTGCTCTATGTAGAAAATCAAAGGATGAAGCTTCTGAGTTTTTTCTCGCCGTGTCATTTACTCAAGGTAGGAAATTCAAAGATGGTGTCTTCCATGCGACTAATTAATTGAGTTTTATCTGCACGTTGGAGATTATTTATACCTACCCAGCTACCCACTCATAGACAGATAGACAGCAAAAATGCATTTCCCTTGCTCAACATCATCATCATCTTCTCTTTTCACCATTTTCTGCTTGCTCTTGCTTATAACCTCCTTGTTTCTTCCAGGGGCCTTGGCTCGAATAAATGCTATAGTAGGCAAGTGATTTTTCTTTTTGGTGCTTTGAGCTTTCAGTAAGGGTGAGGGACATGGTTTGAAGATCGTGATTCCATGAAACTGTAGTCGGCATGGCATGACACGGGAACATAGAGAAAGTTTTATACATCATGCTATAATCATTGAATACTTTTGAGCAATGTCTGATCTTTCTTAAGGATTTTCATTACATATCTTCTTTGCATATGCAGCAATAGGTGTAAAGGGAAGTCAAGCTCCTCCTGCCGGACATGGGCGTGAGTCCTCTTATTACTCCATATCTTGAACCTTTCCATCATGTTGTCTGCCTCTATAAAGGTTCATATATCCATGAATCATTCATCATAAATAATATTATGCTCGCTTGAAAGCACTACAACCGTGATTCATCGGATATTCTCTAGTCATATAATCATGTAACATGTCAAATTTCGCTTGTGTGTCGAATGATTAATGATACTCCTTGAAATTTCATTCCACAAACACAGTATGCGCATATGCGTAATTTCTTATTATAGCAAGAATTAGTAACAAAATCTCGGTGCTCTATGTTGACACTATTCGTGTACTTATTTGTGTCGTATGGTTACAACAACTTGGTCAATAAGGTTTTTCAAAGTTAAATACGTGGTGAAAAAATTATGGTAATTTCATCATTTTGTCAATAATATCTCTGTACTATTCAAATTAGTTACAAAATAAATGTGTATTTTATGATTAATATTAGTCCGTATCCCATTACTAACAGAGTTTCAAACTGAGGATGGGGTGTGGTTATGAGCTATAAAAAATTAGTCTCTCATTCTCAATTGAAAAAGAAAAAGAAAAAGTATAAAAAGGACAGTCTCGCATCATCTACTTAACCAAAAATTAATCGCGTTTCTTCTAGCGAGATTCATTCATTCATTCATTTCCGTTTATTTTAAACATGGTTGCAGACACACCGGGAGCCTCTTGAACAGATAACATGTTGGTTGTTCCAGATGCCATCAAGCAAAGAATTTCGTGTTTCTCGTGATCGTGATATATATGTAATATGTCATAATATTCTTGGTATGTTCTAGGTGTAGCAGAATTATTTCAATTCCTTGTATTCCGCAAATCATCTTCTAGACGTTCTCATGTGTAGACTTGTCTTGACGATAGTGAAATAGAAAGAGATAAGTTTCATAGTTTAATCTTGAATATGTTCACCCAAGCAAAGACATTTCATCACAGTGTTGCGCCTTGGGAAGTGGAGCAATTTCATTGGTCCACTCGAGGAGACTCCTATCTCAACAGCTATTCAAGGGCATAATTGTTTAAAAAATCTTAAATATATTGTACGACAGTCGATTGAGTTCTAAACTTTTTTATTTTGCCAATTGGGTTCTAAACTTTATGACAATTTGTCAGTGTAGACTTTCGTCAATTTTGGCTGTAAATTGCTGATATGGTGGCCAAGTCAGCGTCACTATTCTTCGTAGCACGTCCAATGATGACATGGACGATTTCTAAAAAAAAATTATATTTTTTTCCTTTTAATTTTCTTTCTCTTTTTTTTTTCCTTCATCGTATTATTGGCAGAAAAACAATACATTTTTCCCAAAATTTGTCAATGTTAATGTCAATTGTGCCACGTAGGATGGCGACACTGACTGAACCGCCACTTCAATGATTTCAGCCAAAATTGACTAGAAGGGCTATTTTGGTTTAGGATTAAATTGGGCAAATTAAGATTATATTGGCCGCCGTACAATAGGTTTACGACTTGTTGGGCAATTTTCCATTATTTGACAAGCAGGCTACTTAGGGCCTATTTGGTAATGTGCTAAACAGTACTTGATTCTATTATTTTATTTCCCGAACCAAAAAAAAAAAATCCGTTTGATAACTTTTTTATTCCCAAGAATAGATTTGGAACAAAATCAAAAAATAGAAAAAGTTACTTTTTTGCTCCCGAGAACAACTCTAGAATTAACTCTTTTTCTTTTTTTCTTTTCTTCTTTTCCTTTTCCTTCTTCTTCCTCCAATCAGTCGATGGCTAGAGGAAGATGAAGAGGAGAATGAAAAAGGAAAAAGAGAAGAAAAAAAAGAGAAGAAAGAGAAAGATATAATAGAGTATTGAAAATTAAAAGAAATTTTAAATCACAAAAAAATTTAAGGTTCGTATCAAACACATTTCTATTCAAAGAATAAAAAATTTGGACAAATTACTAAACGTCTTCAAATGTTCAGAAATTTGTCGAGAAACATAATAAAAAAGAATCATTTCTAAGCAGAAATTGTTTCTAAGAACAAAATGGTTATCAAATAGGCCCTTAGTGCAACAAGAATGACCTCGAGACCCATATACTCAAAATCAGTCACCAAAGAAAAAGAGTGCATGAAGGAGGCCAGCAAGCTAAAACAATGTTAATAGGTGTGTTGACACCAAAAAATACTCTTGGAATCAAGCATTGATCACGAGGAAATAATAAACAAAACGCCCCAATTTGGTTCATAAAGTTAAGGGCAAACAGCTTTCGTGGAGGCTATTTAAGTTGAGCCTCGATGGAATTCTAGAAGCAAATCCTAGAGTCGATGGCCAAGTAATTAATTGCCACGTGTCATTTTATGGGGATAGTGTATTGGATTTGAAGATTAAGGAAAATTAGCATTAGAACTCAAGTGAAAATAACTGTTGCGAGAAATACGCATAAAATAGGGAGTAGTTATTTACTTGATGAGCAAGTCGTGCAAGCATCAGTGCTTATGGACAACGATGCCAAGAAGAATAAAAAAACATGGAAAATATCAAGAGTGGTGCCTAAGGAAAAGAAACCGATTAATAGTTATCAAGCCGTCCTATAAATACCACAACCTGTTCAGCGAAGAGACCTCCGAACAACACAATAATTATCTTTACTTTATTGCATTTTAGCTATAACTTTCAAGATTACCGTCGTTGATTAAATTCCGATGTGCATCTCTATCTAGTCCAACATCGTCAATGATTAGACAACATGTTGGTTGTTCTAGATACCATCAAGCAAAGAAGAACTTTGTCACTTGTGATCACGATATATATGTAATATGTCATAATACTCTTAGGTTGCGTTTGGTAGTCAGGATAAAATTCATGATATGATATGATGTATCATATCTTATGTTTGGTGCTTGCTTAGGATAAGGTAAAGTCGGATATGAGAGGATATAGGCCGATAAAATTATCTCGTGGGGAATGTGGGATAAATGTGGATATGATTTCTAATGTCCATAATAGGAAAGTTATTTTTCTCGAATAATAAATTTCTTAAATTAACAAAATTAAAATTATATTTCAATATAAATAATATTTGAATTCTAATTTATGAAATTAAATATTTATTTTTTTTATTTAATCTTATTTTAATTTATATATTCAACTTTAATTCCATCTTACAATAAATATTCAATCTATAAATTATATATTTATATTTATTATATATGTTTTAGGTATGTTAGAACAGTTTACTATTTCTTAAAATTTTATTAAAGAACGATGAAAGGGGAAATAAGAAATAAGAAATAAAATAATTTTAAAAAGAGGAAAAACAAAATAAAAAGAAAAACAAAATAAGGAATAGTGTCATGGAGATTTTCACCATCTCCATTTATAAATTTTTAGGTTCATTTACAATGATATGTTGTTTATATTAAAAAAATGTATATGATATGATGTGAATATATTCAACTTTAATACTGCGATTCACCAAACAGTTGATAGGATATAGAAAAATCCATAGATTTTATATCTTATCCTATCAAATCCTATCCTGTTAAAAATTCGGGCGACCAAACGTAGCCTTAGTATGTTCTTGGAGTAGCATAATTATTTCAATTGCTTGGATTCCGCACATCATCTTCTAGACGTTCTCATGTGTAGACTTGTCTTGACACTAGTGAAATATAAAGAGAAAAATTTCATAGTTTACTCTTGGATAATGTTCATCCGAGCAGAGACATCTCATCACCACCTTGCATCTCAGAAAGTGAGGTCATGCTTGCGAGGCTTAGGAAGGGCAATTTTATTGGTCCACCCTGAGGAGCCTCCTATCTCGCCAGCTATTCGATGGGACACTCATTCAAAAACAATGCTAATCTATTTAATATGCGTGAATTGTTAGGTTAATGACTTGTGACATGAAATCTATATGACCTAATTCTGATGACGATCAACATTAACTATTCAAACATGGCAAACATGACATGGTGAAGATGGGGCAAACGTGATGACATGACAAGATATGATGACATGACAAGATGACATGGCATATTGACGTGGCAAGCATGACGACATGGCATAGATGGCGTGGCAAGATGACATGGTAGATAGTGATACAATCTATTCTATGCACATGCTATTTTTGGATTTTTTAATATTAAAATTCCAATTAAATAAAAAATGAAAGGAAATTATCTAAAGTTAAAAATTATTCAACTCAAATTAGGAAATGATTTAAATTAAATCCTATTCTAACTTGGAGACTTATCCTAAATCACCGGATATTATCCAAACATGCAATCTTATCTTGAAAAGCAATATAATTTATCATGGAATGAAAACCTTATATATCTTAAACAAGGGAAGTTAAGCACTAAGATAAGCTCAAAATCACGAAATATATCCATTCAACTCAAAATTGTTAATAAATAAACTGACAACCCGATCTTAATGCCTAAAAATTGAATTGCCGATTTCATGCAATTCACAGCCCAATCCTAATGCCTAAAGATCGAATTATCGACTTGGAGTAGGTTCGAATAGGAAACTTTCTAATGCTATATGCCTAGAAATCTCAAAATGTCCAAGTTAGATCATGACAATATCAAATTTGGCAATAATTTAAACTAGATAATTACCTAATTCGAAGGTTGTCGATGTGGGCGGCTTGCGTTGACGAGCGGTAGAGAGCTCTAGCTACCAACGGCGTGAAGCACTAATCAGCCTGCAAAACAGAGTGAAATTGACGGAGAAACAGAGCAGCGAGTTGTGACGACCGGGGTTCGCCAAGGTGCAGGTAACGGCAGGCAAGACTGCAGGCTTGGCTGAGTGGAGGGACGTCGCGATGTAGGGAGAGGCCACGGTTGGTGGCGGCATAACTGGGCGTTGATCACGGGCTGGAAGGGGTCGCTATGCAGGGGGCTGCTCGGGCTGGGCAGCAGCTTTGTCGTTAACGGTTTGCGGCCAGTTTGAAGCTGGTCGCGACTGGTCTGTAGCGTGTCACAGGGGGAGCAGGGACAGCAACGATGCAGCAGCTTAGTGGGTAGTCGACAGTCGGAGTGCAGGGACTATGCAGCGATCCACGAATAATAAGCGACGGAGGAGGTTAGCCAGCTATTTTTGAGGACTGGGCAGGGAAGCTCGCGGGGGCTGTTGGTGTTGGCTGCTGTTCAGGCGACGGAGAAGGTTGACTGCATCGTTGGTGGCGCGGGCTGCAGTAGGAGGGCTGTGGCGAACGGCGTGAGATACTGCTTTGTGGATGCTTGGCCATGGGCTCCCTTTTCTCGCTACGCCCTCTCTCTTTTGTTTCTCAAATATCCTCTCAATCTTTCCCCTCGACCTCATCTATAATTACAATGAAAACCTAGGTCTAATCTTATTATTCGGGCTAATTCTCTGGCCATATTAATGAAATAAATGGGCTTAGTTCTATTCTTATCCTAATGCGCTCATTATAATTTTAGCTCAAAGCCTTCTCGTCCGCTGGACAGGGCAAACTACTTGTTTGACTATTTTCCTAGAAATGAGGAGTACTCCTTCAGTTTGTGATATTGACAATTAGTAACGGCGATAAGTAGTATATCCTTGGTTATAACCTTCGTAATTACGTACATTTTACGATATTTTCTATCGAAAGTATAGTTCAATGTATACAAGAACTTAAAAGAATTTTTAATCAACGAATGAAATCTATTATTCTGCGATCCAACTACTCTCGATCCATTAAGGGACCTGCTTCTCAATTAAGTGTAGGAGAAGCGCGTCACCCAAGACAAACAATTTAATGTTATTATAATAGGCGCTTCCATAAGCGCATGCAGAAATTGTTAGAAAATAATAATAAAGGAATGCAAGTTGTAATCTGACTTATTTTAGGAAATGAATTTGAATTATAAATAATTAATAAAAACTTGGAATCTATGAAGGACTATTAACATCGTAAGATTGATATATCAGAAATTCTAAATCATCTATTTATCCATGGTTTCACCATAATAACAGTCCGTGTATTTATTGAGGCTATAAATAGATGTTAAATATTATTTTATAATAGAAACACATGCGCGAAATAAGATTTTACAACTTGACATGTCAAAATGCGTAACTAGAAGTCATTGATCTGATAACTAATTTTAAACATATTTAATAAAATATAATACTTTGTTTTCATTAGTAAATAATTGGTGACTAAAAGTGTTCTTCATATATATATCTTAACAAGTGTCTCCATACTCTTGTAAATAAAAATCATGTTCTAAATCAAGAATATATTCTGAAGAATCATTAAATCGTATAAGTTCAGACAAAAAAAGGAAACGTTAGTATCTTAGATATATGTATTATTGCAATTTGGGAAATCGATATTTTTGTTATTAGGAAATATTTCAGACACTTGTTTGGATAAATCATGCCATAAAATACACCACGAGCTTTTCTTTGTGTTTTCTCAACCTCGTGCTCTTTCGATCTCAACAGTACTTCTCACTCCAAATACCCCAAGAAGCAGAAAACCAAAGCTATCGCTATATTGAGAGAGCAGTCAAAACACTCAAGGCCATGGCAGAGGCAAAGAAGAAATCCCAAGGTCGCCGTCGAGTCGAGTGCAAGATCATCGAGAACAAAAACAAGCGCGAGGTCACCTTCTCCAAGCGTCATCAGGGCATGTTCCGGAAGGCAAGCGAGCTCGCCATCCTGTGCGGCGCCGAGGTGGCGATCGTCACCTACTCGCCCCATGGCAACCCCTTCGTCTTTGGCCACCCAGGCGTGGATGCCGTCATCAACCGTTATATGCCCGATGGAGTTGTTACCGAAGTGAACGAGGCAGCGGCTGCTGCTGCTGCACTCCGAGCTGTGGACAAGCATAAGAAGGAATACCAAGACGCCATGTCGAAGCTTGAAGAGGTGAGAATGGCCGAGGTCGACGCCGGAAAGAGAGGAGCTGCTGGGAATTCTGAAGATCAGATGTGGTGGAATGAGAATGTTGATGATATCATGGGAGTGGAAGAGTTGGATTATTATGCGGATTCCCTGGAGAGGTTGATGAAGATGGTCGCCGATAGAGTAGATAATAAACCCTGTGCATGAATTCATGAATTTTGACTCCTCCTTTGTCTTTTGGTCACTTTTTTATTTATTTATTCAATTAGCTTGATCGGAATGTATCAATTTAAGTCATAATGATCAATTTTTTTTTAATGATAACAGAATAAATATGTGGCGAAAAAACATTATGTTTAGTACCGTGCATGGAACAACAACATCATGTCCATGTAAAACTAGTATTATCTATGAATGGATAGATAATTAATGATTGAGACGATATTGATTAACTATTTGAGTATGTCAATCAAATCGTTCCTTTCTCTATAGCAGATTTTCAAGAAATTACAATTGAACAGATTACTTTCTCATCACTTCCCATTTTTAGCAGTAGTATGAATGCATAATCAGTGTCATCTTAACCATCAATTATTCCTTAAAGGAATCTATGATTCTCAAGCTCTCTTTTGGATTATATAAAATCTCCAATCTTATCCCAAACTAGCTCAATAATAACTTGGTTCATCTCCCTGATTGCTAACCATAAAAACTGCTGGTAATTAGAATTTACAGCTTCTGTCGGTTCAAAAAAATCCTGTTGTATCAAGCTAAAGAAGATTGTAAACACATGCGGACAAGATTAAGAAGCCTCTGAAATTGACAACTGATCAGACAAGAACACATGTCCATACATGTCCCTTAACAAATAAATATACTGTCCAGCAGATGGTAAGAAGTATGAAGAAATCATAACCTACAAAATTCGTCTTCATACCCAGATTTCACTCGTCAGACTAGATGATGAAATCATCTGAAGAAAGAGGGAAGGAATCACAAAAATGGGATTTGGATTGGATTCAATCAAATGCTGCCCGAACACCGTTGTTTTCTCCAGAATTGGCATGCGATATAAAATTATATATACAGAGGAACAATGTTCACCATATCAACACCGCATATTGACAATGTTTCGATATCCTTTTCTAATGATGTACTTGAGCCTGCTGAATACATTGTCTTGAAGGCAGGAACTACGAAAGGTTTCATTTGATGCCCACCTTCCTCTAAAATCTATTCAGCCCATCTTTTCCCTAGCAGGAACAGTGCATTTATGCCGCCACGTAACTGTAGCTTTAAATTAAACATATAATTCTCTCCGTGTGTAAGACACAAATCTTATACCTACATAAAAGGGTATTTTCTCCGCAGCATAGAAAACTGATCAGCTACACTCAGTTTGTAGAGAAGCAATCCACTTAGAGTCTTCTCACTCTAGCTATGCTCTCCGCATAAATTATAGATGACCATTTGATTCCCAAACCTGCCACGGTTTCCATTGCTGTCTTTCAGTTCTCATGACAAATGGATCAAGAATGAAGTCCTCGATATAATTCTGAAAAGGAAAGCACTGACACAGAGGAGAATTCGAAACCTTGAACAAAGTGGATGGAGTACACATTCCAGTGCCATTACAGAGGATCTGCACATACCATGTTAACATTATTGTCAAGTACGCAAAGCAAACTTTAACTAACAGAAAAAAGAAATGATTAAACTTTATAGGAACACATTACCACACTTCTGGTCTGCATTGAATCGTGAGGTACAGTGCACGAGCTGTTGCACTATAGTCGTCCAAAGAGAAGTTACATGAGATTGACTGAATTCTCTGCTCCAGTATATCTGCAAATACTTTGCAGTTTCCCCTACCTTGACACCAGCCTACACGGCAGGAGCTTTCTCAAACAAGTATGGCAACCAAGACCCTGAAAAGAAACTACTTCTCTAGAAATGTGGCTAAAGTATTTAAACTAACCTTATCTGCCCACTGAATTTTTTCTCCCACTTTAACTTCCCCAATGATTCGGGGACTCCTGTATATGGTTACTCCTGCACGCAGGAAACTGACTAAAGTGGGAATGACTACTATTTTTCACATTGCCAGCTGGAATTGAATTCCACTCTCCTCAATAAGCTGATCATCCCTAGGGGTTCCCCAACCGCTACCAATGCCAATGCTCTGTTATGACCTCCAGACCTCATTCTACGTTCCTATTCCCAGAACAGGAAGGTTTCAGCACAATAATAAAATCTCAATTTGAATGTATACTTATGCCGCTGCTGCCTCATAATTGTTGCTTTGAATTAAACACGTGAGTCTCTCTGTGTCAGACACGAATCTTAATCGCCTACATGAGACAACCGACATACTCAGCCCAGGGGTATTTTCTCTGCAGCTGTGGCCATCACACAAAAAACCGATCAGCTACTCTTAGTTTGTAGAGAAGCATTCCACTTAGAGACAGTCTTCTCACTCTAGCTATGCTCTCCACTTAAAATATAGACGACCATTTGATTCCCAGAATTTGCCACTTATCCCGTCGCTGTCTTTCAGTTCTCATGACAAACGGATCAAGAATGTATTTTCAATATGGTTCTGAAAACGAACACACTGACAGAGAGGGTGATACCAAACCTTGAATAAGGAGGCAATTACACAGTGGAATGCACGTCCCAGGGCCATTATGGAGGATCTGCACTTCCAATGTTAACATCATCATAAAGTGCGCAAAGTAAATTTTATAACTGAAAAAAACAAGAAAAAGATGAAACATTGTAGGAAGAAATTACCACTTCTGATCTGAGTTGAATCATGAGGTATAGAGCACGACCTGTGGCAACTAATATTGTCCAAACAGAAGTTACATAGACCGACTCGTCTGCTCCGGTATATCCGCAAATATTTTGCAGTTTCCCCTACCTTAACCCCAGCGTACACATGGCAGGAGAATTCTCAATAAAGTGTTATTATAACAAATGTCAGCTGCAGTCAACGAAAGATAGAACAATTAAATGACATGGCTCCGGCTGAGACAGCAAAAGACGATTACACTAATTGGAGCCACATGCTTTCCTGCATTTAGGATCACCTGCTTATTGTGTATGTGTATCTGTGTGCATGTCTGTGCGTGGCGCGCGCATGTTTTGTCCAACAAAACTAGTGATCACTGAATATGACACCCCAAATCTATGACAAAAAATGAACTCATGGGGGGTTAATCCTGCAAAAGAAGTATTCTTAATGTTTGTATTAAGCAATGACGAGTCACGACACAAAGAAGCTGGCATGGAGCCAGACATGCGATAGACCCTGCACATACAATAGAACAAAATGGAAGACGAAGTCTCAAAAGTTTGCTCCAGTTTCCAAAGGTTATTCAAGTTAAACTGGATTTAGCACTATCCAACTAGCAAGTCGAGCACAATGGTATCTCTTATCATGTTTATTAATCAATCTTTGCCATACCACTGCCCACTAAATATGATTGGACTCTCGCAAAGCCATTTGGATGATCACTTCAAAATAATTTCTTCAGATTAAATCCAAATAACTTGTCGGTATGGATCATTTCAATGTGCAGTTGCCTCACTATGTGGAGTCAGGTTTAGATAGGAGCATGTTATTACAAGAGTCAAAAAGTCATTGACAAGCAAAATAGTTAGCAGTTACCATAAGCCAATCCGCAAAGGAATCTTTAGCAACCGGGTGTCCCAAAACTGTTGTTGCAATGTACCTATTTTATGCTCTGTCGTGAGGACACTATTGAGTATTTTGATATCTAAAGTCACATTCCTTGTTTGCACAAGCATGCATCAACCGCACTCAAATGACTACCACGCCACTCACTTCACAAAAGACCCTCTTCCATTACTTTTTCCACAAATACGTGAAAGTATGGAATCTGATATGTAATACTCTAACACTATCAGCAACCCGTAGCGAAGAATTCAGAATATTAAGAATATCAAACTATGTGCTGGTAATCTCATGTTTCTAATGCCCCAAATCATTAATCAGCGAACGAGTTTGTTAACCAACCACTTCCCTGGAAATGTAGCTAGAAGATTTAAGCTGACCTTATCCGCCCACACATTCTTTGCCCCTACTTTAACTGTCCCCTACATGCAGGAAACTGTGACTAAATAACCTCCTTTATCCTAGGGACCTCATATGGTTGGAGCTAAGTCTATCTCAAGAAATTAAAACTTCACCACAAGTTGACTCAAGTGAAGGGTCTCCATAACAGGACTACTAATCCCACATCTCCAGCTGGAATTGGTTTCCACTCTCCTTAACAAGCTGATATCCCCAGCGCCACAAGATATGAATGATGATACAGATGCCACACGAACTGGGTGAATATTTAAGTACTAAACAATCCAATCATCTATCAACTAAAGCTTTTGGATTTTTTTTTTTTAATCCATTAAAAATTACTTCGCATGTATTTCCCTTCAGTCAGAAATTACAGTCGAGATAGAATCAAAAAGTTTTCCCCTAATATAGAGAGACAATGAATAATACCATTGTAACTAAACCACACTTCAATCATCATCACCATCACTACTCCCATAATTTTGAAGTAGTGACTTTAGCCCAATACTCACACCACTATGCTTATCTACATGTTCTGTCTTTTCAATTTTAGCACTAATATTGTAGAGTGGAGCAGCTCTCTTCACCACAACAATTGGCACCGAGCAAGTAGCTTTTGTCAACGAATTCATTGGCTTGTCCAGAAATTCCTCACGGAGTTTTCTCTTCTTGAGAGTATTGTTCGCTGGTCGAGAAATCTTCCTCATCCTCAGAATCTTCATCTTCAATCTTACGGACAAAACCTCTAGACGTGTGGAATACGACTGATCTGAGAAGCGCTTCATCCTCTTCCACCAGCTTCTTTTCCTTTGCAGCACATGTACCTTGTAGAACCTCCACCATTGCATCCACGTCCACAGTCGCACGTCTCCACTTCATCGATTTCATCTCGTCCAACGCGGCAAACATATCCATCTCCCTCTTGGTATCCAGCGACATATTCTCCAAGCGCTTCACCGCGCCACCGTCTCTTCAGCCCCTCTCTTCCTTTTCTCATTCTCCGCCTCCTCATCCTGCCTACGCCGGGGCTCGAAATCTCTCGTCGCCCCTAACTCCACGTTGTAATCCGAATTCTGCGGATCGGTTTTGATCGTGAGCTCAGCAGAGCACCTAGTGCATCTGAAGTAAAATCTGAATATCTGCATCCCCAAATTCATCTCGCCGACGACGACCTCCTTCCTAGAATTGAACTTGGTCCCCTTGTAGATGTAATTACCGCAGGCACTGCATCGGATGCTTATTGAAAGCATCATCCGAACCTTAGTCTGCTGACTTCTGGGTCTCCCGGACCTACGCAGCTCTGAAGGGTCGAAATCTGGGGGTTAAAATATTTGTTCAACACCTTTCGTTCTGCCATCTTCTTCTTCTCCTCTTGACTCCAAACCAAGACGACATTTTAAAGAAACAGATGCCGCTGGAACTAGAATATGAGGAAACACAACTCAAGAATTTCTATATATACAAACAAGAGACACCGAAACCGATCCCCCAAAAAAGAAGAGCACGCTATTGGGAATCGTTCCTCGTTGTAGCGACGGAGAAACAAAAGAGGGGTCGGCCAAATTCAGGAAAATTAAGGGCAAAAACCCAAGAAGAACCCGTGGAATTGACACTTAAAAATCCCTACATTCCTTACTTCATCCCCTCTTTACTGCCTGAAGCACGTGCATCGCCGTCAATAGTCCGAGAAAAAACGAAGGAAACAAGATTATTTCCGAAAAACGGAAATAACGGCTCATGTCAACGGACACTGATGACGTCACATTCCAAGAAAATATAGGGTAGGAGGGATTCCACCGTGAAATTCCACTCCATTCACCGGACGACACGTATCTCCCGGGACCCACCCTCTCCCACTTCACGTCACCCCTCTCTTCTTTTTTTCTTCTTCAAATACAGAGGAATTCACCCCCAAAATACGGAAAATAAAAAGAAAATAAAAAAAGAAATCTATTTCAAGAAAGCTGCGCTGCCCTCCTCTTCTTGCACCGACATTACCAGTTCAAGAGCTCTCCTCCTCCCTTCTTCTTCTTCTTCTTCTTCTTCTTCTTCATCTCTCTCTCTCTCGCCCCGCATTCTCACTCGAAGAAAAGTCAAACCCTAAAGACCATTGAATCTGTTCTTTGCGGCTTGCCTTCACCCACGATGGAGGAGGCGAAGAGAGGGCCGAAGAGCCGGCGGCGGGTCGAGTGCGGCCTCATCGAGAAGGAGAGCGCGCGCGAGGTCACCTTCTCCAAGCGCCACCAGGGCCTCTTCCGCAAGGCGGCCGAGCTCTCCATCCTCTGCGGCGCCGAGGTTGCCGTCATCGCCTACTCGCCCCACGACAACCCCTTCGCCTTCGCCCACCCGTCCACCCCGGACGCCCTCGTCGCCCACTACCTCTCCGGCGGGGCGACCCGGCCCACCGCATCCGAAGCGGCCACCGCGCACGGGAAGCTCGAAGAGGACGCGGTCGCGAAGCTCCAAGAGGCCAAGAGAGAGGCGGAGAAGATGGCGGCGGAGCCCGGGAAGAGGAACCGGTGGTGGGAAGAGGCGGCTGCGGACGGCGTGAGCGTGGAAGAGCTGGAGCAGTACGTGGCGTCGCTGGAGCGTGTAAGGAAGTCGGTCGCCGATAGGGTCGGACAATGCGATGATTCGGATTTCTACGACCGATTGCTAGCGACGGACATGGGCATAGGTATGGACTTGGATGCCGCGTTTCTCGCTGAATTGCAGTATTCTTGTTAATGGCTCTCGACAGAATCCTCTTCCTTTGTTCATATAACTTGGGATTTTATTGATTCCTTTGTAAATAAATTCTTCGTTTTGTTGTTTTGCAAGTCCTATTGCCTTTAAATTTTGGGCTAAAGTTTTGGGAGTCGAGGCATGATGGCGAAGTGAAAATCATGTCTGAATAGTATTCTTATACTTCCTTGTTGACAAAGATGAATAGATGAAGTTCTTTTTTATTTTTTCCTTTTTTGGGAATAATCTCTCATGATCTTTTATTGCTTGCATCGTGACTAGTATCAAATTTGGATTTCGACTTTGGTTCGTTCCATATATTTAAAACATATTAAAAGACCTACAAATCGATATAATTATTGTTTCTAAAGCAACATTATGTTCATAATCTTCCATAAAGTAATTCTAGACATATATATATATAAATGTAAAGGTTAATTTGTTTATGAACCATAGATTATATGTACAATTTTTGAATATGCAAAGATATTAGGAATAGGAGTATAAATTGATCTACCTTAATAGAGTTCACTGGTTTCAAAAAAGCGAAGGCCTTCCAGACTATCTAAAAGTAATAAATGTATTTAAAGATCAAAATCTATGCTCGTGGAAGGTGGCCCCACTTATCACCAAATATAAGAGATTGATGGGCCACCGTGGAAGAGAAGCAAATTAAGCGGCGGACTGGATTGTCAAAGCCAACAAAAGGAAGCATCTCACCTCTAATTTGACTACTAATCCTCCTTTAGTCCTTGGGGACCTTATTTGTTCAAAGCCCCAAGTATCTTGTACTCAAGTTTTCCTTGAAGTAATGAAAGGAAAACTTTTTTGACTCAAAAAAGGGTTCGCTAGTTGAATTTGGGTGATGGAGAATCCACATTGCGACTCGATTGTCTGACCAAAACAGAATGAAGCAAGAACTAGTTTGAGGACCAAAATTGGATGCAATTCGTAGAACATCCTGTATCTTTCTTTAACTCGGACTTCGGAATGTATTGGTCAATCACCCAGTAGTTTCCTTAATTGTGTTTTTCTAATAGGACAAATTGCAAGTGAATGGTCATCTCAAGCATGAGCAATGTGCTGATTTTCTTAAGTTCCGTGTTTTCATGAAAAGCCGAGATTTCGAAAAAGTAATTTTCTTAATTTGTATTGCTTAAAAATTGATTTAATAAAAAATGTGATAATGAGGGTTGGAATCACAAAGATCTGATTTGGGTCGGATTGCAACAAATGCTGCCCATCTTTCCCCCTAAACCAGCATGCAATATTCAAATAAATTCAGAGGCAGTGTTCACTACATCCACACAACATGTCGATGATTATGTACTTCAGCCTTTACACTGCTCAGATAATTACCATATCCTCTTCTAATGACATACTCGAGCCTAGCCGAATACATCCTCTTGGAAGCAAGAACTACCAAATATGCTTGCTGTGCACGTTCTGATAAAATCTATTCAGCCTATCTTATTACAGAGCACGAATACTGTTAATAAGTCTGTAATTACGCTGCTGCCACCTCATGATTGTTGCTATGGATTAGACATATGATTCTCTCTGTGTAAGACACAATCTTAATCACCTACATAAGACAACCAACATACTCAGCCCGAGGGTACTTTCTCTGCAGCTCTGGCCATTGCACGAAAAACTGATCAGCAACTTGTAATTTGTAGAGAAGCAATCCACTTAGAGACAGTCTTTTCACCCTAGCTATGCTCTCCATGTAAAATATAGACGACCATCTGATTCCCAGAACCTGCCATGGTTTTTCAATCGTTGTCCTTCAGTTCTAATGACAAACAGATCAATAATGAATCCTTGACATATTCAGAAAAGGACGGCACCGACGGAGTGGAATTCCAAACCTTAAATAAGAAGGCAATTGCACAGAGTGGAATGCATGTCCCGGGGCCATTACAGAGGATCTGCACTTCCAATGTGAACGCCATCCGTCAAGTATGCAGAACAAATTTTATAACTTACAAAGACGAGGAAAATTAAAGTTTATGTTTGACATTACAACTTCTGGTCTGAGTAGAATCATGAGGTATAGTGCATGAGCTGTGGCAACTAATGTCGTCCAAACAGAAGTAACATATGATTGACCAACTTCTCTGCTCCGGTATATCTGCAAATACTTTGCAGTTTCCTCTACCTTGACCCCTGCCTACACATGAAGGAGACTTCTCAATAAATTGTGGTAGATCATCAATGTCAGCTGCAATCGACAAAGATAAAACGAAAGAGAGATGTGGCTCCAGCTCAGACAATTGCACTAACGGGATCCACATGCTTTCCCACATATTGGTGTCACATCCTTGTTGTGTATGTGCATGCGTGCATATCCACACGCGCGCGAATGTTGTCCAACTAAACTAGCTGATAACTGAAATGTGAACACCCCACCCCCAAAATCTAATATATAAAATGAACCAATGGGGATTAAATCCTGCAAAAGAAGTATTCTCCATATCTTTGTTAAGCAACAATGAGTCACAGTAAGAAGATGATGACACTGAACCAGACATGCTATCAACGCTACACATATAATACAACAAAATGGAAGATGAAATCTTGAAAGTTTGTCCTAGCTTCCAAAGGTTATTCAAACCAAACTGGATCATCTAACTAGCAATTCGAGCACAGTGGTTTATCTGAACCACACTTCACAATGAGTCAAAGACCTCTTCCAGTACTTTTTACACCATCACCATTCCAAGCAATAACTTCAGAATATTAAAGGCATCAAACCATGTGCTGGTAATCCCAAGCTTCTAATGCACATCACAAATCATTAATCAGCAAACAAGTATGGTAACCAAGACTTTGAAATAAAACTACTTCCCTAGAAATGTAGCTAGAAGATTTAACTTGACCTTTTCTGCCCACTGATTCTTTCCCCAACTCTAACTTCCCCAATGATTTAGTGACTCTTGCATATCGTTTACTCCTCCATGCAGGAAACTGACTAAATTAGCTCCTTTTGCCCAGGGGCCCTATATAGCTATAGCTAAGTCTATTCCAAAAATGAGTGAAGGGTCCAGAAGATGACTACTATCACATCTCCAGCTGGAATTGGCTTCCAGTCTCCTCGAAAAGCTAGTCCTTCTAAGTGTATCGTTTCCCAGCTGCTACCAATGTCAATGCTCTATCATGACCCACAAATAAACAAATAACCTCATTCTACTTTCCTACACCATAAAAAGGTCTCAGCACAATCAAAATCTCAAATATAAATCCTAATTCACAAAATCCATGTTCTAAAGCATCTTGAAAGAACAACTGAGTGATTGAAGTTCTACAAGAGCAATAACGGCGATGATAGAGAATTATCACGAGCATAAAGCAGAAAGCAGTTGACTTATCCTTAAAGCACAGCTATTATCACTTTACCACATCAATCAGGGAGTCCTCCATCACGCGAGCTTTTTGAAGACTCATATTGTCAGTGGCAGCCGCAATGTAGAATCTCGGTGTAAACCTATCTTTCTGCAACACAGACAAGAGATTCAACATCTCGGCAGTGTGACCACCTGCAAAAGTTGATGAATATACGTATTATTACAATGACACGCTCGCAATTAATGAAAACTAGAAAGAAGCTAACAAATATATTATTTACTAGCTAACCTGAGCCTAAAACAATGAGGGTACTATAGGTTCTCCGAGATTTCCCATGGAGCGGTTTTCCACTCCAACGTAGGATGTATAGAAAGCGGATCAATATCAGAAGAACGAGAGCAGTAAGAGCAGCTACAACAGACCCAAAAGCCATAATTGGAGTGGCGTGTGCTTCCTTTTGCCACTTCAAGATTGAAACTTATTTCCCATAAGTGCCCTTTAGCTGACCTGCAGGATCATATATTGTCAATTTAGTTGAATCATGAAATTGAAAAGGAGTAACAAAACATGCCCTGACGACATTAAAACTCAAGAACACACTTTGGAGTTTGTAGTACCACTACAACTGCATAGATCTTTAAGCCCAAAAGCAGACTTCGCAATTGGGTTTTCATTTTACAACCCAGTTCCTCGAGATACGAAAAAATTGTCATAAATTACGACGAAACAGATGCCGCTCGAACTGCAGCGAACTTCTATCCGCAAAAAACAGAAACCAGAATCGGCCCACGAAGAAAGAAGAGTACCATGTGGGATCGTTCCTCGCTGTCACGACGGAGAGACGAAAGAGGGATCGATCAAATTCAGGAAACCAAGAGCGCGAAATGACGCGAGCTGAACTGGCGATTCCAAGAAGAACAAGAGACGAGTCGTGAACCCTGTATTATCCCGTGAATTGAAATCTCTCGATGGAAAAAGGAAAGCACGAGCGCAGACCTGTTGGAGAACGGGCATCGGGTCCCTGCACATGCCGATCTGCAACGCCGTCGCCGCCGTCCGGTCCGACAGGGGAGCGTAGGAGGTGCGCACGGTCAAATAAAAGAAAAATGTAACGAAGAATACTCCCTAAGGTCGAATACGTAATTTCACAAACAATCCATTCCCATTACTCCGAAACGTCCATTCCCCGAAACTTAATCAAGGGAAAAGGGGTAACTGTGGAACTTCTTCCCCTTCCCGAATAGTTTTGTTAGGGTGAACATCGGTCTTGGTCAATCCTGGACTAACCCACTAGTTTTTAAGAGAATTGGGTCGGTCCTTTGTTTCGAGACCCTTAATCATTGAATTGTGCAGGTTGATTCTCGGTCCTAAAAATTTAGGGTTAGTCCAAACCAATTATATATTTTACGTCTAATATATTATATACTTGTATCTACTCTAAATCCTAGTGCATCATCCTCTATTCTTTTCATAGTTCAGTTTGCTGTGTAAATTGGAAAATAGAAAGGAACACAGCTCTAATTTGACTCCAAAAAAAGAACCTTCCACTTGCCTTAAGCTAGCTTGCTCACCTTGGCCTCAATCGCCTTGTTGCTTGCCTCGCATGTTTGTTTTTATGGTTTGTTACTTCTAGTAAGTATTAGGAGTGTGCATGGTCTAGGCGGGCGGTTCCCGGAAGAACCGATTCCAAAAAATTAGAACCGGGAACCACCCGCTAGTTGCATGGATCCACCTGGGAACCAGACCGCCGGTCTGGTCGAGTTCCTGGGTGGATCCATAGAACCGGTCCAACCTCCACGCCTTCCCATTTTCTCCTTCAACCGGTTACGACCCTCGCTCCGCTTCCGTCTTGGCCTCCACCACTATCTTGGCCACCGCTTTCGTCGTCTCCCACTCCTTCCTCCAGACCGACAATGAGGAGGACAACGGGGACGATGAGCCGTTTTTAGACCTAGAGTTCACCCGTCCTCGAAGATAAGGATGATGGGGAGAAGCCTGAGGAGGGGGAGGAGGAAGAGGGGAGGTAGAAGCGGGACGAGCCCAATAACGAAGAGAACGATAGCGACAGTGAATGCGGAGGCGGCGACGACGTGGAGAGAGAGTTCAAGTTGAGGAAAAGAGAATTAACTCACTATTTCGCCGAGTTTAGACTAGGATTCAAAGGGAGATGAGTAGATCCAAAAGTGAATCGGAGAGGAAGATGGAGCCTGGGGAGATTTTGAACTGAGAGAGATGAGATGGAGTAGGAGAGTAGTGAATTGAGACAAGATGGTGATTAGAGCCCTAAATTTTAGATTTGCTAATTTTGAATTTTTTTAATATTAAAAATTAATATATTATTATAATATAACTAGTCCGGTCTGAGTGGGCGGATTCGCCCATGGAACTGGGAACTGGACTAGTTCTCTTAAGAACCACCGGTTCTTGGCGATTCCAGTCCGGTTTCGGGCGGTCCGAGTGAGTTCCGATTCTTTTGCACACCCCTAGTAAATATGAAACTTTTATTGTTATTTTATCTTATATTTATGTTTGATATGTATTGGTAATCATAGTTTAGTTGCTTAATATCGCATTGTTAATGGATATATATATATATATATATATATATTTAAAATAATATTTTTATTTTTCTCCTTTTAAGAAATACAAATAATGGAACAAAAAAATAATTGATTGGTCCCGGTCACCAAACTGGACCCATATGGTTAATTTGATCCTTAGTCCTAAACTTAATAGAGTTAGTCCTCGGTCTTAGAAATTAGGGATTAATACTATGTGAGTTGGTCTCCAGATTAGGTGTTTAACCAATCTGATCCGACCATACTCACCCCTAATTTTGTACTGTAAAAGAGTACTATTTAGACCCGACCAATCCACGGCCAAAAATTAATACGGAGCCTCCAAATCCTTTTCCAAGCCTATTCATGCTTAAAAGATTAGTAAATTTTCCTACAAAATCGATAAGATTTGGACTGGTCTCGATTAGCCTAGGCGGCCAAGTCGGCTAAAAATAGAATTTCTTAGCTGTACTTTTCAATTTTGTCTTTCGAGCCGATTGAGGTTGTGTTTGGGCCGCCTTAATTCACAAACATCAATTAAAAATAACCAGAAAGAAAAAAAGTTTAAGACACAAATGTGAGTTGATATCGCTTCAGAATACTTCTTTTTTTAAATGACAAAGAAACCCACTTTAGGTAAACCTCATGAATAATATCAATTCCTTTAGTAATTCATAATCCATTTTTTCAGATTCTTATAGCCATGACCTTCAGACGAATGTCTTCTTTTGTCACGGTATCATTGATGTGGAACTAGTAACGTAGGGCGGACAAGAATTCGACAATGTATTTTCTTATTCTCCTTCTAGTTATTAAGTCTCAATCATTTCACTTGTATATTATTTGGAGCTCTTACCCATTGCGCATAGAAAATACCAAGTAAAAACTTTGGTCAAATTGGACATGCATAATGCGACATACAAGCATTAAACTTCCAATTTAGCTAAAATAGACGTATTTAATGAAAAAGTAGCAAAGAAGAATTTGTCTACAATCAGCTTCTTCCCAAATTCAAGTTTACAAATATCTTAAAGAGGAAAATTGTCTAAAAAGTTCTAAATCTATTGCATGGGGACCGTTTAAATAATAAACGTTTCAGTTGTGCCAATTTAGTTTTAACCCTTTAATGATTTACTAATTTAGCTCTAAACTTTTCAATCTTATTTGAATTTTTTGATGATTTGCCAATTTCATACTAAACATTTTGACAATTTGCTGATATAGTCATTCCGGCTAAGTATCCAAATAACATGTATAAATTATTAAAAGGTTCAAGACTAAATTGACAAGTCATTAAAAGTTTAAGACCAAATTGACCAGTCATTAAAAGTTTAAGACTAAATTAATATAATTGAAATGTTTAAAATTGAATTTACTGTCGTACAATAAATTTATGATTTTTTGGACAATTATATCTCTATTTTAGAGTACGTAAATTTCTTTTCATTGCACGTTAATAGCTCAGTTAAAACTCAAGACCATCCCTTATTTAGATTATATTTGAATTGTAAGATTAAAAAAAAAAAAACCGTGGAACAATAAATTAGTGGGTAAAGCCCACGAACTTCTCTTTTATTTTTCTTTCTAAATCATTTTCAAACTGGTGAATGGGTGGTTGATCTCTGGTGCCACATTGGTGTCACGGGGACAGCCCCGTCTACCTCGAACCTGCTTGTCGCGACTATTGCTGGATCGTTATGACACCAAACAAACAAATTCTGAGCGGGTGTGAGATTTCTCTGCCTTTGCTCGCCTTTTTGATTTATAAGAAAAGGAGAAATTTGGGAAAAGTGTTAAAAAAAAAAAGTCTTAAATCTTTTGCATTTGTGTCAATTTAGTCCTAAACATTTTTTTTTTTTGCCAATTTAATCATAAACATTTTTACATTGTGCCAATTCAGTCATTTCCGGCCAATTTTGGCTGAATTTTGCTAACTGGATATTGGTCGGCTGACATAACCTGATCAGTGTTGACGTGGATATTTTTAATAATTTTTAATTTTTTTTATCTTTTTTTTCCCTTCTCCTCCTCCTTCCTCCGCCGGTCGTTGGCGACCGGCCAGGGCAATCGTCGGCAAGGTCGACCTCGCCGATCACCTCGCCGGTGGCCGCAAGAGCGACCTCGCACCGGGCAGCGAGAAGCTAGCCGAGATCACAAGGGCGGCCTCGCGCCGGGTCGATGAGGTCGAGCCTCGAGGGCGGCCACGAGCTGGCTTCTCACCGCCCAGCGCGAGGTTGCCCTTACGGCCACCGGCGAGGTCGACCTCACCAGCGATCGCCTCTAGCCGGTCGTCGGCGACCACTGGAGGAAGGAGGAGGAGAAGGAAAAATAAAAATTCAAAATTCAAAAATATATATATTATTATAAGTTGTCAATGTCAGCTTGCCAACATCCAGTCAGCAAAATCCGACCAAAATTGGCCGAAAATGACTGAATTGGTACAACGTAAAAATGTTTAGAATTAAATTAGCACCAAAAAAACGTTTATGACTAAATTGGCACAAATGCAAAATATTTGATTTTTCTTTTTCTTTTTTTATTTCTTTTGGTTTTTGGGAGCATCCACCCTAAGTTCTTCTCTTTGATTGTTTGCTCTCTACAATAGTAAATTATTTTAGGGCTTGATCTCCTAGAGACTCTCTTCAAAGTTCCAAAAATAGCACGAGTACGACTCATTTGCATATTGCGATACACATCAATCCTTCGAAGCAGAGGAACAAATTATTCAAGGGTTTTTGTGTGTTGGGTGAAATCACATGAATGGGATTCGTGCAACATGTGATCCTATGTATGATATTTGTTTGAATAAGGGAATTCAATAGGAGCAAAGCACGTCATGGTATCTGTACATATTTGAGATATTCTTCTGTATTGGTTCCTAATTTGTGTTTAGAGATTTTCTTTCTTGTGGATAATCGTGAGTTCAGATGTAGTAATTAGCAGAAGGCGTGTGCGACGATGAAGCAATCAGAATATTAGCATGTGTCATAATCAATGAATTTTTTTTTTTTTGGTCGGAAAAGCAACTAATATTAATTAGAAAGAGTGAATATTACACTTAGCCGCCAGAGCATCCGCATACAAGATATCTAACAAAGCAGAAGGAGGCGAGGAGGCCCAGTTAGAGGGAAGAGAACCGAACTTATGAGCCTTTGCAGCCCAATCCGCCCCAAAATTCACCCCTCTTTTACAAAACCTAATTCCCAAATTGGAGAACTCATGAAGAAGAGCCGCAGCTTCAGCAGATAGAGATCGAACCTCCCATGGCGGATCCAGTAGGCTCATCACCGAATCAATGAGGATTTTGGAGTCTAATTCAATCACGAGTCGATCAGAGGCTCGGTTCTTCTCCATCAGGTAGCAAAGAGTTATCGTCAGCGCTTGGAATTCGACTTGCAAAGCCGACGTAGCTGGAAAACTTCGGGTAAGTCCATCGACGAAACTCCCATGATGATCCCGCAAGATGCAAGCCATAGTCCCTTTAGAACCTCCCAGTTGAAATGCCCCATCTATGTTAACTTTCAGGGCTCCAGGTTCTGGGGGTCGCCAGAGTTCTGCTGGACTGATATGAGATTGAGTCATGGTGCCGGTTGCGATGGAGGACAACTATGCTGCCCGAGTAGTTGCAAGAGATTGATCTACCACCCTACGTGGATCGGGAAGGTGGTGCCAGAAGATGAAATTGTTTCTAGCTTTCCATATGTTCCACAAGATTGCAGCGATCACTTCGAAATCAGGTAAGTTCTGATTATTTGACAACAAATTTCCAAGCCAATCTCGAAGATGAGTTATGTGTATTGTAGGAATCTGGATATTGATTTGGGGATGAGACCAGATATTTGCTGTCCATTGGCAATATAAAAAAATATGTGCTGTTGTTTCTAGTGTACCTATAGAACAGAGAGGGCATATACTGTCCGGAATGATGTGTCGATGAAATAGATTAAGCTTGGTCGGTAGAGCCTCATGGCTGATGGACCAGAGAAATAGGCGAATCTTTGGAGGAATCTGCAGCTTCCATATTCATTTCCATAGCAGCTCCCGAGCATGAGTTGAAACAGTGGCTACATTGAGAGAAAGGCCACTTAGGGCTGTTTGGCTTTGTCTGATGGATTGGTACCCCTTCTTAACACTATATTTTCCATCAGTAGATACAGACCAGACAAGTTGATCG
This sequence comes from Eucalyptus grandis, assembly GCF_016545825.1. Classification (NCBI taxonomy): domain Eukaryota; kingdom Viridiplantae; phylum Streptophyta; class Magnoliopsida; order Myrtales; family Myrtaceae; genus Eucalyptus; species Eucalyptus grandis. The sequence goes on from NC_052616.1 coordinate 32,715,129, forward strand.
AAAATATAGTTAGGTCTGACTGGTATGGTCAGAATTTTCGCCACAATGGAATCATCAAAAAATCTGCATAATAGAGAATCATTCCATGTATTGTGATTGAAATCCATGTAATCTGCTAACAACAGAGGTTCATCTCTTTGAACTGGACCACCTAATATTCCTCTTGGTAACCAAGGATCAGTCCTCGGATTGATTGTGCGACCATCTCCTACTGCCCATCTAAGATTGGGTAGAATAACATCTCTTCCGGCTAACAGGCTTTGCCAACCCTAGGACGGTCGACAGCCTTTCTCAGCTTGTGTAAATGCACATGATGGAAAATAGAGACCTTTAAATAGCTTACTCCACAGGGATGAAGGTCCCTGAATTAAACGCCATGCTTGCTTTCCAAGTAAGGCTCTATTAAAAGCCAAAAGGTCCCTGAAGCCAAGACCCCCATGAGTTTTACTTTGTTTAAGCGCTTCCCAAGTCGTCTAGTGAATACCAGGTTTAGTGCTATTATTTTTCCACCAAAAGCGTGCAATTTTCCTTTCCACAGATTTACAAATAGAAATAGGGATTTTAAATATAGCCATAGCATACTGAGGAATTGCTTGGACAACAGCCTTGATCAGAACTTCCTTACCGCCCTTGGAGATAAGCTTTTCTTTCCAATCATTTAGCTTAGAATCAACTCTGGCCAAAATCCAGGCAAACATCTCTTTTTTTGATCTACCCCAATTTGAGGGTATGCCCAGGTATTTGCCTGTTCTAATCATCAAGGGAACTCTAAGTTCATTGGCCAAATTTTCCTGTAGGCTCATGAGGCAATCTCTGCTAAAAAATACTCCAGATTTGTTTCTATTTACTTCCTATCCAGTGGCTAGACAATATTGATTGATAATATTGGATAGATTTTGACATTTCATCAACTTGGCATCTAAGAAAAATATAGCATTATCCGCAAAAAATAAGTGAGAAAGTGTAGGGCAAAACCTGTTAAACTGAATTCCTTTAAGATGCTCCATATTAAGTGCCTGATGAATAAGAGTGGACAGTGCATTCGCCATGAGGATAAATAAATAAGGCGAAAGAGGATCCCCCTGTCTGAGTCCGCGAGTTGGTCGGAAATAGTTTTAAAAAGCTCCCCATTAAACTTTATACTGAAAGAGACTGTTGTCACACATTCCATCACCCACTTCACCCAAAGGGAATGAAAACCAATTTGTAGGAGATAATCTTTAAGAAAATCCCATTCCACACGATCATATACCTTTTTCATATCCATTTTCAAAATGGCCTTGAAATCCCTTCTTCGCTTCCGTGTTCTCAACTGGTGTAGCACTTCCTGGACAATGAGAATGTTGTCCTGGATTTGACGACCACTAACGAAAGCACTTTGTTCTGTGGAAATTAATGTCTCAAGCCATGGTTTGAGTCTATTAGCAAGGATTTTTGATATGATCTTGTAAGCAAAATTACACAAGCTTATAGGGCGATAGTGATCTAACCGTTCTGGATGTGGAGTCTTAGGGATGAGAGTGATGATCGTTTTATTAAGCTCTTTTGGCATGATGCCCCTCATGAAGAAATCCTGGACCGCAAGAAAAATTTCATCCTTTAAAATATCCCAGTAGGATTGGTAAAAGAGACCATTCAATCCATCAGGTCCAGGGGCCTTAGTTGCTCCCAACTGGAATACTGCACATTGAACTTCTTCTTGTGTGAGTGCTGTTGTTAAGTGCTCATTCATTTCTGCTGTTACCGTGGGCAAACATTGATGAAGAATAGCCTCATAGTTGCGAGGACCTATTGATTGATAGATGGTGGAATAGTAGGTAACCAGCAAATGCTTTAAATCATTCTCATCGCGAACTCAGTTGTTGTCATCAGATTGTAGCATCCTTATTCTGTTTTGTTGGCGACATTGGAGTGTAGTTGTATGCAAAAATTTAGTATTCTTGTCGCCCCACTTTAGCCAATTGATACGAGATCTCATAGCCCAAAATCGTTCCTCTTGCTCCCATAACTTGTGAATCTCTGTCTTGAGGTGCTAAATTTGTTGTATAGCATTAATGCAATTGGGTTTATTAGTTAAAGACTGGAGCTGTTGCTGGAGATAGCAAATTTGCTGTTTGGGAGCTGAAAAGTGAGATTTACTCCATCTCGAGAGGGCTGCAGACACCTTAAGTAGCCGTTGAGGTAGCTTATGCCTTGGTAAGTGTGTTGAAGTCCAAGCCTTAGAAATAACCTCACGACATTCCGATTCCTGTAACCAGAACGCCTCAAAATAAAAGGATCGATGACGACGTTTAGAAGGTCCATCCGTAGATAAGACTAATGGACTGTGATCAGAGCCTAATGCGGGAAGTGCTACCACCTCAGTGTCTGGATAAATCTCTTGCCATTCCAAATTACATAGAGCTCGATCTAGTCTTTCCTTGATCAATTCCTCACCCTCCCTGTGATTCATCCAAGTATATGCACAGCCCTTACTAATAATATTCACCAGAGAGCAATCATAAAGTACCTCTCGAAATGCTTGCATTCTATTCGGAGTAGCTAGTCGTTTTCCATCTTTCTCCCAAGGGTATAGTACATCATTAAAGTCCCCGATGCAAAGCCAGGACAGAGTATTAGAGAGTGCAATCTGTTTAAGTTCATTCCAAAAAAGAAGACGGGCTTGATAAACTGAAGGGGCATGGAGACAAGTAACGTGCATAGACCGTCCAGAACAAGAATCAATACAAAGGAAATCAAACAAATGCTGATCTGAACAGTGGAAGGTAATACTAAGATGAGAATGCCAAAAAAGGGCCATACCTCCTGCAAGGCCAAGAGGATCAAGCACAAAAGAAAGCTGGAAGTTAAGACGAGTTTGAAGTCGCTGAAGAACATCGATCATGTTCTTAGTCTCCATCAAAAAGAGAAGGTCAGGCTCTTCTTTAGCCACTAGGGCCTTAAGGGCACGAACTGTCAGGGCTAAGCCCAAGCCCTAGCAGTTCCAACTTATGAGCTTCATTTGTCGATTGGTGGATGTTGAGGGCCAGCCACCAAAGCCCGTTGCTGTAATTCATCCACTAACATAACCGGCGTGTCCATCAACTGATGTTCATCCAAATTCTGCACTAAAGAAGACATCTGATAATGAGCATGGCGTTTCTGTTTCTTAGAAATAGTTGCCTTGGTTGATAGCTTGATATGTTTCTTCTTTTTTAGATTGATATCAGCTCCTGATGATGGTATAAGTGGTTGTTTCTGTGCACATTCAGATCTGAGAGTGTCCTGTGGTACGGGTAAGATGATATTTGCAGTGGACGGTGGAGGTATGGTAGGTGGTAGAGTATTAAAAGTTGAAATAGTTGCTATGTGATGCTGAGAACATGATCCTTGCTCGGCATACTGAATTGCCTGTAGCTGAGTATCCTTCTTTATTAACAAAGATTTATCTTGTGCAGTTTCTGAGATGGTTGCAGCTTGTATAGTGGGGATAGTAAGATGCTGCTCTGATGAGGATGTGCCCTCACAAGGTAGAAGCGCAGGGAGGACAGGAGAAGGAGATGGTGGTTCAGGAACTACCTCGTCATGCTGTACCCCAGAAGATTCATAAAAGGTAACCCAATAGGGGCTAGGAATTTTAACCTCTGGTTGCAACCAAGGCCCATATGCCATTTTCTCCTTACCTTCCATTTTTGCTTCTGTAAAGGGAATATCTTTGCAGTAGGTTGCACAATGGCCAATTTTGCCACAGGAAAAACAGAAATGGGGTAACCGTTCATACCTAAAGTCCAACCAAAGAAGTTTTCCTGCTATGCGTAGTAGTTGTCCTGATTTCAATGGCTCACTTAATCTGAATTCCACACGAGGCCTGCCTATTTTGATTGTAGGATTTTCTTTAAAGTCTAATTTCACCTCCAACACCTTGCCTACGTGCTTAACAGCCTTGCACAGCCTTTCCTCAGAGCACCATTCCACTAGCAGCCCATGAACTTGCACCCACAAATTACAAGTGGTAAACTCATAGCAATGAAGGGGTGTATTTGCTTGCCAAGGCCTAAAAAGTAGTAAATGACTAGAAAATACCCATGGTTCGCCTTCTAATATTATGTTTTTCTCACCCTCCGACTTAAACTTCACTACATAGAAACCATTATCCCATTGAGTAATCTCTACTTCCTCCGTTCACCATACTTGCTTCAAAAACTTCTGTAGAGCTGGAAAATTGACAGAGGGATTGGAAATAAGTTTACCTATCAGCATAAGTTGACACTCCTTTACTCTGTGCAGGGGCGGTGGTTCTTGCCACTCTTCAATTCCGTGGTCAATCCAAAGGCGGCCCATTCGATTGCATAAGGCCGCAAGTCGGGAAGCTTCAGCGTCGTCTTGGGTGTCCATTGACAAAATTCGCAGAAGTTAAGGCAATCAGATGAGAGAGTGCCACAGTATTGATGCCATGCAAGATACGAACTGGACCAGAGCAGACATAGAGTGAAGGTGAAACATGTGCATGACAAGAAAAGGTTAGTAAACAGAGCGATGGATGGTGGGAGCTGTTGTAGGGTGAAGTTGAAGCAAATGCATGGCTAGAACAATAGTTAGCAAACGGTATGATGGAGGGTTGGGTCTGTAGGATAAGCGATGGAAACGAAGACTGGGGGAATTCGACAGGAGAAAAAAAAACGGAGTGGAAATGAGGGCGGAGAAGACGAGGCTGATGAAATTGGCGGTAAGCAGAATGAAGAAGGATGATGATGAAGCAAATCTGGGTCTTTAGTACCGATAATTCAGTGGAGATGCACAATTAGGAAATTAGGGTTAAAAGATGCTGACGACCATTGAGGTCGGAAGGAACTCTGCATTTCGAGAGAAGATTATATGTTTACTCGTGATCCCTAATTGTCACAATGGGAACTCGATTTTATAATCAATGAATTTGAGTGATACTTTTTTACAGGCTATGATGAGATGCTTGACGTGGAAAGGTATTTGCTAAATAAGATAGCAAACCAAAAGAGCTATATGATTTTATATATCTGTTATGTTCTCTCTCTCTGACCTATTTTGCATGGTCAATGAATTATGCGGATCAATACAATCTCATACCAGTCATTATGTAAATCCCATAATGGGAATGGTAGCGCCTCGCCATTTACGACCTCGCAATGTACAATATTTTAAAAGAAACATCTTTTACTTTCGAGCAATCGACATCGAAATATGAAATGAATAATGCAATTTCGGAAATTTGTCCCATAGTCAAAGGTCTATAGAGTCTTTCCTTCAGGGTGCGCTTCTGGTATTCAAGTTGAATTTTTTAAAAATTTGCCACTAATCATTTCCTAGGTCAATTGACAACTTTTAATCCTAGGTGTTGGGAGGAAGTCGACTAATCATCTACAGATCAATGGGAAAAGTTCCAAAAAAGTTCTAAATCTATTGTATTTGTACGAATTCAGTCCTGAACTTTTCAATTGAATTAGTTTAGTCTTAAACATTCTCACATTAATACCTATTTAGTTCATCCGACCAATTTAGGTCGGAAATCGCCAACATGCATGTCGACCTTCCTACGTAATACGACCTGCTTTGATATGCACATCTTAAAATAATTCTTTAACATTTTTTATCCTTTAATCTTTTTTCTTTTTCTATTTTCCCTTTTTTTCTTTCCTTATTTCCTTTTTTTTCCTTTGGATTATAGCCGATACCGACCATTGCCAACAGCCGGCCACAAGCAAGGATCGCCCTCCTCGGCTCTAGCAAGGGCACAACTCACGGCCTAGGCGAGGGCAGCCCTTGCTGGATCTTGCGAGGGTCATCCTCGTTGCCCCCACCGAGTTTGGCAAGGGCCGCCCTCATGCCCAAGTGGCAAGGGTCAAGCCCTCATTAGACTCGACCCTCACTAAAGTCGACGAGGGCTGCCCTTGCCCAAGTCACGAGGGTCATATCCTCGCCAATGACTGGCAAGGGCTGCGACACCCTCACTGGCCATGGCCAATACCGGACACAATCTAAAGGAATTAAAAAAAAAAAAAAAAAAAGGAAAAAAAGGAAAAGACAAAAGTGAATTTTCAAAAAAAAATATTAAAAAAAAGATATTAAAATATTATTTAAAAATGTCCATGTCGGATGGCCGGTGTCCACATCAGCAATTTTTTACCTATATTGATCAGATTGACTGAATTGGTATTAATGTGAAAAAATAAAGGACTAAATAGGTATTGATACAATAGGTTTAGATTTATTTATTTTTAATACTTTCCCCATAGATCAATTGCTTTATGAAAATTAAATATCTTGGTTTGGATTTCGGTTACATGGGAAGAAGGGTTAGCGATAGAGGTGAGCATGATCCGGGTGGACGGTTTCCACCTTAGAACCGAAAACCACTCACTAAGGACTGGTTCCAAAAAAATTGGAATTAGGAATTGCTCGTTGGTTCCATAGACCCACTGAGAATCGGACCAATCTGGTTCCCAAGTGGGTCCATGGAACTAATCCCTAATCCCTACAAAATCGCATTCATCAATTAATATCATGTTGAACCTAGTTTCTACTTTAGAGCACCAAAACTTAGTCGACATTAAATTTGGGTTGAATTGTGAGCTATTGATTTTAATTAAGGATTGAAAACTATAGAGCGAAACGAATAGACAATACTTATTAACTAGAAACTTAATTTCTTTGAAGATCATGGTATGGTCCTCTTAGGATTTCCTGACACTAGGAACATGTGGAGATTTAGACTTTACGTTAAAAGTCATAACTTCCACATAAGTTAAAACATTAATCACTTGATCCATTTTTTTTTCAACGTCAACCTAATTTAATCATGGTAATAGCTAAAGAGAGATCTAATTATGCTCTTAAAATGAGCTGTTTGCTCTTAATTTCGTATCATGACGACATTTATGGACATCTCCAATCGGTCTTCTCCTTCCTCTTCATTTGTTTATTTTGTTTTGGTTCAGAAAGTAAGTAAATTGATTATTAGAATGAAAAAAAAAATAGTAAAGAGTTAATCCTGTCACACACCTAAGAGACAAAATTAGTCAATAATATCTAATAACTACAAATAAACATATATGTACATATATATATTTGGTTGAAAGCTACAAAATAATTAAGTAATTATGATAAAATTTCTTCTTCTTCTATTTTTTAAATATATATACTGGTCTAGTCCGGATTTCGTGGGTGGATGGGCGAGTCCACGTCTATAATCGGGAACTGAACCAATACTCACTGGTTCCACTAAATTGGAAACGCAACAGATAAATGTTATTCATATCAAAGAACAAGTCCAAAGAGACATGCATCTTGTTACCGATATTATATTAGAGATTTTTAAAATTTTCTATATAATATTGTTCTATATTAGAGACAATTATGACATTACCATTCATTATTTATATCAATCAAGATTGCACGAATATCTCCTTTGATTGTGCATATTTTAATTAATATATGTTATTTTAGATAGTTGTCTCATAAGGCCTATATATAGGTTAATGTAATGTTTATTATCATGGATCGAAATACAAAAAATTCCTCTTTTCGCATATCTTTGTTATTTTCTAACTTGGGATTAGAGCCTTCGTACCTGTGGAAATCTAAGTGCAACCCGTGCACATTCAAATAAATCCATCCCTGTCATTGACGCTCAACAGTGTTCATTTTGCGTGAACAAGTCTCATGCAAGGAAGCATTTAATTGAGTCCTTTCCATAATAGTCATGTTTTGACGTTAATTGCACTGACCACGTCTTCCAGTCAAGCCTTTTTCATGGAGGTAGCTTTCTTTCAATGCTAGTTGCAGAGGCGGCATCCTAATAACTATTTTCCAAACAAGCCGTATAGGCTGCTTGATGGTACGATGACAGGCTGCGTAGCTCACTTATTGTTCGCAAGCCAATCGCATCGACTGCTTTTGGTTTCCCCTTCGATTCTCGACCTTTCAAATGTCATTTCGAGAAGTCAACACCACCACCAAACTCACCACCCTCAAACAAGCTAAATCTAGAAAACACTACCTCACATATCGCCCCACCATGGATCAATAAGCTTGCCTCGCTATGTTGTTAAAGAAATAAGTTCTGGATCAATAAGCTTGCCTCGCTATGTTGTTAAAGAAATAAGTTCTTGCGACACCGTTTGACATTAATTCAAACTCTAGTTGACTACTTTAATGTCACCGTCAGCAAGGATGTTAGTGATATTATATTAGAGATTCTTAAGATTTTCAATAGAATATAATCTTATATTAGAGACAATTATGATATTATATTCGTGGCGCTGTTGATTGTGCGATCTTGATTAATATAGATAATCAATAGTATTGTTGCGATTGTCTCTAATATAGGATAATATTCTATAGAAAATCTTAAGAATCTCTAATATAATATCGCTAACATCCCCTCAAACTCAAGGTGACATCAAAATATTCACTTGGAGTTTGAATTAATGTCAAACAATGCCACAAAAACTTGTTTCTCCGACAACATCACGGGGCGGAATTGTTGATCCGTGGTGGGGCGACGTGTGAGGCAGCATCTTCCAAATTAAGCTCATCTGAGGGTGGTGAATCTAGTGATAGTGTCAGCTTCTCTTTTGATTGTGCATATCTTAATTAATATATGTTACTTTAGATAATTATCTCACAAAGCTCGTTTTTAGGCTAATGTAATACTCATCCAATGACAAACAATAGTCCATACACCCTGCATGTGCATGCAAGAACTATGTTCAAATGCAAAATGGCTAGCAGGAATGAATTCGATCCCTTCAACATAGTGTTCAATGGGAAAGAATCCAACGCCAATCCAATCAATACCCCTCATGTATGCAAATAACGGGTGAGTGTCGCGACCTACCCCTCGTAAGGGAAGGAAATATGTTTAGAGGTACTTATTTATAAAATGCGGCTCTCTCAAGTACATACCTCATGTGACATTGGCTTTCCTAATCCACTTGTTCAAAAGGAGTCGCTACTAATAGGGGTGAGTAGTTCCAGGTTCCATATAGATTCCACCGAAACCTAGAAGCTCCTCGTTAAAATAGGTTCCTCATTTTTTAGAACTTAGAATCTATCCTACATACCATAAAACCTGAAAACTACCATATCACAGGTTCCAAGGTTAGTTTCAAGATCTACCCAGGTTTCACTTGTATTTATACACTTATTATTGAACGGCATAAAATATCAGAGAATCACACGGAAACATGAATTAAGAAAAACATTAGAACTTGCTCCAAGTTCTAGTCTATAGATTCCAGATTTCATATTCTAAGTTCCTCCAACTAAGAATCTGAAACCTACCCGTTAAAACAGATTCCTCATTTTTTGGAATTTGGAACCTACCCTACATATCTTGGAACCTGAAACTTACAGGTTCCCACTGGTCCGATTCTCAGATTCCAAGTTCTACCCTAAAACCATGCTCACTCTTAGCCACTAGCCATCATTGAGGGTTGGCTAGAAACTTTACTCAAGATGCAAAAGTGTCGTCTTAATGCATACGCGATAAGAGATTTCGGAATCGAAGACTTGACTACCCTAGTTATTTAACTAAAGCCCTTTTGGTACCTAAACTCGACTATTTGCTAATCAAAGTGGCAGGGCAGCCTAGTGAAAATTATAAGATTCATCTGAACTATTCTAAAAATGAAAATAACAATCAATATATTAAAATTATGCAATCAAGTATAATTGAATTGAAATGCACAAATAAGGACCTAGCATAATCTCTAGAAAGAAAACAAAACAAAACAACCCATATTGTAAAAGCCCTAAAGGCTTGTTCAAATTTGGGTACAATTTTTTATAAAAGGATTTTCATTTTTTTTTCAATAGCTAAGCTAGTTCTAAAATAGAATTAACACTAAAAATCTAATATTTAATTTCTAAGTTTTTCCATTTTTTAAAATTTTCAATTTTTTTAATATTTTAATATTTTCTAATAAAATATAATATTGTTTTTTTAAATCTGAAAATGGGACCTAGGTCCAATCTTTAGCTGTTTGTTAACTATCCAAATAGTGCCTGATTCTGATTTTTTGTTCCCAGGAGTAGTTTTGAAACAGAATTGTGTTTGGTAAAATTTTTGTTCCCGGAAATAGATTTGGAATAGAATCAAGAATAATAATAATAAAAAAGTTGATTCTTATTCCCAGGAATAAATCTAAGAATCAAGTCATTTTCTTCTTCTTCATCAACTGCCACCGCTGCGATTGTCGTTCGTCACCCACCGCCACCGGTCACCAGCAACCGGTCCGACAAGCTCGCTGGAGGCTCGCCTGGCCATCAGCGAGGCTCGCCCAACTGCCGGTGAGGCTCGATCGACGAGGGCTGGCGACGCTCCGATGAGGTCATCGGCCCTTGTCTAGCCGTTCGCCGGACCGGCGACTAGCCACTTGAAGAAGAGAAAAAGAAAAAAATGAAAAAAAAAAAAAAAGAAGAAGGAAAAAGTAAAAAAACAATATTTAAAAATTAAAAGAAAATGATTTGGAATAGAAATTTTGAGCACGATACCAAACGCAATTCTATTCCAGAATCAAAAATTTTGGACAGTTACCAAATGGCTTAAAATGCTTAGAAATTGTTCCTGAGAGCAAAATAAAAAAGAATCATTTCTTATCAGAAATTGTTCCTGAGAGCAAAATAAAAAAGAATCATTTCTTATCAGAAATTGTTCCCGGAAATAAAATCGTTACCAAACGCGCCCTAGATTTAGTCCGATTCGATCTCATTGGTATTGGCCATGGACATTCATTAGACCCTAAAGTCAAGTCCAGTTAACCGAACCAACTTCACAAAATTCAAACCCAACCCCAAAAAAAAAAAATCCAAACCCATTTAATAAACCACGCCCAATTTGCCAAACTACAATCAAGGCACAATACTTAGAACTAAAAGAGAGAATGGGCTTATATGCTAAAGCCCAACCCAACAACTTAGCAACTTCAAAAGTTGAACGAAGCCCACCCATTTGGACCCAATTAAGCCAAGCCTTGCTCGAACTCACTAAACTTCAACTTAAGCCCAACTTCAAATCCCTTTCTCCCAAATGTGTGATATTGGGTGCGTTTGGTTCAACATTCTCAATGAGCCATTAGGGAAATACTGAACTGTTTGACAACCATTTTAAAGTAACTTTCAAGTGAAAGTCAGTGTTTGGAAGGCTGAAAGCTCAATACTAGTAGTAGTAGAGACTAGCTTTGAGCTTTGAGCATTTAGTTAAATGCTGAAATTTATTTTTTTCTTCCAAAACTATCTTCACTCATTCTTCAAATTTCTAATTTTGCCCCCATTATTATTTTTTTAATGACAAAATAATGCTAAAAAAATTAAATATATATTGGTCTTTTGAAAAAATATTTATATATTTGATTTTTTAGCATATATATTTGAATTTTTAGCAGTATTGTCAAAATTTATATTTAAAAAGTTGCATACATTATTTTTTCAATTTTAAACAAATAAAAATTAAAAAATTCCGACGAAGGGTTTAGTCTTTTTAAATATATATATATATATATATATATATATATATATTTTGATTTCTTAGCATTATTTTCATATTTATATTTAAAAAGTTGCATGCATTATTCTTTCAAATTAAAAAAAAATTAAAAATTAAAAAATTTCGGCGAAGGATTTGGTCTTTTTAAATACACACACACACACACACACACACACATACACATATATGTATTTGATTTTTTTAGTATTATTGTCAAAATTTATTTTCAAAAAGTTGCATACATTATTTCTTTTAATTTTAAACAATTAAAAATTTCAAAATTCTGATGAAGGGTTTGGTCTTTTTTTTTTTTTTAAATATATATATGTATTTTATTTTTAGCATAATTTTCAAATTTATATTTAAAAAGTTGCATACATTATTTTTCAATTTTAAACAAATAAAAATTAAAAAAATTTGACAAAGGATTTGATCTTTTTTTTAAATTATATATATTTTATTTTTTTAACATTATTGTGAAAAATTATATTTAAAAAGTTGCATACATCATTTTTTTTCAATTTTAAGCAAATAAAAATTTAAAAATTTCGATGAAGAATTTGGTCTTTTTAAAAATATATATATATAAATTTATTCGATTTTTTTAGTATTATTGTCAAAATTTATATTTAAAACGTTGCATACATTATTTTTTCAATTTAAACAAATAAATTAAAAAAACTAATATTAATCACTCAAAGAGCTTTTCGATATGTTTTTTTATCAAACGGCATTTATCTCAAAATTGCTTCTCAAAGTATAGTTTACCAAAGGGCATTTGCATTTGCCTAAAGTCGTTTAGGTTAAATTGCTTTGCATTTTCCTAATAGGTTTTCAAAATCCAGCCCATTTTAATTTTTTTCTGTTTTCTTTTACTATTTTTTTTTTATTATTATTTCTTCTCTCTGCCTCTTTTTGCAGGTCGACTTCTTCCTTGGGTGGTCTTCCTCGACAAGCTCCCGTCCTCACCGAAGCTCCTATGCTTTTTAGAGAAACCTCGTCCAAATCTCAAGCCGCCACCAAGCAGTAACCCTTCACCGGTCGCCCACTCCAACCACCACTCACCAGCCGACCTCCTTGTGATTTACTCTCGTCATCGGACGACCATTATCGGCCACAAAGCATGAAATACAAAACAATGTAAAAGATGGCGGTGGCGAGCGCAACAAAACGACCAAACGACTAATGTTGGGAATGCTAATCACAAAAACGACACCTCAACATAACGAATCAACACGTGGACACTCGGTTTTGGCCAAAAAGGACAAAAGGCAAAACTAGATGTTGGTGAAGCATTTCGTCGACCGAGTGGTGTGCGACATCGAGCGAGGGCTTTCTGGCTCGACCGAAACTCGAAACAGGACTGGGATTCTCAGCAAGCAACCAACAACGCTTAGCGACCTAGCTAAAGACCTACGGGCGCCGGAGTTCCCGTGAACCGGATAGCCACAAGCCCTGGCCCAATGTACACAAAAGGGCAGCGAACAAAGGAAAAAACGAAGGCTTAGGGCGCGCCCGACAAAATTTCTGTTTCTTGATTTCTCTGTTTCTCTATTTCCCGGAACAGGTTTGGAACAAATCCATTTGGTAACGCAATTTGATTTCTTTATTTCAAACAGATTTCTATTTCAGAAATAGAGAAACCAAGAAATCAAAAGCTGAAATTTTTAACTTCTCGCTTTCAAATAGAAATCGAAACTGAAATCAAACCATATAAAAGAACATTGCGCTTTCTTGCTAACTTAATTTACTCATAACCACAACTTCACAAATTATTGATAATTTTCTTTTTCTTATTTTGCTCGTGTTTTTTTTTTTTTTTTTTTGCATTTTTTTTCAATTTCTTTTGATAACTTCTTCTTTAGGATGAAAGGTAATCGAATGGGTCCCCAATTTTAAAAAACGACCAAAGCTCTTAAATGCTTACTTAAAAACAATTGGGCTCTTTCCTCCTAGAAAAGGCACGCGCGGCCAGTTAAAGAAAAAGTTCTTACGTAATAGATGAATAAAAAACGTGCCTAGAAATTTAACCTTATTTTTTTACGGATTCAAAATTCTTGCAAAATCATAATAATTAAATTGTTACACAATCTTGAATTTTAATTCGAAGGCAAGAGATTCAAGAGAATCTCTCTCTTTGCTATGCAAGGGCCATTAAAGGTTCATTGAGCAACAATAAAGAAATTAAGGATGAGCAACTAGACTGATTCAATTCGAGAATCAAAATAAACCAACCTTCCCTCGATCGGTTCCTAACCATAAACGTTACTTTAAGGTAGAATTCTCATATATTCCTTTACACAATTAATTTTATTTTGTTGATAATCTTGTATAATACTATTTTTTGATAAAATGACAAGGCTGTATAGGCGCCATTGATGGCACCCATATTCATGCTTCCGCAGTACTTGTCTGAACCTACGCAGGATGAGCTTGCAAACAATACATTGACCGAGGAGGTAAACCAAATAAATACGCTTAGGAAAACAATTTCTAATAAAATGGCAATGGATAATAATATACCGGAAATTCCATGAAATTGTATTTTCAACTTTTGTAATGTATTAGTATTATTTCGACTATTATTTTGTATTTGAGGATTTTCTATGTTATTTTAGTATTATTTCGACTATTATTTTGTATTTGAGGATTTCCTATGTTGTTATTTAATCAATTTCTATTCCTAGAAATAGAAATTTTGTTTTGTTATCAAACGGATTTCTGTTTCAAAAATAGAAATTTTTAGTCGTTATCAAACGGGTTCTTTTGCTCAGAAACTTATCCGGGGAATAGAAATTAAGAAATTAATTTCTGATCAGAAATCAATTTCTGTTTCATAAATTTTGTCATGCGCATCCTTAGCAGTTGAGCTTGAGGACGTCTACTAGGAGGGATAGTCGGATAGAGCTCACGCGCGGCCAAGGTATGAGCTTAGGCTCCCTCTCATTCCTTCGTTCAATCTTAGCTCTCACTCTCTCGGCTCCTCTCTGAACTGAGCCCTCCAAAAGAACCCCCTCAAAAACCAGCCCCCTCCTCTTGAACTCGCCCTCTCCTTTAAATGGTCAGCGGCAGGCGTGCATGGTCTCTGCCACCCATCGGCCTGCCGCGGCCGGCCTAATCCCGACCAAAGTAGCTCGTCGCGACGTCCTACTTTGCTTCCCTGTCTTTGTACCTTGCTCCTTTTCTTTTTATGTCGAGAGCATGAGGGAAAAGAAGGAGGGGAAGAGAAGGCTGGGCCAGTCTTAAGCGAAAATAATGGAAAAATGGGCTGCCCAATCGAAGAGAAATAAAAAAGAAAGAAAAAGAAAGAGGCCAGGCCGGCCTACCCCCGGCCCGGTGGCCCAACCTCGCTTTTTCCATTTTCTTTTCTCTTTTTAATTTTTAAAATAATTCATAATAATAATTTTTCAAAATTTTAATACTAGTAATGCAAATGCTCCTAATGTTTATATGCCGTGCAATTTAATGACAATTATTTTTTTAGGGGTTAAAAACTAATCCTTTAATTTTATGTGCGTTAATAACCGATTAAACGGGTTGCCTAAATTTAGGTATCAATAGTAAGTGCAATTTATTAACGAGGACGCATCAAATCCCAACAAAAAAGCATTCAATCAAATGGGCATGATTCAATGCCTAATGACTTCACCTAGCTTTCTTTTTTAATCTCTATGGAGGGGAGGGTTTAAACTAGATTCTCCCTCCCCTCCCTTTTTTTTTCTTGTTCTTTGGCTTATTTGGTTCTTTATTTTCTTTTTCTTGCTTTCCTCTTGTTTCAAGGAGCTTTCCTCTTTAATTCTAATCTAGATCTAGAAGTTTCTCTATCCAGTTTTGAGGAGTTTTCTATCCCGATATAATATGTATAAAATTTTGGGGTTTTGCTTTCCTTAGATTTTGTTGGCATATATAACTCCAGTTTTAGAGGATATCACAAGAGTTTCGTGAAGATTTCATACTCACAAGTGTTAAATTTCTATGCATTCAACCTTGAACCTTTGAACAACGATGGTGTTAGGGATGTTGAACACCACCAACAAATGAAGATCTCAACGTATACTCATTATTGAACATGGATTCAGTGATTAGGCATCGATTTTGATTTGAAGAAATCACAAATCTGCTTTTTGAGGGCTTAACTCCTAACCTTGTTATGATGATTCATCTTCTTATCTGGAGCTTGTTTTGTGTTGAATTTGTCTGGTATTTTTCTTGTTTTGTAGTTGGACTATGTTTCTTTATTGTATATCTATGGAAATGAATGAAATGTTTCTTTGATAAAAACGAAAAATACACCTTGTGTATGCAAACAATGTGCAAATACGAAAAAACTAAGGGGACAAATCCAATCTTATCAAAGTAGCGTTCAATTTCAGTACCAGTGCGCAATTTACAACAACATGCATGTCACACCTCAATTTATTTTTCACAACGACATGGGTTGTCACGACATGCTCCATTCCAATAATGAATTCATAATGCAGAGTTGCACAATCATCTAACTTCATGTCTCAAACCAACATTAAAAAAATTCAATCGATGGTTTTAAAGCATGTATGGTCAATTTTCGAAAGATGGAGTTGATTTCATAAGGAAAAAAAAAATCACATGTCAATAATTTCCAAAAATAAGTATTAAGAAATAACCACATGAACGAGTTTTTGGTTCTCGGACCAATAACCCTACTGGGTCTATAAACCTAAGATCGGCTAATTTGAGATGCAAACAATTCAATTATTCTCCTCAATCCCAATAACTTCATATTTCAGTTAATCGATGTAACATTACTTAAATAATCCATACAATAGCTACGCTTATTTTAGCAGCACAAGGACTTTTTTTTTTCTTTCCAAAATCTAATTTATAAGTTAAGAGAAGATTTTCAACTATATTATTCAAATGTCTAAGTTGATTTTGACATTTTTTTTTTTTTTTTGGTAAAGGTAAGTAATATATTGATTTTGCAAGAAAGAAGACAAGAGGGAGGTCTGGCACCAACAAAAACAGACACTCAAGAAGACAAAAGTCTAGAACGAGTGTAAGGGTACCATGGTTCCCAGAAAAAAGGAGAAACAACAACAAAAGGAAACAAAAGACAACAAAAACTAGAAAACCTCCATCAATCAAAAATAGAAGGATGGATGTTCCAGCTTCATTGAAGTCTTCTATTTTGACATTACGACTACTAATTTTAGAAAAAAAAAAAAGGAAATTAGGCCCTACCCGATCGCTCAACATGTACATACCCTCCTTGGACCTAACTTCATTGATCGAAATTCCCTTAAAAATAAAACCAAGCTTTGTTTATTTTGTAAAAAGTATCATTGACTAATTTAAAAAGTATTATTGAAATAATTAGTAATGAAAAATTTTCCATTACCAACAACAATTTATGTTTAAACATTTTTGTGAATAATGAAAATATTTTTCATTTATTCAATTTTTGTAAGCGATACAAACGATTCTTTTGAGTCATTTTTCGTGAAATAAATGAAGCCCAGGTGAGTCAAATATCTAAGATGATAGATGTCTATAGAGAGAGACAGAGAGCACTAACCTTGAGAGACAAATTGCAAATGAGAGCCCCTACTAGTGCATTTTTTAATCCTAGGCTTATTTAGCAAGGGCTTGCACCGGGCCGGACTTGTAGCGCTGGGCTAAGCTCCATGACTACACAGAATTTACAAATTAAAAAAATTTGCCATAGAATTTAATTTTTGCATTTAAATTTACTGTTATTCTCCTCGCATTCTTAGGTTAATTTTATCTAGTAAAAGCATCATAATTTCCTTTTTACTATTTTCCATACTTATGATGTTTAGCATCGTGACATTTTTTTTCCCTCTCATTGATCTTTGGACCACTAAAACTATGGTATTCTATTAAGTTACATTCATAATTGACATTTTAATTGAAAACTGGGAATGACATGTCTGGAAAAAGCATGGACAAAGTAACTAGTTTACTGGGTATTAGAACTTGATCACCAAGCAAATAATTTAAAAATAAATAAATAAAATTGCCAAAGTGATTTAGCTCAATTGATAAGTTTGAATGTCATTACTAGTAGCCCTGTTTGGTAGGCGATCTGTAAATCCATGATCTATAAATCCACTATGAGACCTTCTAGGTCTATGATATGTCCTGGCCTTGGCATGGGGTAATCTACCCTCCTCCTAAACTTTTTAATACAAAAAAGAATTTGTCAATTGCTAGATATTCCCCTAGATAATATTCCCAAAAATAAGATAATAAGCATATTGTAAAAATAACACTCCGAACCATGATATCTAACATAACAAACAAGATCACACCCAAAAAAATTAGGCTCCATTCATTTTGTAGAATATATTATGTTTCCGGAAAATATTTTTTAGGAAGTCATTTTCCAAGAAAATAATGATATTTTTCGATGTTCGGCTTTGAAACTTAAAAATAAAGTGGAAAATATTTTCACTATTCAATACTGATTTGATTTTATAGGAATAATTGTCAAAAAAATCAAATTTTAAATTTTTTATTGGACCAATTTTTTATATATATTTTTATTAAAAATTGAATGTTTAATTAATTTTTATTTTTAAAAAAATAGAATTTTATTTATTTTATTTTTTATTCTTTCTTTCTTTTTCTTTTCCTTCCTCCTCCTTTCTCTCGCCGCTGCATGCCTCGCCCACCTTGCCACAGGTCGACCAGCAAAAGCCTCGCTAGCTTGTGGCAAGGCTCAAGTTAGCCTATGGCTGACGATCGGTCAAGGAACAAGAAAAAGGAAAGGAAAGGAAAAGAAAAGAAATAATTAAACAATTGATTAAAAAATAAAATGAAAATGTGTTTGGTGAAAGAAAGTGAGTTGGAAGAACTTTTCCCCACTTTTGAACATGTTTTTTTTTTAAATAACGGAAAACGTTTTCCTTAACTTTATTTTTTTTTTTTGAAATGAATGTCGGAAAATCAAAACGTTTTTCTGGAAGTTATTTTCTATGAAATGAGCAGAGTCTTAATCTTAATCTATTTGGCAAGACCAATCTTTTCATGGAATTGTTCATAGGACATCCTACATCAATTCCCTTCGAAATCAAATCGTGAAAGCATAAATTCTTGCTGATTTTTTTAGAAATATCATGTGAAAAACTAATTTTGGAGCTTCTCCCTTTAACTTAACTGACAAGTAAGTAGGACCAATTTATCTGCTTTTCTACACTTGGACATGCCGTTGCGGAATGATAACTGCTCATGATCACTGGAGTCGCTTTTCCTTGTCATCTTTGATAATTATCTTGAAGTGTATCCCACATTGAATTGTCATTAAGTTGTGTCGCCGTTGGCACTATTAGCACCACTACAATCGTGGCTTGTCAACGTCAAATTGCTCACGAGGCCCCAATACCAATTGACGCTGATCAATTACACATTTCTCCTTGCATTATGCAGATTTAAGTTAAACTCAAAGTTGAAGGAACCTTTTTTCTGTAATGATTTTTATTCCTCTGGGTTTCACCAACAATTCTCAAAACTATAGATGGAAGATGTGCAATTATTTAATATAAATGAATTAAAAAAATAGTCTTAATTTTCCCTAAAGCGTATATTGCAGAATATTGCATGCATTACTGTTGTATTTTTCCATTTATAGCCTTGTTTGTATTGGTACGGATCCATCAAATAAATGCATCCTAATAAATACTTTCCTAAATTTATTTACTTTAGTAATGAGAATAATGTATTAGCACTTAGACAATGCTTAATTTATTACGTATTATTTAGAGTGGATACTTTCTTGTGGAACATCCAACATCACCCTTTTATATTAAAATATCAAGTTGTACTTAAACCATTAAGCAGTTATTTGTTAAAATTTTAAAGTTAATTTTTTTTGAACAAATTAAAGTTAATTAGATGGTACCTTTCCGTGCAGGATCAGAAGCACCCGCTCCACTTTTTTCGGGCCGGGCTTGAATTTAAGCCCGAACTTTCCGGCCCGTTCACAGTCTAACAAAGTCCAGTGAAATACTTTAACGCCAGCTAGAGTAGCGGCTCCCCCCCACCCCCAAAAAAATACAGAAAAAACCACCTCTTCCCCTGCAGTTCTGGTCAAATGTCTTCGGAAACCCGTCCGGACCGCCGCGATCAGGACCACCACCACCACCACCACCACGACGGCGACCACCACCACCACGGCCACCACCACGAGTAATCGACCCCATCCATATCCATGGACTTTTTCTATCTCGTTTCTCTTTTGTCCTTCGCCAATTTTATTCAGTCTTCTTGCGTACTCCCTTAATCCTTGCTGAACGATAACGTTGGCCCCTCCTCCTCCTCCTCCATCTGCAGTGAATCCGCAGGAGCAGCTTCGTGGGTGGGGCCGGACGGGAGGGTGTACCACAGCCACGACGGTCTCGCGCCTCACTCCCACGAGCCTATTTACTCGCCCGGCTTCTTCCCCAAGCGAGCCCCGCCGATCCTCTCCAGGGATTTCAACGAGCGGGCCTTCACTGTCGGCATTGGAGGACCTGTTGGTACTGGGTATGTTGCTGATTGACCGTCTTTTTTGTTTTCCTGGTCTAATTGCATTGGAACCGTGCTCTCAAATCGGCACTCCGGAAGAATTCAAACTCGGTTGTGAGTGCTAATTTACTGAAATTTCTTTTTTGGGTAGGAAAACGGCTTTGATGCTGGCTTTGTGTCAATTCTTGAGAGATAAATACAGTCTTGCCGCGGTAAGTATCCTTTCATCAAGAACGGTTTGAAAATTTGAAGTTCATGGCTTTGAGGATAAGCTCTGTTGTGCTAGAGGTTTGCCCCTTAAGAAAGTGAGAAGTGAATTCTTGGTACGGCAATTATGAGCCAAGAGAGCTCATTTTCACACACAAATAACCGAATTTGATCGACTACATCTCTTGTTTGACTTGTCATCATCTAATGTCTCTTGCTTGACCTATTGGACAGCATTAGGTCAATTTCGTGACTTTATATTGTGCTTCTTCGGCTTAATCATGATATGCTCAACCGCCCAACAACCTACTACACGCCCCAAATTATAACGGACCTCCTCTTCCTCAAAATACTATTATTCAATAATATAATTAAAACATCAAGATTTGGTGGTTGAAGAAACACTGAAATTTCAATGTACATCCGATCAACTAATGCTCTGGCCATAGCAGAGCACCCGTGATATTCATGAGTCGTCCAATTAATCTCTTTAGCATACTTGATATTCCTTAGTACTACATTCTGTCACAACATAAATTTTAAGATTTTTTTTTTCCCAAGCTCTCTTGATTTATTATGAGGTTTCTGGCTTTGCATATGCAATAACCATAAGCACGATGCGCTGGCCCCAATGGACTTCTTTCTCATTAAGACTCTTTCAGTCCCCCCAAAATTTAGCTATCTTGTCTTATGCATTGTTGCCAACAAACTTTGCCCTCCATTTAACATGAGAGCTGGACAACAATTCTCCCATTTCACAGTGCCCATTGAATAAGTCACAAACATGGAGCCTTTGCACTTACAGTGCTTTTCAATTCAATATTTTTTCAACAGTTGGGTCTGATTCTGACTTTTGCAAGAAGTTCAGACATTAGTCTCTGCCTCAACAGCCTGTAAGCTTTCCCTAAAAAGGACCACTAGATCACCCTCTTAGCAAAGAAAAGCAAATTCAACTTTCTTGCATTTTGGATGTAATGGAAGAAGTTCCTTCTACCATTGCCTTGTCATGAACTTGGTGAGGACCTCTTTGTGATTCATCCCAAAGAGGACCCGGAATGCATAAATATAAAGTTAGAGAGAAGAGAATGGGATCCTTTCAAACCTTTCTGATCAGTGAGTTACAAAATGAGCTCCATACAATAACACCTGGCAAACAAGGTGAGTTACAAAATGAGCTCTATCCAATAACACCTGGCAAAAAAGGTGTTATGGGAATTCAAGCAAAGCTTCTCATGAAGCTGCTGATCTAAAACCATGAAAACTAGTAATATAAAGTTAGAGAGAAGAGAATGGGATCCTATCAAACCTTTCTGATCAGTGAGTTACAAAATGAGCTCCATACAATACCACCTGGCAAACAAGGTGAGTTACAAAATGAGCTCTATCCAATAACAACTGGCAAACAGGGTGTTATGGAATTCAAAGCTGCTGACCTAAACCATGAAAACTAGTGATATGAGGAACTTTAGGAATCAATGAATTTGATGTTGCTTTACACAAGTTCAATGCTTTCCTACTAGCCATTGCTGACATGACATCCTCAGCGGATAGTTCTGGTGAATCATATAGAGCTGTATTCTCTATGAACAGATGTTTATCCATGATCATGGACTATGCTGTGTAACTGGGAGCCATTAGAACAACTTTGTTCTGTGGGCTGTTCATGCTGTACTACATTGTTGTTGTGATCTGCCACTTTACCCTGATCAATTTTATTACCTACTTATGGAAGATTTCTTATAGAATGATAACCTCTGTCAAAGTTGTTTCTCCAATGACAATTCGTTGAGCTTCAAGCAATGTCAGACCGTGACTTGAAGTTAAGGAGCAAGAAGAGACTGATCTTGTCCTTTTCCTGTTTAGTAATTGCTCAGAATTTCAGCTAGTTGGATTCTAGTGTTCTCTGGAATAAACTTCTTCGGCTGCTTTTAGTGCAAGATTAATAAAACAATGTTGTCTTTTAATTAGTCTCATATTAACATCTCTCTCTCCACCATCCAGCGGCCTTGGCCACCACTGCATTGCAATTGTTGTTCGTATTCTTGCACCCTTCAGATTTCACTTGCTGTCATTCGTCGCCCGTGACTCGTCAACCTTCAGCCCTTCATTCATTAACCTTCAGCCAGAGACAAAGTTTCCCACTGTCTCGCCCTCTATTAATAAAGACAAAGGTGCTGAGGTTGTGACCATTGAAAGGGATGTCTTAGCCTAGGGTGACATCATATCTTGGCTCACAACCTCAGATCCAATGTCGTAAGCCCAAGTATGAGGCTCGAAAAATTGATGGGGCTAGAGAGAGAGGGGGCACGGCTCGTGTCAACAGAGGCTTGGTGGCGTGGGTGGCAAAATTGTGGGTCTTAGAAGGAGTTGGGCCTGTGCTGGCAAGGCATGGCGACTACCGCGGGGGCGTTGCATGGCTTTGATTGAAGAAGACGAGGACTTCCGATGAAGCTCCGTTTCTTGTGAGCTCTATTCATGAACTAAGAGAAAGAGAGAGAAGAGAGAGTGAAGGCACAAAGGAGAGTCAAGAGAGTGCAGGCATAAATGGAAAAGTGAGGAGAAAAGAAAAGCAAATAGAAAAAGGATAGAAAAATGGAAATGATATTGTTTTATTTAATCATGGGTCACATCACCAAATTGCCATGATAAATTGGACCGACAAACGTGACTGGACTGTCACATAAGAAAATCCTGGTGATAATTTGAGGACTTAAATCGCATTTCTTTGCGAGTAGTACCACATTTGTTTAGTTGAAATGTTTAAAACTTGATTGCATTCCATACAAAAGGTTTAGGACAATGGAACAATTTTCCCATTACATTGTTATGCATGGACTCTATTGTCTCTGCTTGTCTGCTTTATCAAGACTGCACTAAAAGAATGACCAAAAGCAGTTTCTTTGTTTCAGGTGACAAATGATATCTTCACGAAAGAGGATGGTGAGTTCTTGGTAAAGCATGGGGCACTTCCCGAGGAAAGGATACGGGCAGTGGAAACAGGAGGATGCCCACATGCGGCAATTCGTGAGGACATTAGTATTAATTTGGGTCCTCTTGAGGAGCTTTCAAACTTGTACAAAGCAGACATATTGCTATGTGAATCCGGGGGAGGTAACTTAGCCTTGTTGCTTTCACTTCAAGCAAAAACAGAAACAAGATAACCCGTTTTTCTCTCACAAAGTAAAGTTGGCTATGCCTACATTGATTCTTTTGTGCCATCTTGCCTTAGTAAACACAATGATAACATGTGGCACTCTTGCAACAGTATACTATTTCATTTGTTGCACTCAATCTGGTTATTGGACCAAGCTCCAAGTGTTGGATAAATGACATGGCATGTTGGAAGATTTGGAAAAACAGGCTAACAATAAATATTTGTAGTCAAAGTTTGTTACAGTTGGGTTTGGAAGATTGCAAAGGCATGCGCATATGATGAACATGCGGTGTGTCTAAGAATGGTGCCTTAGACCTGGTCCTAAAAAAGGAAACGAATGGTGGCTACACTACTGTTTGATTAGACTTGCATCCTCTAAATTCAACTGATCAAAGCATAAAGATGGTTTTATACCGTTTATGCAGATAATTTAGCTGCGAACTTCAGCAGAGAACTGGCAGACTTCATCATATACATCATCGATGTTTCTGGAGGTGATAAAATTCCTCGCAAAGGAGGCCCAGGCATCACCCAAGCTGATCTCCTGGTACATTTTCTTCTCCTTTTTTTGGTGAAATATCTTTATTTCTGTGCAAGTAGCAATGGCATCTTGCTTTCACTCAGGTGATTTGTGTAATGGAAATGATTTTATTGCCATGTGTCTCTACTTCAATATTCCAGGTGATAAACAAAACTGACCTTGCGGCAGCTGTTGGAGCTGACTTGGCTGTGATGGAGCGAGATGCACTTCGGATGCGAGATGGAGGACCCTTTGTCTTTGCACAGGTGAGGGAAGTGTGGACTTCGCAACCCACATCTCACCCTAGTACTTTCCACCTCATTTTGCATTAGTTCCTTCTGTCTCTATATCCATCTGACTTTTTCTCCCACTCTCTCTCTCATGCACACGGATCGTTTCAGACCACTCGGAACAGAGAGCTTTGGGAAAATTTTTATGATGAGTGGTTTTCATCATCTAGACACATCCTTGTTTCTGGAGTTTCTTCTATGCACATTCTGTATATTCATGAGGGCATGCAAATTACTGAATTTGGACTTTCTTGAAAGAAATGATGGATCTATGAACTATATCTTTGCAGGTAAAGCATGGCCATGGAGTGGAGGAAATCGTTAATCACATCTTGCAGGCATGGGAGGTCGTGACGGGGAAAAAGCGGTACTGATCCTGCCATCTAGCGGTCCCAACTGGTCTTTCCTTCTTGCATGCTCTCTGACCGGTCAAATGTTGTGCCTTTGGCTGTTCACTGAAAGTTACTAAACGAGTCTGAAACTTAATAAATTGGTTTCAATAGTGCAGATAATAGACTCATGTTCAATTAGAGAATGGATGTATGCACGATTTATTTATTTATGACGATCATGTAGTTGCATGAATTGGGTAACACGGAGTTATCCGTGCTAGTGGGTATTGATTTACTTTGAATTTGCTATTTAACCCACGCAACACGCATAGAGATGGGCAGGGGATGCAGGGAATCCGTGCCTTGTTGAGTACCACCCTAGATGGGGCAAATTTTCCTGCCGAAATGCCCCAGGTGTTACTAGGCGGGGCAATCGGTGGTGACTGGCTGGTCTAGGTCCCGCCCCTGTCCCGTGTATATTCTTTGAAAAAATATGTTGTCTTTGATATTATTTATATATTTGTGGTAAATGAAAGTATGATAAAAATACCTTGCTTTTTATAAGAGATACAAAGTGAGAAAGTTCTTCAGGTAAGCAACTTGTTCACATTGTCCCGCAACATCTAACTTGTGAAAGTTGGAACTTGTTTAACTCTATGAAACCAACCATTCTTTCCTAAAGTCACCTAAGATGTCATTCTTGAAAAGCAAACATAAGAAAAATGTCAAATGACCATTGCGAACGTGATATTTAGTTCTTTTCTGGGCAGAAGCTTATAAGTCTAGAGTGGTGCTTCATCGTCTTAGTGAAGGCCGGGGCAAGATTTTCATCCACGGGGTCGGGAGGGGAATGTGATCCCCCAACTCCATTGCCGCCCCGTCTCATACCCATCCCTAAATTTAGCATCTGACCGGCTACTAATCTTTTCTGCAGAATCAAGAGCCTTTCATCTTTTTAGGTCAGTGAACCACTTATTTAGCCACCTTGAATTCGGCAGTTCATGCTTGTGTTTCGAAATGACATGATTCATTAATTTGTCACATGATATGTTCCTTCGTTAAGAATTGTCTGCGCCATGAAGGATCTCGTTGTCCACAACATAGGTGGGTCCGCCCTTGTCACTCAGTGCCTCAATGCCATCCACCTCCTTTTTGCCCCCTCACTATCCTAGATTGTTGGCTTCGACATCAAGTGGCACTTGAGCTTCGTGCATGGTGTCCACCACCCCATCGTCACCCTTCACCTCCATGCCAGTTTGGAGGTGGAGATGACGGTGGATCCGACGAAACTGGCGGTGAAGGAAGGGATCGGAAGAAAGTAGAGAGGGGATTTGAGATGCTATGGAGGGAGCTAAAGTGGTGAATTCTAGATAACGACGAAGATTTTATTGGACAAATAAAAATTTCTAATATTTTTATCATAAATTGGATTGTACCAAATATGAGATGGGATTTTTAACGATTCGTAACATATTTGGAGGATTTTTATTCATTCTTATCTTATTTTATCTTAATCCAAATCCGGACCATTAAATCCGAACGAGTATAAGAACCCCTTCTCCGTTGTTTCTCCTCCCTCTCTCTCTCTCTCTCTCTCTCTCTCTCTCAAATAGCAAAAGAAAGAGAGCAGACCTGGACTTTCCAAGGCAAGCCGAAAAAAGGAAAAGGAAATGACGACCGAGCTCATAGCGACGCATCGGGACAACGCCGAGGTCTACAAAGGGGACTCTCTGTGCAAGCTCAAGTCCCGCGAGCTCCTCTCCGAGATCAACCTCCCCAAGGACCCTCTCCCCCTGGATGACATCGTCGAGGTCGGCTACAACCGCTCCACCGGTTTCGTCTGGGTCCAGCAGCGCAAGCCCAAGGTCCATCGCTTCCACGCCATCTCCTGCAGCATCTCCTACGATGCTGAGATCACCGCCTTCGTCGGGGACCGCCAGATGATGCGGCTCACCGGGGTCAAGAGCAAGGAGCTCCTGTTCTAGCCAGGCGCCAGCGACCAGCTGGAGGAAGGAGGAGTAGAAAAAAAGAAAAAGAAAAAAATTCAAAAAAATTAAATATTATTAAAAGTTATTTACGTCAATGTTGATCAGGCCACATCAGTCTGCTAGTGTCCAGTCAACAAAATCCGACCAAAATTGACTAGGAAATGACTGAATTAGCACAATGTAAAAATATTTAGAACTAAAAAAGGTTTAGGCCTAAATTGGCACAAAAAAAAGTTTATGATTAAATTGGCACAAATACAAAAGGTTTGGGACTTTTTGACTAAAAAAGGTTTAAGACTAAATTGGCGCAAAAAAAAAAAAAAAAAGGTTTATGATTAAATTGGTATAAATACAAAAAGGTTTGGGACTTTTTTTATACTATTCCCGGTGAAATTTGGTCCGATTTCTTCTTTCAGTTGGCTTTGTTTTTTTGGCAAATACCACTGACTGGTATTTACTACATAATTTAGAAGTAATAATTTGACATAATCATATAGAAGTAGAAAACCTAAAGAAACGAGCAAAATTTAGATGATTATAAAATAAGGGTGATGTTCCTGTGTGTCATCACATCCCTGTTTCCTTTTCTATTTTTGCTGTAATTAGAATGTTTGTTCATTAGAATTTAACTCGGTTTCGTGTCATGTCTCAATTCCTTCTTTTTATAAATGAAAATTGATGAAAACCAATCAATTCACGACATTTTTGAGTCAAGCTTATAGTGTTTGTCATATTTAGTTCAAGTTCGGATTCCAACTTCTCTTCACAAGTTCATATTGCGTTTCAATAATATTCTTCTATCTGTCGGATCATGTTTCATATTTCTCTTAACAAATTCAAATCATATTTGCATTAGTATTCTCATGTTGTAATTCACTTTTAGTTTTTTTCGTTTTAAAATTTATATGAAATTTAATAGAGATTAATGAACTTCTTTTTTAAACTGCAGAAAAGTAAAAAGTGCGCAAATCAAAATATTATTTGGGCGTTCCAGAGTTAATTTTCTTCTTTCTTGAATTCATATAAATATAATATATCAATTTTACCAAACTAAGCTATTCTCAGGTAGTAACAAAAAGTTTATATGTCCATTGGCCAGTGAGAAATATGAGCAAATTCCATATCAACGACAGTAGACCAGCAATGAAATTTAGGAAGAACGCAAAAGGGTCACGAAATTCTCAGCTCTCCATTAGGTAATTTTTGCATGAATTTACACGAGATGAGGAACCACCACAAGAATCGTCATAAAAAAAAAGACCCTCTCGTCTACATAAGACCCCTCACTTTCCGGGGACGAAGTTGGTGGCGTAGGCCCAGGCGTTGTTGTTCACCGGGTCGGCGAGGTGGTCGGCCAGGTTCTCCAGCGGCCCCTTTCCGGTCACGATCGCCTGCACGAAGAACCCGAACATGGAGAACATGGCGAGCCGCCCGTTCTTGATCTCCTTCACCTTGAGCTCCGCGAAGGCCTCGGGGTCGTCCGCGAGGCCGAGCGGGTCGAAGCTGCCGCCGGGGTAGAGCGGGTCGGTCACCTCCCCGAGGGGCCCTCCGGCGACGCGGTAGCCCTCGACGGCGCCCATCAGGATGACCTGGCAGGCCCAGATGGCGAGGATGCTCTGGGCGTGGATCAGGCTGGGGTTGCCGAGGTAGTCGAGGCCGCCCTCGCTGAAGATCTGGGCGCCGGCCTTGAACCACACGGCCTCGCCGAACTTGACGCCGTTGCGGGCCAGGAGCTCCGGGAAGACGCACCCGAGGGCCCCGAGCATGGCCCACCTGCAGTGGATCACCTCGAGCTCCCGGTTCTTGGCGAAGGTCTCGGGGTCGGCCGAGAGCCCGGCGGTGTCCCACCCGTAGTCCCCGGGGAACTCGCCGGTCAAGTAGGACGGGGGCTCGCCGGAGAAGGGGCCGAGGTACTTGACGCGGTCGGGGCCGTACCACGGGCTGCCGGATGAGACCTGCTTGGTGACGGTCTTCCTCATGGTGACCCTCCCCTTGCCGAAGAGCTCAGGGGTCGACGGGGAGAGCTGCACGGCCTTGCCGGCGAGCGAAGGCGAGGAGAGGGCCATGGTGGAGGCTGCCATTTTCGCTTTGGATACGAAGGCTTGGTTAAGTGACTCAGAAATTGATATGAATTTGGCTAAGTTTCGTGGAATATATATACTGGGATTGGAGCGATATGAGGCTTATCTTGTGATATCTCTATCTCTCGTTTCATTGGCTGCTCAAGATTCCGAACTCGTCTTTGCTCTAATCCCACGTGGCTCTCTCTACTCCACCAGTTCGTGCGGTCCATATCAGTTGTTCCTAGATTTTTTTTCGATTTCTTTGATGGCTGTTGACTGCATGTGATGCCGTGATTGATTGGTCCGCTTGCATCGTCGAGGATTTTAACACTATCGATCGGTCAGACATTTTATTTGGAGCTTTCAGTAGCTACCGCATGATTTTTTAATGTCCATCGAATTTATCAATTGACTGGTGGCAAACGTGCCAAGTTTTATCTTATTTGTGTCCTTTATTCGCATCGTTTTGTATCATCATGGAAATAAATGGCCGTGATTACCGATTTAGATTTATTTCAAGTTAAGTTGTGTTGTGTTGTCTTTAAATCGCGTTTTCATTTGATGTTAGGAATTGTCTTGCAAAAATCCGCTAGCAGAAAAAGTCAGTGCATCTCTGGGTTATGCATTTCTGTGGTTCGTTTTCTTTTTTTGTTTCTTCTTTGTGGAAATAAAAGGATTAGAGTTTAAGCAGACAACTGTTATGGAGAAAAACAATCTAATCCAGCTGCCTCGTACTCATATCATATTCTTCTACTCTTCTGAAAGACAAACTGAGATTGAAAAAATGGTGCTAAAAATGATAAGATTTCCCTATCCAGCTTAGGCTCAGTCATGGGAGGGGGCTTCACTTATCAGTGAGATTAAGGTCACATAATCCTGAAAAAATAATTAAAAAGGACAACCCGGTATATTTCATTAGCTTAATTAGATGGAGTTACTAATTTGACAAGTTTGAAGACTTAATTACGCATTTTAAAAGTTTTGAAAGTTTAGTCTTACTTTGATTGGTAAGTTTTAGAATTTTCGACGTGGTTATTCGGCCAATAATGAATGTAAAGGTTTAGGAAAAGACCAGGTCCTCGAACAGGACAATTAGATAGGGCCATCCAACCGCAAGTGGCGTGCTCCAATGACAGCATGGGTGGGAGATTCTTGGTGAGAAAATAGTGGATATGAGGTTGCCAAGTAGACCAAGAAAATGCAAATCTAAGATTAAGACCTTTCAGATGTAACAGCCCTTTTTTTCTATATTATTATATTAAACCAACAATATCTCTTATTTTCAAGAGATCAGCTTTTTTTTTCCCAAAAAATCATCTATTGGTTATGTTATGAGTATTCTGTCAATGGTCAAGTGGGTAAATTCAATAATTATATCTTATCTCTAATGTACTTCCATTTTAAACTTTGAATTTTCTCTATCTAACAATTTAACAAACAACTTTACTAAGGAAATGTAAGTGTTAGAAATGTTTTTCTCTTTCTACTTATATGTGTAAAGTATCCTCAAATTATGACAACAATTTCTTCCTGTCAATTATAACAAGAATGATTCATCATCTTAACAAACTTTTTCATTTTAATTAGCATAAATATTTTCTATTTATCTCTTAGTTCCTTAGGCATCTGATTGGATATAGAGGTGGGTATTTTTTTTAACACTAATATAAGGATTGAAATAAGAATTTCAAATGTATATTTTATTGAACACATATATTGGAGATTTTTTAGGTAACTGTTTTTTTTCCTGGTCGAAAGGTAACTGTCCAAGTATATCGGATTATCTCTTAAATCTTTAATATTGAGAAGAAATGATACTTTTGTTATTTAAAGGGGATACCAATTTTGAAAGTTGGCTTTATTCCACGGTACATATTCAAATATTTCATACTGAAGCTCCACTTGTTTCACGAAATATGAATTATTTAAAAAATATTTTCCTAAAAAATATTACTTGTATTGCTAATAATTATTAGTTAATGAAAAACATTTTCATCATTAACAATAATTAATATTTAAATATTTTAGTAGAAAATGAAAAAAAAAATTTGTTCATATATTTTTGTAAGCGATGTAAGCAATCATCTTTAAAAAAATATTTTCAAATTTATTTATTTCTCGTTAAACAGAATCTTCAGCGGTTTTGCAAAGTCCTTTAAATTTTTAACTTGTTGACACACGTTTAATGTGACTCACGGTGATGCCACCACTGAGCACAAGGGCTTTTGCTTTTGCTTGATCAAGGCAAGCTCCCATGGCCCTCACGCGACCATTTGCGAGAGCTAGCCACCCCGTCGAGACACCGATGAAGTTCACGGGCCCTTGCCGGCAAAAGCGGGCCAAAAAAAAAATTAAATTCAGCTTCTATTCTCCTTTCCTTTTATATTTTTCAATTTTTGCTAAGGTGCCCGCGCATGTGTACGTACAATCAAATCTACAGAGAATATATTAGGAGGGACACGACTTCGCTTAGGCCATCCACGAGATGAAGATAGCATCACACCGACTTAACTCCCGCTCATTTCGTGGGAGGCCATTATCAGACAGCACCCATCCCGTAAGTGCTGGACCTCACAAGTTCATGCGCGTGTTTACGTGGTTTTTCATATCACTAGGTTCCTTTTGTTTCATACTTGTTTGCCTTTCGCACTCGAGTCCTTTCTCGTTTGAATTTGGCCAATGGATTCATCATTCATCCCGCATTTAGATTCTGTTCGTTTCGCGAAAAATAATTTCCGAAAAATGTATTTCGAATTTTCCTACGTTCGTTTCATGGAAAATTAATTTATTGGGGAAAATATTTTCCATGAAAAAAGAAAATCTCTTAGATTAGGGGCAAATGTTTTCCACTTTACTTTCTCTCTTATCTCATACATTTATAAATCTTCACTTCCTCCTCTCAGTTCTTCTTCTTCTTTTCTTTTTTCATTTGAATTATTTTTAATTTTCTTTTTCTTTTATTTTATTTTTCTTTGTTTCTCGTCTTCTTCTTTCTTGGCTAGTCGTCAACTGTTGCCAGGAAAATCTCGAGCTCGTCGATCTCAAGCCCATGCTTTGCACTCTTGCTTATCATTTTCTTTATTTACTTTACCCTGCAGTTGTACATTGTTCAAGCAAATAGCTCTACATGCTTTATTTTTTTATTTTTTTTATTAGAGCACAAAAGACACGGGGCGCGGGCCACTCAATTGGAAGATTCTCATTAGGGCTGTACATACTTTGCTTCTTTTCTCTTTTGCTTCTTTTTAAAATCCACTGAACATTTTTTAAAGTAGATAAGTGTTTGATAACAATAAGGAAACAAAGATATGAAACAAGTTTGTTTGGATTTAAATGTAAATTCATATTTGATGTATTTTTAGGTCGGTAAATGATACATGCATAAGTGGTGAAATCTTATAAAATATTTTCCTTACTGAATACCGGAAAATATTTTCCGAAACATTTTTAAATTTTAGCTGAACACTAGAAAATTGTCATTTTCCCTGACTTATAGGAAAATATTTTCCGGAAATGGCTAATTTTTCATGAAACGAACGTACCCTTAGTTTTATGAAATTGCATCGGGGCTCGTTATGAGACAAACGGCCATTTTCGGGTGGGAAAAACCGGTTTTCGAGATTGCATGCGTCCAATTAATGAAGAATTACTAAATGGGCCTTCCATTCAAAGCCTTAAAGCTGCCCGAGAAGAGACCTCTATTCATTACATCTCATTTGATGCAAGGCCCATTTTCTTAAAATTGTTGAGACCGCATCCCCAGCTTGGCCCAAGACAAGTGAATCGTGCTTTTCGAACTTGCATTGGGCCTTCATATTTTTGGTGTAGTTTTTACTAAAGGCCTTTAGGGCTCTAAAGTCCAGGCAAATGTAAGTACCGATTGACAGTTTTTTTGGAGAGTTTTGAGAACATGTAATGTATTTCCAAAGCCCTCTAAAATCCCTTAACAAACGGCAGATCTAGGGAATTTTGACTTTGCATTTTCGAAATGCTAATACTCTTTTTCTTCCAATTTTGACTTTAGCATTTTCTTTAATAGTTCCATATTCTTCGGAAAATTTTTATATACACTCGGAGCATGTGAGCCCACTCCATCTTAACCTTTAAATAAGTCATTTGATCGCCAATCAATACACAAATTTGTTGGATCACTTAATAATTGTTTGTGAAGTGTTTAGTGGATTCTAGTGAAATGATTACATAAAAGATGCGACATAGCCCTATGTAAAAGAAAAAAAAAGAAAGTTGTACAATATAGTGTAACACCCTAACTTCCCTCGTTTAAAATATTGTTCACCTCGGCTCATTCTATGTCATGACTTATGTTTTTGTCTTTTAGTGTACACGTAAGCACTTTTCTAAAACATATTCCATTCTAATAGTGTGCTTATCTAAATATGGTTATAATTAGAATTCCAACACTTAATGCTATACATAAAAAGGTCCCTCTTTTGAGTTAATTTCAATTTCATATAAATTAGCATTGATACTACAAAAACCCTAAACTACGCTTACTACACAAATACCCAATTTTTTTTTATATTACTAAAAACCATAAACTTCCCACGGCACAAATACTCCAAACTTCTTTTTCATATAAAAGTCATATTTATACCAATGTGACAAATGTAACCTGCATGAAATTGAAATAAGGAGTATATATAACACACATGTATAAGTTTGGATTTTTTTATGACATACAAAAAGTTGAGAGTATTAGTTTAAAGTTTTTGGTGGCATAAAAAAAATTAGGGTATTTTTATAGTGGATATAGTTTGGAGTTTTTTATAGGGAGTTAATATTATGAAAAACCCTAAATTGATATCTCTATAAAAAAATTGCTATAAACTAATTTTTTGACTATAAAAAATACAACCGATATATCTATGATAAATTTACACCACTAAAAATTCCAAACTAATACAGTTGATATAAATTTACTTTTCATTAGCTTCCATTAAATTGAATTAATATCTTGAAAAATAAAAAACTTGATACATCTGTGACAAACGGAGGATAAAGCCCCAAATTGATGCACTAGTCAATTATCACATATCATCTAAATTAGTAATTTGATAGTAAAATTTAATGAAAATTAGCGGATTATAAATTTAGTACATGTGCACTGGAGTTTTTGATGGTCAAAATATTAAACTGAAGTAAATTTATTATATTTGTATCATTTTTAGGTTTTTTATGATATTAATTTTTTTTAATGGTATTTGCCCTAAAAATTAATGAGGAATCCTTCGTCCCGTTCAGTGTGCGGTTGGAGCCAAGATGAGCTTTAGATGGAAATATTGGGCTAAGGCCATGTAGTTAGAAAGCCAAGCTTAGTCCTTCTAGGATCGGGCTGAACCCAGCCCTGTTTTGAAGGATCGCACATAAAGTTATAAGAAAGATGCGTGGGCTTGAATACCGATCTAAACCCGATCTTAGGGCCTGATTTGGTTTGAGTTTGCCCCATATGATCACTTCAAGAGCCGCCCCTCGCCCTTTCCTCGATCGGAGTATGATCGGGCACCCGACTCGCCCAAACTTTGATGAAACATAAACGGATTGTAGCCTTGTGGGTAGCAAGATGAACTCGAAGCCAATTGTTAAAAACCCATAGGCCGCATTTAGTGGTCATAATAAAATTCAAGATAAGATAAAATTTATCTTATTCCGCATTTGGTGCATATTTAAGATAGTATGAAGTCAGATATAAAAGGAATATAGACTATATAAAATTATTTCATAGGAAGATGAGGTAAAGGTGAATAAGATTTCTAATATCCATAATAAGAAAGTTTTTTTCTCAAATAACAAATTCCATAAATTAACAAATTAATATTATATTTAAATATAAATAATATTTGAAGTTTAATATAAGAATTTCATTGCATATTTTAGGTGTTTTAATATTTTAGGTATATTAGTACAATTTTCAATTTAATAAAATTTTATTAGAGAATGATGGAAGGGGAAGAAATTAAAAAAGAAATTAATTAAAAAAGAGAGGAAAATAAAGTAGATAAAAGTATCACGAGAGATTTTTACAATCTCTATTTGTAAAATTTGTGATTCGTATAAGTGTTTATACCAAACAATATATATAATATGTTATGAATTTATCTAACTTTATTATTGCAAATCACCGACTAATGGATTGGATATAGCAAAATTCCTTAATTTCATATCATATTCCATTTAGTTTTATCTTGATTAGAAATTTGGATAACCAAACGTAACCATATAGGTTGGAATGGGTGGATTAGTAATTTTATAGTATGAAAACTTGACATTCGACCTCGATACATATTTCGACAAATAAAAAAAAAAAACACTTGATACATATGAATACCGAAAACGTCCTTGTTTCCTTTATCGTCCTCAGGTTATTTAATAAACATACACACTTTGTTCAAACTCCACTGAGGTTTAGGACTTTTTAAAATTCACTCAGCGGATACAATGGAGACCTGAACTTAATAAATCGTTTATTAAACTTTTATGCAATTTTCTATCATTATAGTAAGAGAGATGCACAATGCATCAAGTTTAATTTGGTGTAATCTATTGCATGTTTAGTGCGGGAAATTTGCTTATTAAAAAGTATTGAGGCGGGTCGCAAGTACTCGGCGCTTCATGCTTGCCGATCACTTTAATGAGACGGGTTTGGAATTGTACATCAAATTCAATAACAAAGTTTGGGATGGGTCGAACTCTCATCTAACATTTACATTTGAGTCTAATATTTGGGGATGATCAATTCCTAGATTGGGCAGATTTCATCCTAAAATCAAGAATTGGACCTATTCGATCCTTAGATTGGTATGATTCTCGAACTAGAGTAGCCTGATTTAGGATTTCAATAATTTCCTTTTCTTTATTCTTGAAAAAACATACATTTGAAGAATGGGTGATTGGTTCCTAGTTTGATTCCCAAAATTGAGAACTGGACCAGACTAGCTCCTAGGGATCAAATTAGTTGGTCCTAGGACTAAGAATTGAATTAGACCGGTGGTGTGATTGTGTTTTGGTCCGATCCAACGAAATTGGATATTCTTTTTCATTATCTGATGCCACCTATTATAAGGAAATTAAAAAAAAAAGATAGCCAATTTCATATTTTTGAAGAATATTTTTTTTTTTTTATAAAATGTAGTCACTCCGATTTCCCTTTTGGAAGAAAGACTCGGTTTGTCCAAATATTAGTTTCAATTTTAGGAATTGGAAACCAAATGGTTCGACTCGATTGAGACGGTCCGTTTTGCAACCCTCTATGTATCAGCCAGTCTAATATGATCTCGATGGTTTAGTTCCATACTTGAAATTAGAAATAGCCCAAGATTGGTTGGTTCGAAATTACTAAGTTTGTCCCAGAGTCTACTTTTTTAACTTGAAAGTGGGAGGTGGGTTCGAATCCCTATTTTTTTAGGAGTTGAGGTAGGGATGATTTATTTTTTTGTAATGAGTTTTTTTTTTTTTTTTGTTGGTAAAGTTCTGTAATGAGTTTTGATTCTTATGTTTTATAAAGATGTTTTATAAAGAGGTAGAATAAAAATTAAAGAGTAAGTGTTAAAGTAGAAACAAAGTAAAATCGACAGAAAAAAAAAAAAATTAGTTGGTTCGGTCCAATCGAATTCCCGGATCGGTTAGAATCCCCGGCACCCCCTGCTGCTGCGTTCCCCACAAAGCTCCCCTCTTGCGTTGCTTGGAAGAATGAAAAAGGAAAACTCCACTCTCCCTCCTTTCCGACTTCGCCACTTCCCGGTGAGCGAGAGGGACCCCACGACCACCGCTCGCCGGCGATGAACAAGCCGAGAGCCCTCGGTCCGCCGCAACACCACCACCTCCGCAGCACTCCCTGCACCCGCACGCACCAGATCGGCGCTCTCCTCGTCGTCGTCGCCACCTTCTTCCTCACCAGGCTCTTCGACCACTCCTTCGCCCCCTGCTCCACCGCCACCGCCGCGATCGGCCGGGACGGCGCGCACGAATCCGCCGTCGCGCGGTTCGATGGCGGCGGAGCCTTCGCGTGGCCTCGCAGAGGCTACGGGGATCGCCTGTCGCTCAGGATCTACGTCTACGAGGAGGACGAGGTCGACGGGTTGAAGGCGTTGTTGTCCGGGAGAGACGGCCGGATCTCGCCGGAGAGCTGTGTTAAGGGTCAGTGGGGCTCCCAGGTACTTCAATTTCGGTTTTCAAATGTCATTTTAGTGCTCATCTGGCGATTCTGCTCCCTGATGGCCGTAATATGCGGTTACAATTGCGAAATGATGATGCTCAGGATTGGTCATATAGATTTCTTTAGATGGAAGAAGGCTGGTCCTGTAGCAGCAAGCATGTTTCTGTTGCTTCCTGTTCTTAATTTCCGTTTCGGTGCGATATTTGCGTGTCTGAGTGATTCTTAAAGATCATTGTGGGAACTTTTATCTGAAAGAGGAAATGGGATTCGTTAATGAGGTGTTTTTGGACCATGCCTCCAAGAGCGTTGATCATGAAAGGAAGGTAGCAGTCTTTCCAGAGAAATTATGACGGCGATGCAGTATTTGGAGCTATTGTGTTTGGTGTTCCTGTAGTTTACGGATGTCTATTTATCGGTTATGGGGCTTTGTGGTTTCTTCATCGTCAATGCTGGGGATACTAATTAGTAGAAGTTTCCAATAACAATGCAGGTGAAAATACATAAGCTCTTTCTAGAATCCAGATTTCGTACGAGAAAGAAAGAGGAAGCAGATCTTTTCTTCGTGCCAGCTTATGTTAAGTGTGTTCGGATGATGGGAGGCCTCAATGACAAAGAGATCAACCGGACATACGTGAAGGTGAAAACTCTGTCGGTGTTTGGAAGAGTTCTCTGTTGTTTATTCAGGAAAACATTTTTGAGAAGAAAAACAAAAATTAATTGCAGTTGTTTGTAGTGCTAAATAAGTATGAGATTTTGAGGATTTAAATTTTTTTTTGTCTCCTTGTTTGACGAGATAATTGGTTCTGCATCAGATGTTTAATGTTTTTTAGTTATCTAGGTGAAAATAATTTAAAGCAGCAGTTTATGTCTGAAAAGAACCTTTGTTTTCAGAGGCAGCAGTTGGAATTTATTGGCAAAGAACTAATTTCAAAGCAACTTTGATTTTCTTTTGCTGTTCTGAGGAAACTCATTTTGGTAAAGAATTCAAAAAAGGGTCCTTTGTTGCTTTTCAGTGGCTTTAAGTTGACATGGTTGTGTGGATGCATATTGCTCTTTTTGTTTAGTTGATCCTTGCCTCATTCAGTGCAGGTTCTGAGTCAGATGCCTTATTTCAGGTTATCGGGAGGTCGCAACCACATATTTGTCTTTCCCAGGTACCCATAGTTCTTAGCACTCTGTGTGAGGCAGCTGGTTGAGTTTGTAGCTCAAAGTTGTATAATGAATTGAGACTCACTTGTAGACTTGTAGTGTTTATCTTGCTTTCCTGATTCTTTACATTAAAGTTTGTGTTCTCGATGTTCAATTTGGCAGTGGTTCATGAATTTGCATTGAAACTTAAAAAAGATCTAGAGCTACTTTACCAATGATCCAGCCTTCACTGAAATTTGATGATAGTATTCACTTATTCAGCTTTGTCAGCTTCCTCATGTGGTGATCAATTGTCGTTCTTTTGTGCAAATGCAGCGGTGCTGGAGCTCACTTATTTCAATCTTGGGCGACATACATTAATAGGTCTATAATTCTCACCCCTGAGGTACATTACTTACTTTCCAGGACATGTTGCTCTGAAATGGTTTTTGTGATAGGATTCAGAAGCTACACGGTTGGCTTCTTGTACTTTCTTTATGTTTTAGACTTTACTAGTCGTGTGATGAAGTATGTTTTTCTCTTTCAAAATTTGTCTGGGTTAGAGACATGGATTTTGTTTCAAGTGTCTAGTGGACTTAGCTTTTGTCAAATGACATCCCTTATTGTTGCAAAGCATTCTCTTTATGCTCCCTATTCTTGACCAATGGTGTAATTTGGTTCTATTAGCGAGTTTAACTCTTTCTTCCTGGCGTATTATAAAGGCCCCAGAATTAGGGTTCTTATTTAGTGATCTCGGAATCAGACTAAGGCAAAAGATGTGAACCAGTGTGTAAACATGGATAATTGACTTTCTGCTGGTTGTGTCTTGTGGTTGACATTTTCTTGTGAGCATAGTGGACACGTGGACATGTGGTTTGCTCTCTTTGTTGTTCTTAAGGTAACTGAAAGAGACATGAGAACAATTTTTTGTTAAAGTTGAGCTCCACCTTTCAATTTTAATCTTTTGTGATTGCTTGGTACTGCCTTTGATGCTCTCCTTTGTAGTTTGTTGGATGAATTTTAGAATAAGCAATGCTGCATGTGCTAAGAAATCTTACTCTTTTTACTAAGTGATATGGCATTTTTTATTGGGTTAAGAAGCCAATGATTCAAAGCATGGGCCTCACTTATTTCAATTCCTAGTCTAAATTTGCCACATATTTTAGTGAAATTATTCGCGCATCTAGTATTTTCTTTTGGAATAAGTGCACAGCCTTTTTTTGTATTCAATGTACAAGGAGGACACAGAGTTGATAATAGTAACCGGATGTTTCGTCCATTTATACTTCTACATTCATCAATGTTCTGGGAAATTATCAGATGTTGGTTTTTTCTTCATGCCAGAACATGAACATCTTAATTCTTCTGTTTTCGTAATTGTCCTTGTTCTACCAAATTGAGTAGGTGACAGAAGGAAAGAAAATACAACTGTGTCCTGTTTGCTTTTAAGATGAGAATGCTTGAAGAGATTTATCTTAGTTAAAGTTTTTGAGGGACTGTGTATTTAGAAATACTAGAATTTGTGGTCGAGTGATTGGCTATCACACTCATACATAGGTGATTTCCTTCAAAGGAATTGCACTTTGACGATTCTAGTGATTCTAAAGTAATGTTACTTGAGATGAACCAACCAAATATTTGGCAGACCTGAGTTTTGACAATGGCAATTTTGAATTTTATCTGTTAGTGCAGGGTGATCGGACTGATAAGCGGGACTTGAGTGCTTTTAATACTTGGAAAGATATCATCATTCCTGGCAATGTTGATGACAAGATGACCAGTGATGCTGCGGTCCAGCCATTGCCTTTACGGAAAAGGAAATACTTGGCGAACTATCTTGGTCGTGCACAGAATAAGGTTGGCCGTCTTCGGCTGATAGAACTTGCAAAGCAGTTTCCAGAGAAGGTAATTCTTCTGCAATATCCCAGTTGGTAATTAATAGAATCTGGGTTAGGAAATCAATGTGATGGAAACCAAAATGGTTTATTCTCTGGATTGTCTCATGTCTTCTGTTTTCATCACTTCCATGTAGACTTCACAGTATAGTTTGAACCATGGGTGGTGGACTAAGATTATCTGTTAGGTAAAACATCATCATCATTAGGGAACTTGAAGCAGGACAGCCCCTCAGAAAATTGCTAAGGAGTTGGCAATTTCAGTGTATAATTATATTGCTGTCATAACATTCTGAGGATATGTATTTTAATATAGATGGATAATGTATAGCGTGATAAACCAAAAGAACCATATGAAGTGGCTTGCAGTTTTCTGGCTTGCAGTTTTCAGCTATATTATTGAGAAACAACTGAAAACATCTTTTGCTGTGTTCCATGTACATATGAAGTTGTCCAACACAGAGTAAAACTCCATATGCATAAAATGAATAGCAAAAGAGCTTCAATAAAAATAGTATGATAACGTAGAAATGTAAGTATATGTTGTATTATGACTATTAATTTCATAAACAGCTGGAATGTCCAGAGTTGAAGTTCAAAGGGCCAGATAAATTGGGCAGGCAAGAGTATTTTGAACACCTGCGGGATGCTAAGTTCTGCCTTGCTCCACGTGGGGAGTCATCCTGGACTCTTCGCTTTTATGAGGCTTTCTTTGTGGTAGGTGCTCTCTCTGTAAGCTCATGTCCAGTCCAACACTCTCACACTGGCACATGGCATAGATACTAGCATTTACTATGTGTAATGTAGAGAATCTCCATGATTTGGTTTATAGGAGTGCGTCCCAGTGCTCCTGTCAGATCAAGCAGAACTGCCTTTTCAAAATGTCATTGACTACAAGAAGATATCGATCAAGTGGCCATCTTCTCGAATAGGGCCTGAGTTGTTGGAGTATTTGGAATCCATACCAGGTTGGCATCTCACACCTTTTTTCAGGTCTCTCCCCTCATAATTGATCATCAGTTAAAATGTTGATTCTATTTCGTGTCAGATCAATCCATAGAAGAGATGATAGCCAATGGGAGGCAGGTAAGGTGCTTGTGGGTCTATGATCCTGAATCGAACCCGTGCTCTGCAACTAATGCAATTTTGTGGGAACTTCAAAGAAAAGTGAGATATTTCCACCAGTCTACCGAGACATTTTGGCTGCACAACGGATCATTTGTTAACAGAGACTTGGTTGAGTTCTCTAAGTGGAGACCTCCTATGCCTTTACCCTGAATTTTGTCCTCCAAAGTTTTTGCATTTCTCACGAGCCATTTATAGTGTTAGCCTACGTGAATACTAGTGGTGATTACTCATGAACCAAGAATTCTTTGTGCTCTAAAATCAAATAGCCATTGCTCTATTTTTGCTCTCTTGGCATTCTGGTTACTTTCCTCAATGATCGTGTGCACTTGCCAGTGACCTATTTGATGAAGTTAATGTTTGCTTAAGTTGTGTTCCGTCTTCCTAATCTACTTGCTGGTCTTTGTTTATCATGGTCACGCAACATCGGTGGATATGCTTGAATTTGATGCTGTCAATAGATGACTCCTTCAAGCTCACTTGGATAGAGAAGAACTTGGTGTCTGACATGAGTGTTGTCCAAAATAAATGGCAGCTAATGTAAGTTTATAAGCAAACACTCTTCTACAGTAAATAATCTGTCATGCAAAACAAATAATATTGTGGAAACACTAAAGAGCAGTAAAGCAAAAGTCTGCTCAAGTGACTTGTATGGTTTGAACTACTCCACTGCATTCTCCAAATTTGCTTGACAGGATCCTTAACAAATCCACTAAAGAGCAAATTTCTTATGTACATTCAAGTCACTTGATGACCACGAGCAAATTTGAGTATAAGAGGATTCAACAATTTGTAGATGCAACCTTCTTCATAGTTCAAACCCCCTGAGGACGGCTTCGTTTGGGAACCACTTCCCAAAGCCCTTTAGAGGCCTAGAGATCTTTGGGCAAATGCCAATATGTTTGGCATTAATTTTTGGGTTTGCATTCCCCAAATGCCAGCTTCACAAGGCTAAAAGTCCAAGGCAGGTT
This sequence comes from Eucalyptus grandis, assembly GCF_016545825.1. NCBI lineage: Eukaryota > Viridiplantae > Streptophyta > Magnoliopsida > Myrtales > Myrtaceae > Eucalyptus > Eucalyptus grandis. Next base: position 32,756,980 of record NC_052616.1, read on the forward strand.
GGGGGGCTGCCTTGGGCTTTCAGCTTATCGAAAATGCTGACTTTGAGGGACTAAATTTTTTTTCTTCCCAAATTATCATCATTGATTTTTCGTTTGTCCGATTTTGCCCTTATTATTCATCGTCTTCTTTTGAGCGAACTTCTTCTTCTTTCGCGATCGGTTGTCGGCGAAGGGCGGCAGTTGCTGGCAACCGTCACCTAGACGACTGTCGTTAGGGGTGGCGTGATTGACATCGGGGGTGGGTCGCGGCGAGGTCCGGGTCGCCGGGACCCAGATTTGGGGTGGTGGGGTCGCGGGAGGACCTTGCCGCCCTTGATTTGGGTCGCGCGACCTTGCCGGCCCGGATCGGGTCGTGACGGCGTCGTGCGACCTCCCGTGACCTTGCCGCCCTAGATCTAGGGGTGGTGAGGTCGCGCGACCCCGCCGCGACCCAGATCTAAGGCGGCGAGGTCCTCCCACGACCTCGACGCCTCGGATCTAGGTTGCCGGAGGTTGAGGCGGCGTTGTGTGACCTCGCCGCCCCCGGATCCGAGGTCACTAGAGGTCGCGGGAGGTCGTGCGACGCCGCCACGACCCAGATTTAGGGTCGCCGGTGGCCGCTGCCCTTGTCGGTCAATCTTTTTTAATTTTTTTTTTGATTATTTTTTTTTACCACAAAGATGCTTTATAAATATAATTCTCCAAACATTATTTTGCTCAAAGTGCTTCCCAAAGGGCTTTAAAAGTACAATTTACCAAATACAATTGCATTTTGAAAAATACTTTTAACTCAAAGTTTTTGTATTTTTTTAAAGACTTTTCCCAAACAACAGGGCATGCTTTTGACAAGAAGATAGCAAAAACTAGGAGTTCGGACGGTCATACAGATTCTGGTGCATGAATAGAGGTCGAGCCTTACTATTCATCGATAGGGCACCCAATTCACCGAAGCACTATATTTTGTTCTGGGCAAGGACCGAACACTACATTCAATCGAATCGAGTTTCTGGTTCTAAATTTCTCGGCGCTTTTGAACAGTTGCTTAAGGCAAAGTCAATGCTGGTAAAACCACTTTTTGCAATATCTCCACAAGTGCCGCTAAAACCACTTTCTGGTTCATTATCTGTCATTATTTCAAGCCCAATTAAATTTCAACTCAATCTGGCTTGAACGCCTAAACCGAAATCATTAGCAAGTCATGATTTTGTACTCATCAAAGCCCGCAAGATTAGTAGTCAGTACATATTTGCATCTCAATTAAGCATGGTAAGTGAATGCAGCTCCTGAAGCGACCTGGCCGAGAGTGTTAAGGAATAGGATATACTGATGTTATACAATGCACATGCATCCATTTCATGTTATACACAAACTGCGAATCATGTTTGAAACCACACTTGCATCATACCATCTAGTATACCTAGCATTACTCGGAAAAAAAGAAAGAACTGCCTGTATAAATAAGCTTCTACGAAGAATGAATCAAACCAAACCTATACAGATAGAAAACGTACCCATTCGTCACCTATCTTACCAAAACTACTCCATAATCCAAGTAAAAGCAAAACTTTTGTCGGACCAACTCCATTCCTCCAACCCTACTCAGCAATATGATATACCAGTGTTATAAGAGCAACAAGCCCAGATAAACTTCAATGAGGGCGAAGCCAAACCGGTAACCTGTCAATAAGCATATGAACTGGGAACTCAAGCAGTATGATTGCAGCACCATCTTCTGTGACTTGATTAGGCCCCAAATATCGACTTCCCATGGATTAGGAATTCAAGATTCCTCTTGCCGTGTGTCTTGTCTTGTTCGATCAGCTGGTCAACTAGGAACAGCACGTCAATGGTGACTTTCCATGAGATCAGCAAGACTGATCTTCCCACAATTGCCAGTGTCCAGCATGTCAAACTTGTTGCAGATCTGCAGAATGTCTTTCTCTGATACCTTCCCCATTTCCTTAAGCTTGTATATGACATATTCAGATTTACTGCAGAACACAACAGAGACAAACTCACATTAACGCCAGCTCCATACAGGATCCATAACGAATACAGCGGAAAGGCACCCGGAAGATGTGAGAGGATTATGATGAAGACGAGGACTTAATCATTCAACAGTAAAGTGAAATTGGGTACTAGTACTTGGGTGGTGGACACAAAACATACTCACTACCCGAGAAGGAATTGTCTAGAGCTGGGGAGCGGGGAATGCCGGATCAGGTGCATCTGAACCATTTGATCATATGGGTTCCACGCAGGGCCCACATGACCAACGGCTCAAATAGACCTGGCCCAATGGAGAGCCGGGTGCAGGCAAGCTTTTCTGCACATTACTTGGATAGAATGAAATAGCGGCAACGTGGAAGCTGCCTCAAAAGCTGCCGGTGCAAATCTCAATCGATGAAAGTGAGAAACATATGAATTAATGGGGTTAGAAAAGTCCAAAGATTCTCCTGCGCTTATATATACTCTCTTCTAGAGAGCCATTCATGTTGAAAATCAGTTTTTCCTCTTACCATCAAAGATAAAGTGACGCACTTTTAGTAAAGAACTTATGATCTCTCTCTATGATCAAATTCAACACGTTCAAGAAACACTAATACTTTCTGTGGGGGAAATACTACTTCCATTGAATAATATCATCGATGACTTCCTCATCTATGAAGACAAAAAGCCATAAAAGGAAAGACAACAAATACACACACATAACTACGACCTGTCTAAAAGTAGCAATGGGAGTTCAATTTTCATAATCACAAACAAACAAAGAGATAATAGCCACGAACCAGAATAGCTGAAATTCTAAAAGCATCAATGTATTACCACATAGAGAACAGAAGTAACAAAAGACAAAGTGAGAACTCTAAAGTTATTCAACAATTCAAACAATCACGGACAAATTAATTGTACCAACTAAAGGTTAGTCAATTGGCATTAAACATGCTATGAGCATCTTATTTTGATCATCTTCAGTCAGTATGTTATTTACCAGAATTTTTTTTGCTAAAACTGCAAATTGTTTCAGATAAACAGTAGGCAGTTGTCAGAAAGAAAAGTGCAAACATATTGTTCAGTCATTTGAGATACTGTTCATTTTGATGTCGTATTAATTCTGCTCATGGTGAACTCATCTCAGATAACTGATCCAAGGAAGGGAAGTGGGGATGGAGTGAGGAGTGAGATTAAAAAATGTCAGCGGCACTCTGTTGGAAAAGATGCCAAAGAGTGAACTTGATTGGAAAAAAATTCTTAAACTGGATAATAGAAGAACTGAGGAACTTCTCCCCATGTTTGACTATGCATAAATCCCATGAATATAGCGCAGTAATCTGCAGTTTTCTTAAAGGACGAAAATATCGGAATTGGTGACACGAACTTCTAATTATTGATCGTGATATTAACAAAGAAATACAGTGTTCTAATAGAAATTCAATCTTTGTAAAGCATGAAAAAAATAGAAAAAAAGGAGATTTAAGGTAGCTAGTGCGACCAATTATCAAATAACTTTTCCCAGAAGATATATAGTGCCCACCCAGATGAAACTCAACTCAGAATGTGCATGAACTTGCAGAGCACTAAACCTTTTCATGCGTTACACATGCACACATAAACACAGTGTCAAGAATAATTTCCACAATCTAAACCAAGGTGAGCAGGACACAAATCTGTCATAGTACAATAACTTAATCAGCACTAATAAGCTATTCTCCATTGCCTTCTGAGAATGATCCTCAACGCTAGATAATGCTCAAAAGTGAAAGCAGACTTATGGACACGTTGTGTTGCTATTTAGTAAAGGAATTCATAATGTGCCATAAGGATTTATCGTGGTAAAGGGAACAAAGCATACCTAACAAAGCCATTGTTGTCAATGTCAGCTGCCAGGAACTCGGCTACGGTCATATCATGACTAAGCACCCACTTTGCAATCCTCCTTTGTCGCTTATCAACTCTTGCCTCGGCCAAATAGAGAAATGCACGCGCAACCGCCAGTGTCGATACTAATAACCAGATCGAAGCGAAAATACGACCAGGCATTGATGTGAATGCACGGTCCCCATACCCAACCGTGGTGACAGACATTACCGAGAAGTAAAAGGAATCTAACCAGCCAAGCCTCTCAACAAAATGCACCGCAGCCACACCAATTCCAATACAAAGAACCACAACACCTAAGGCCAATGCCACCTTCATCCTTATCCTCATCCTCCCCTTTTTCAAATCGACTAAATAGGATCCTCCGGAATGCTTCTTTTCCTTCCTATCCTGTGCCGCCCTCAACAGGTAACTCTCTTGCAAATCAAGAACATAACTAACCATCCCAGACAACAATATATCGATAAATCCAAACCCCACCAATACAAACATTATAGAAAACATCTTGGTTGCAGTGCTATTCGGCGTAATATCACCATACCCAATCGTGCACATAGTGACAATGCAAAAGTACAGAGCATCCACAACAGGGTGAGTCTCAATAGCTGTAAAGTTATCACGGTTGTACCAGTATATGGCCACACCGAACAACAAATAAGCAACTAAAAGTAACACCGCCTGACGGACAATCGATTGTGAATTGGACTGAGGCTTCGGCGGAGCAGGTTGGCAAGTAGCCTCATTCAAAACCACCATTGCCGGCGCCGTCTTGGCGCGGTGCAAATTGGATTTCCAGCCCACCACATTATAATCACCCAAGCGAGACTCCTGCGCAGAAAAAGGCAATGATGCGAACAGGTCTTGAGAAGAGGATGGTCTGGACGAACTCCCGGACAGAGTCAACGCATCGACGATCTGCGAAGCGTCCTCTGGAGACGGAGACGGCCCGAAAATGAGGCGGTCCTTCAGGTCCGACGGCGTGAGGGGAACAGGGATGGAGATCTCGCCATCCTCAGGGAGCGACGAGAGGGACGGCGGCCTCCTCCTGGGGCTCGAGAACGGAAGCAGAGGCTCCTTCTCCATGCTAATACACTATTATTACCACCACCCAAAATCACATCCGCAATACTTACCGATCGAATTACACCAAACCCATCAACCTAAAAGGATCGAGCTCGTCACACGGAGTGTGGAATCAGGGGAAGAAGAATAGGAAACAGAGTTCCAAGCAGAGGCTCCTTCTCCGTACTGATGTGTTATTACCACCACCCAAAATCACGTCCACAACACCAACTATGCCGATCGAATTACGCCAAAACCCATCAAACTAAAAGGATCGAGCTCATCACAGGGAGTGTGGAAACAGGGGAAGGAGACCAGGAAACAGAGTTCCCTCCCAAAAATAACGCCGAAAACGAAGCGAGGAGCCGAAAGGACGACTTGGGTCGATCGATATTCTCACTCTGTCACGAGAGATCCGATGTCGAGAGGGACTTTGGATTCATTCACGTTCTTCGACAAGAAGAGCGCGTGCACTCACAGGCATTGACATGAGAGAGAGAGAGAGAGATGGGGGGAGACAGAGTGGTTCGGTTGTGTAAACGTGCTGTTCGGGAGGAGAAATTCCAAGTGCGGTGATTGAGGGCGGTGATAGTCAAGCGCCGAATGATCCGCGAATTCAATACGAGTTGACGAGAGAGAGAGAGAGAGAGGGAGGGACTGCGATGATAGATGGTGATGACCAATCAAGCGCCGAATGGTCGCATTTAATGCGAGCGGATAGAGAGTGAGAGAGATCGGGCTTTTTGTCTGTTTGCTCGAGATGATGATTGATGAGAGGGAGATTCGGGCCTTTTGTCGGTTCGTGGGTTTCGGGGATTCATATGACACTTTTTAGGAATGATGAGCCATCGGTCCAGGTGGAATTGGGCACCGGGCCGGAACGACCCTAGATATTGGTCTGTTCAACCGGTATAATGCGATTATAATTTTGGTATTTGTGCCAGAATCGCATCTAATTGGATCGAGAATAAGAGAGAAATTTCATATTAGTAGTATTAAACTTTCAGAATTTGAAATATCGTTATTATCAATAGTACTCAATATGTTCTTTTATTACTACGACTAGTTTTAAACTTATTTTGGTGTAGGTCAATATGTATCCATTGGACTGCACCCGCAATATGTATATGTAGGGAAAATTCAGTATACCATGCACTTTGAAAGCCTCAAATTAATGAATTACCACCTTTTTATGCCTGTTTGTAGTTTGCTCTCGAATCAACCCTTTTCACTTACCCTACATGATGACATAATCCGACCTCTTTTGTTAGGTTTGGCATATTTCTTCACAAATAAATGATTTTGTTTGGCATGGGTAATCATGTTGGACTCTATCTATTAGAAGGGAGTTTTTATTTTTGCTCTAATTGGAAAAAGAACAAAAAACGAAACAAAAATAAAATAAAAAGAATTGGCCATTCCCAGAACTAATAGGGTAGCTTCATGTTTTGGGTGGAGTTTAGATTTACTTTAGAACCGCTCGCCTCTACTTTGTAATTTGGATTTGGGTGGAAGGCACGTGCTTGTTGTAGCGGGTGTACCGACCGTCGCTTGTAGGGCTCAGATTGGTTGGCCCAGCTATTTGGTCCGGTCAATGCATGCAAACCGAATTGGACAGAAAAGGAAGCTTTGAGAAAGCTGATCATATCTTCGGGTCGAGTCAAAGAGAAACGGATGTTTAAACACTAGATTGATTGGACAATTTTTGGAGGATCCTCAAATTGATTGGTTTATTTATTTATTTGTAAGGGATTGCGATGCGGTTGGATAATGTTGGGTACGATTTATTTGCCACGAATTGCATCCTCATCCTCTTCTTTCGTTTTTTGGGTCGTCTCTTTAGATGGAGAAAAAGCGAGGAATAGTTATTCCAAAACAAAAGGCTGTGAAAAATCCATTTCCTCCATTTCCTTTCGGTTTTGGAAGGAAATAATAGTGGTGAGTCCACAAAAAAATACTTCCCTCGTATTCAAATTCATTACTTCCACTTCCATTCTTTTTCTCAATGCAATGAAGAAAAGCACTTCCCTAAAGTTTGTATTTCACTTCACTTCCCGTCTTTTCCTTTCCAACCAAGCTTGTAAAGAGAAAATCATATATGAAAGCGATAAGATATGCTTTACTTAGTTTTGCTGAAAATAGCCCCATGCAACAAAATACCTTTCATTGAAGGTTGATCTTTGATTTTTATTGAATCGGATTCCGTGGTATTTTAACGAAGAACTAAAATTAATTACTCTAAATGAAAGTAAATGTATGAACTGGAAAAATAAAGTGATAAACTAAAAGATACTTAAGATGCCTTTGGGAAGACTTTTGGAAAAAGCTTTTAAAGAAATGCAAAGGCCTTTATTTAAAAGGTTTTTGAAGAAATGCAAAGTCTGTTTAGTAAACCATAATTGAAAAGTGCCTTAAAAAGCAATTTTGGGGAAATGCCGTTTGGTAAACACATATTTGGAAAGTCTTTTAGTATAGCCAATTTAAACTTTTTAATTTTATTTTTTAAATTTAAAAATAAAAACAATGACCGTTTTTTATATTTTCACACTGAGGTGTAATGTAAAAGAGATATATAAACAAATTCATAAGTAAAAACTCACATCAAAGCCAACTTTTTTTGCAATTGAAAAAAGAGTAATTTCATTATAATAAATATGGTTACATATACATTAAAGAAAGAAATAGGTTATCATTGAAAATTACAATTATCCTCGAGTATTTACTAAACTCATTGTTATTTGATCACGTAAACGTGCCATTTTAGAAAATAAATTATTATTTGAAGTACTAGCCTTGTCATTTGTATTATCAAGGTCAATTATATATCCATAATTGAGATTCAAATCTGTTCTTGCAAAATGTCTATCATTGACGGTGTTTCATCATATATAATTATGCAAAGTTATTACTGCTATTATTTGCTTTTCAAATGAAAAACTTAGAATATGCTTTAGAATCTTCCACTTCATTTTCAATACATCAAAGGCTCGCTCAATTTTAAATTGTAGTGAGGAATAAGCACGATTGAATATCTCCTAATAACCTACAGGTGTAGGATCTTGTTGAAATCCTGGTAAATGATATCTAACTTCTTTATATAATCCCAAATAATGTATTGGATTTGGATATCCAACATCTACTAAATAAATTTACCTACACAAATTAATATAAATTTGATCAATATAGACCATATTAATACATATTAACGTACAAAAACCACTAATTAACAAACCTGGAGGAGGATGAAGAAATTACACATCACGTCTCCCTAGGGCTTCACAAAAAATACAAGTATCATTGGCTTGTTCCTCCCAACTAGCCCAAATGTAAATGGATTCTATGTTAAAATTACACACCATTAAGACATTTTGAGTCGATGTACATTTTTGACCAATAAAAGGAATTTGATTTTTTGTAGATATTATCGCTAGGATATGTGTGCCATCAATAGTTTCAATGCAATCTTAAAACATAATGCAAATATTATTGTATAATCAAAATTTACATTTAGTTCTTTCTTTCTATTGTATAATTGAAATGTACCTTTAAAAAATTAATAAAATTTTTAACTATTTTTGATCTTCTCTAGAAAATTCCTAAATTGTCAATTAGTTGGTTGAATCAAATTTTTTCCTATTTCACATACTTTATCGAATACTAGGTTGTGGTTTCTCTAGAACGTTAAAAGTGCTCTTATGTTAAGTTATTACATATACCATGTCCTAAAATATAAAGACATATTCCAAACATTTCTATAACATCGATATTCCTAGATCTTTCAAGGCAAAAGCGTTCACTAAACATGCATTAAATTATTAAATATAATCTTATCCATTCTAAACATTTAATAACACTTTGTCAGATTAGTATTTTTGCTCTTGAACTCTCCTAACCAAGCATTTCTGTTTATGATGATGTTATACAAGGTTTTTTGTGATTGTATATTGCCTAATAAGCGATTACGGATTAAGTAATTTCCGCAAGTTGCTAATATTCATTGTCCTCTTTTTATTTTATTTTATGTATTTCTCTTTCAGGAGAATCGTCTATATTTATCTAAAGTAACAAAACAGTAAAAAAAATGATGAATAATTATCCATTAATCAAACAATCATCATCCATAATATATATGTAAACTCCACCCAATCAAAAGAATACAAACTAAGAACATAGGTCTCGCATTAGAACATAATTAGAAATAGAGTTCACAAGTAGTGCAAATCACTAATCGAAAATAAGTCTCACATTACAACATAGATTAATATGAAAGAGCTTAAACAAGTAACTAACATCCTAATGACGACTTTTATGCTCTTCCAACTTAAACTTAAGCCACTCCACTTTTTTTTCATTTCCATCCAAGTTCATAAAAATCTACCTATTATCTTTCTTTTTAGCAAAATGTGAGAGTGCAAAGAAGAGCAACTTTTTGTCGTAATTAATCTTAGGTGTAGCTTTCAATGTTTGCATAATTTCTTTATAAGGATCAAACTCCCTTGCAACTGATATTGCATTGCTCTTACTTTCAACAGCTAAACAAAATCTGTCAATTTGCGATGCTAACTTAGTAGGTCCAGTCAATTTTTTTCTCTCTTTCCTTGAGCTTGCTTCATTGAACTTTGTACTATTTTTTTTATGGCTCTTATTTTGACTTGGTTGAAAATTCATTTCACCTACATCACACTTTAAAGTATCATTCGTAGATCCTGCATGGCTACTAATATTAGCTTATGTGGCCTCAAGATTCTCATTATTGCATAAATTTTGTGTAGGATTCCAGTTAACACTTATAGCAGCAACCGCACCCTGGAATATTTTATCTAACAAAACTTCAATATTCGGATGTATGCCTTTTATTCAAAAGACTATAAAATATTTTCATGAGTTGTATCATAAAAGATGAATTTACAAAAAAAAGTGATAAAGGAATAGATAAATATTTGAACTTTTCTCTCTCATCATTTATCACTCGCATCCAAGTTTTTCTTCCTTAGATTCCATCCTTATCCTGTTTCCTTTTTGAACTAGTTGTTTCTATTTTTTCTATTCTTTCTTTAGATTATCCCACTTACTCTTCATTTATTTATTTATTTATTTTTTTTTTTTGTATTTTTTGCCCATTAGCTCCTCAAACTTGTTGATTATAATCGTCCATCCATCTCTTTTGTTGCTCGCAGGACGATTTCCTTTTTCAATTTGTTTAATGCACAATTGACAAAAAAAGTTTCTACATCTTCTACGCTCCAATTTACCTTTTGATGAGCTTTCTATCTTTCAATAAAAGGAACACAAACACATTTGAAAAATGAAAACAAATGAGATTAAAAGAAACATATCTCTATATGATTAGTCAATTAGTAAAAGCACACGAACCAAAAGGTAAAGCAAAACATGAATGAACACATACATATGTAGATTTTGACATAACATTAAGACAAACCTCAACCGAAAAGCAAAACATCCTCGAACTAAGATTAAAAGAAACATATCTCTATATGATTAGTCAATTAGTAAAAGCACACGAACCACTCGCAAACACAACTCTACAGGCACATGCATACTATGATTATTTAATCAAAGATTAATTTTTCCTAATATTCCAATCAAGTTCTAACTAAGCAAGAATTGCAAAAGGAGGAATCACAACCGAGGGCTTGTCTTGCTATGCCAGGATGACCTATTCTAACACAAGGCAAAGAAAATGAATGATCAAAGTAGCCAACAATACATAGCCAAAGATGCAAGAAGAGCACTCAAGAATTGACCAAAGCTAGCTAATGGGATTGCTCCATGAATGACACATGCACTGTGATATCCTCAATCCATCCTAATTTTCGAAGCGGGATTACAATGAGGATTGGTAGATCATCAAAACACTGAGAAGGCTACTTTGGGGGGAAAACTCGAATTTTCATCGATGGATCGCAAAAATTCGGAAAGGTAGAAATAGGCCGCAGATGAGGAGTGATGTTGGCCCAAGCCCACAAGTGGGCCCAATGGGCCCCACACCTAAGAATAGGTGGCCCAATGGGCCTCATGCCTAAGGAGCCCACGGACCCTCCAAGCCCATTTTGACCATTTTTGCAAGATTCTACATTGAATGCTCCATGTGCTTGAATAGTGCCATATATTGGTATATTGACCCTTTAACCTCTCTTTAAGTTTTGGACAAAAGGGCAAGAGTGGATATGCACTAGGGAAGGGGCGGCCACAGGGGTTGAGGAGAGAAGATGAGGTCACACCTAAACCTAGCCTATGCCCTATTTTTTCATGTGCATATCTAAGGCATTAATGGCATTGGATTTGTTGTCTTCATGAAGCCTTCTCCTCTAAGTAAATGCTAGGTTGAGAGAATTTTAGAGGATCGGAGGTACATTTCATCTCATTCTCTTTCTCCTCTTCTTCTTTCCCTTTTGAATCACACGCCCACTCTCTCTCTCTCTTCTCACTTGCCGCCTCTCTCTTCCTCTTTTCCTCTCATTTGGATCATCGCAAGCTCGGAGACTGTTCACCAATCCTTGTCGTTGCCGCTGTTCCTCAACCATGACGCCACCCACAGCCCCACCTAAGTTATTTGAGGGGCGACTAGCCTCCGCCGAGCACCATCACTGTTGTCTAGCCTTTGCCACTCCTTTGCTGTCGCTTATCGAGTTTAGAATTGGGAGCGGGTGGCTTTCTAACCCCTATTTAAGGTTGTGATTGCACTTTGGACTAGGATTAGTATTAGATTAAGGCTAAGTGATAATTTTGTTATGTAATAAGTAAGTTTAAGTGATAGGTTATTGTAGGTTTTCGATAGGTTATCGTAGGTTTCCAATAAGTCGTCGTGATAGGTTATTGTAAGTTTTCGATAGGTTATCGTAGTTTTTGATAGGTTATTGTGATTCTCGTTAGGTTATAAGCCATTTTATTATTCGATAAGTTATTGTGATATGATATGTTGATATGAGAAAAGTTATCGAATAGATTATATTGACACGTGATAGGTTGTCATAATAGTTATACTTAAATGCAATGACTTACCTTACCTTTAGTAAGTATTCTTTATGCTATGAATATTAGTGAATTTGTGCATTGTTGGATGCTAAATTTAGACATGGTGTATGCTCATGTAACTCTTATAATTGAAAATGGTAAATTTTTATGGCATTCAATGATTGTAGCCAATTAATATATATGTAAGGACATGTGGAAAGATAATATGTTGAAGTGTTTAAGTAATGTTATGATGTGATGTGATATTAGATACAAGTATGAAATGTTATCGCATATTATATGGGCATTACACACTCCTGCATCAACTAATGAAAAAGATATGAAATGAGCTTAAGTGATGGTATGCTTGTGTGATTACTTAAATACCTTGATGCATATGATTATGTGGGGTGATGGAACTATCCTGATGTGTATGATTATGTGGGATGATACCCAATTAAGTTCAGATGCCCCTATGTCAACGGGATGATGTTTGCGGATGGATTTTAGAATGAAACTCCTTAATTGGAAGGCCATCCTGAGGCGTATGCATATGCATGATGATGCCGTGTCCGATGGGACAGGATGATACCTGATTATGCCGGAAGATCATCAACCTTCGGGTTGGCTGTGGCCTTGAGCGGTCGTAATAATCTTGACATATATGTGTGAATCATGCATGGGAATGATATTTGATTATGTCTAGATTATTAATGGTATTTGTGTATGATTATGAGGCATTGTACGTTCTTATTTCTGCCTCATACGTATGTGATTTATTGTGAGAATTGTTTATTTACTTATGGGATGATGGCTTAGAGAAGGTTAGATAACTGTTCTTGTTAATAGTTAAGGCAAAGCAAGGGCTTTGCTATTGATTTTTCATTGATGGATAACTTGCACGTTTAGGCCGACTCCGAGGTAAATTACTTCTCTACACGAGGATTAGGGAGCTTATTTATAGAGGGTTATCTCATTGTTGTTTGTTTAAATGTTTTTAAGGCCCTAAGCATGTCTGAGTTCTATCGAAACATTCGATTTAGGGTCCTCATCGAGCAGAGTTAGGAGGTGACTGAGTATCTTATTGAAGGGATCCACTCCTCTTACGAACGCTACATAACCACAATCTAGGTAGATGAGGGGCTTTAGAGCTTAGTGCTCCACCACTTTTTGAAGTTGTCCTCATAGTACTAGAGGTACTAGGCTTACTTTCAAAATCTTTTGGAAGTGTGTAGTCGCGCTTTTGGATAGTGTTTATGAAGTGGCGTAGTGGGTGATACTGAAGTTTGTGTTACTTAGGTTGTATGAAATGATATTGCTTTGAATGTACATATATATAAGCGTGTTTTATGCTATCCCTATTAAATGGTTTGGTGATTGTATTTTCGCTTCCTCTTGTGTATAAGTAAACGATAACACGAATGGGTTGACGATGCCTCTTGGGACATCGCATTCAAATGGCCTAAGTGAACGAGGGTTGTCATGTACCCAAGGGTCGGGGCATGTCCTACACTGTCTCAACCACAACCAATTTTTTAATGTGAATAGTTCTGTGTAGCTTTCGTTCTTCACTTTTTTCTCATCCAGGTCATGCACGGATTGCCAACCTATTGAATCAGCAAAAAAAAGGGCCCTCCTCAAACCCAAAAGCTAGAAAGACCTTGGTTTCAATTTAAATGAGAGAAAAACGGGTTTTTCTAAAGATACACCCATTAGGACCATACTCCTATCTTCTTCACGTCTTGTAAGCGTTCTGCTTCAAAGAAGCCAAGTTTTGTTTTTTATATGTATACGGCAACAAAAGACACGATCCGTCTTCGGGTTTTATCTTCCATCTTCATGTTTCACTTGAAAGGTAAAACATTTATGTTTTTGCATGAAATCAACTACCATTCTAGTGTTTTTCATGCCACTTTTTACGATTGCACTATTTTGGAACCTTCCCTCAAACTCCCCCCTCCCCCACCCTCTTGTTAGATGCACCATCTTCCACATAGGTATGCCATATTTTCTTGATCGGAAGAATTGCAGCTTAAAATTTCTTCCTTTTTTGGAGAAAAATGCAAAAATTTCGATTTTCATGAAATTTCGCTCCATTCTCATCCCTCAAGTCCTTTCTCACTTTGTCTCAAAAAGTTTCCATTAGTCAAGCATCGATTTATACTCATCAAGCATGACATTGAAAGTATCGTTCATGAAATCACCATATGCTTACAATCACAACTAGAAAAAAGTATAATAAGAAGGAATCGAATCAAAAGAACCTGGGTTTAGGACAAGACAAGCATGTAGGTTCTCAGCAAAGAGGGAGGTGAGCACAAGAGAGCTGAGTGATTCAATTCAGTAAAGAGATAGGGCACCAAGATAGAGACGACCACAAGAGAAGCTGGAGATTGATGAGCGAAGACGGGAGACGACCAAAAAGTGGCAACTAGATAGAGCAACGAAACTAAACGCGTAGTGAAACCAGAGGAGAATTCCATATGAGCATAATGAGAAAATGGCTTTCATTTAAGGTTTTTAGCTAAATAAAGGTTAAACTTGGAATTTCATTAAGTTGTGAGGGCATCAATGACAATTACATAAAATTCATTAATGGGAGCCATTGGCTTGTTGAGAATGCTGAAATGCCCAATGCAAGCTCATACTTGCCTTGGGTTTTCAGTCTTCTAAATGCCTACTTTCCCTCAAGGATGTCTACAAATAATTCTCTCAAACACCTATTTTCAGCCCAAGAGGCTTTAGACGCCTAAGGTGGCTTGGGAAAGCCATTCCCAAACACACTATAAGTTCATAGCTATTTCATTATGTACATGTACTATGTTAGGGAATGCATTATAATTTGAAGTACTTGACCCCTCATTTATAACATCATGATAAATTGAAAATCCATACTCGATATTCAAATATGCTATTTCAAAATCCGTATCAATTAATTTTTCTTATAAAATTGTGTAATGCTATTGTAGTTATGACAATCTACACTTGCTTTTCATAAGAATAACTTGGCATAGTAGTTAGAATCTTCCACTTCATTTTTAATATGCCAAAGGCTTGCTCAGTTTCTGAGTGAAGCGAGAAATGGGCACGGTTGAATACTTCTTGATGACCCATAGGTGTAGGACCTTATTGAAACTCTGGCAAATAATATCTAACTTTTCTATATGGCACCAAATAACCCATGAGATTTAGATATCCAACATCTACTAAATAATATTTACCTACACAAATATAATATAAATATAATTAAAATATGCCATATAAATACATATGGATGTACATAAACCATTAATTAATGAACCTAGAAGAGGATGGGGAAATTGTGCTTTACGTCTTCCAATGGCATCATGGAAGATAAGAATATCATGAGCTTGTCTCTATTAATCGGCACAAACATAAATATATTCCATGTTAAAATTACATACAGTCAACACATTTTGAGTGTTCTTTTCTTTCCAACCAATAAAGCGAATTTACTTATACGTCGGTATCACTGTTAAGATATGTGTACCATTCTAGTTCAAATGCAATCCTAAAACAAATAATGCAAATATTTCATGATTTACGTTTAGTTTTTCATTTTTATTGTACAATTGTAACTTACCTTAAAATATGAATAAAATTGTAGACTTTTCTTGATCTTCTCCGGAACTTCCCAGAATTGTCAATCAATTAGTTGGATCATATCTTTTTCCGTATCACATACTTTATCTAAAACTAAACTAAAGTACCTACTTATGGTTTCCCCATAGCATTGAAAGCACTCTTGTGCTACCCTATTACCAATACCGTGTCCCAACATTCCAACTATTTCTACAACATTAATATTCCTAGATCCTTTAAAATCATAGCATATTACTAAATCACATGTTAAATTATAAAATACATCAATATGCATTCTAAACATATTATAACACCTTATCGGATTAGTATCTTTGACCATCAACTCTCTTATCTATGTATGACTCTTATATGATGTTATAGAAGATTGTTTGCAAAGGTACGTTGCCTAATAAACAATTAAAGCATTAGTGATTGAGAGAAAACCCAAGAATTCATCTTCCTCTTGCTCACAATTTTGCTTTTCTTGATAATTATCCATAATTGCCTAACTTAACAGAATATATAGTTAGAGTAAGAGAAACGATGAATAATCTTGAAAATCCATTAAGAGAAACAATAGTATAAATCAACATATATATGCAAACTTAACTACATAAAGAGGACCCCAATTGGAAACAATTTTCACATTAAAACATTAATAGAAATTAGGTTCATACATAATTTAAATAGAGTTCATACATAAAAATAAAAAAACATACTAAAGAATTCAAATAAAATACTATAACAACTTCCTAGTTATGACTAAGTTGTTCTATCTAAAGCTTGAGATACTTGACTCTTAGAGTATCACTATTCAAGCTCATGAAGACCTACCAATTGTGACATCCCGATTTTCCAATTCTATTTTCAATAAATTGAGACGGACATTTCGTTGGCATGCATATAGTTCTTTTCCTTGAGTCGGCCACTCATGTGAAAACTAGTCTATCGGGTGAAGCCGCTAAGAGTTTCTAATGCATCAGACTCGAGAATTTGATCAGGAAGCGATCTTTCGACAAAGCTAATCTGCAAGGGTCATTGCGACACAATTAAAAATC
Source organism: Eucalyptus grandis (assembly GCF_016545825.1). Lineage (NCBI taxonomy): Eukaryota > Viridiplantae > Streptophyta > Magnoliopsida > Myrtales > Myrtaceae > Eucalyptus > Eucalyptus grandis. The sequence goes on from NC_052616.1 coordinate 32,773,536, forward strand.
GATTAGAGATCGGAGATAGGTCGACTCGACAAAGGCTTGTAATCAGGTGTGGGTGATTCTACCAGATTGCACAATTCTTGTCGATCGGCACTGGACCGACTTTTCTATCGATTGGGTACCCTGTGTTCGTATTTGAAACCTTGAGATTATGCCGACAACCGAAAGTCGCCAATGTTTCAAAGATGTACATTGTGGCTTGAGATGATCAACCACAGGTCAAATGCATGAAAGTTTCTAAAGGCTACCCGGTAGGTTGGGCCGCGCTAGTATCGTGCCAAAGTGAAATTAACCGTGGAATTGAGATCGAATTCAGAAATTGGAAGTCTGGGTGTGTCACAAATCATTTTAGGATCATTGACTTATCTTTGGAAGATTTTTCATGCAATCAGAGTTTTTCAGCAATTAAATCAGAAAATGGCTAATTTGGCTCAAGAAATTAGTAGGCTCGTCTCTGGTTGCGCTTTTGGGACTTAAGTTGATTCTATGGACAAGTGAAGACGTGAATTGAAGTGTGGTGACATTGAATTTATTTTATGGACTTCAATTTGATTCAATTGGAAGAGAATTGATGAGAATTGAAGAAATTGGATGTACAAAGTTTCATGCCCCGTGAAAAAATAAAATGCACCCATTGGAAGAGGTTATGGGGAATTAAGTTAGTGGAGTATGACATCACTTGGTGATGTCATGGTGTGGGGGCAAGAGGGCATAAGATCATGACAAGTGGAGGGTAGGGTTTTATTCTTCAAAAGGTGGGATGTCACCTCCAACCCATCTCCATCATCTTCAACCTTGGGCTTCTTGGAAATAGGGAGGAGAGAGAGAATCGAACGGGAAGAAAACCAGCTGCTCGTCCGCCCGCCCGCTCGTCGCCGGCCGCACCTCCACTCGCTCGTCGCCGACCGCACCTCCGCCCGCTCGCCGTCGCAGCCCCCCGCGAGCTGCTCCGCCGCTCCCATCCCTGCTTCGTCCGCGCGCCAGCAGCCATCGCCCGTCGTCCCGAGCTGCCGGAGCTTGTCCCCGCCGCCGTGAGCTGCCGTTGACCTCGCCATCGGCCCGTCCAAGCCCTCGCCGGTCTCCTCCACCGTTACTCCGCCCGAACCGGTGCCGGATCCGCCTCTTCTCGGCCTCAACCGGAAGTTGCAGAAAATGGGTATGGCAGCCCATGTTTGGCCCGTTTTGGCCGTCTTCCCGAGCCCGGATGCTCGGCCCGCCTTGAGGAAAGTCGATCCTCGCGTCGTCCCCGTCGTTTTGGTCCGCTCGGCTCGCTAATCCGGTGAGTTTAACTCACTAAACCTCGCTTAGAGGGTTAATTATGCTTAGGGAGGTTTAGTTTATGTTAAGTATTATTAGGTTGTTAGTTTAGGTTAATTAAGAGTAGATTTGATTAAGGTTGTGGTTTAATTTAAAGTGTGCTTAATTAAGGGTAAGTAGGTTTATTTAAAAAAAGCCTTGGTTTGACTTAAATGAATTTACTTTTGATTTATTTAAATGTCTCGAAATTATTATATAATTTAATAATATATTTTATTCGAAATTAATAAAATATTATTATTTAATTATTTTCGGAATAAATTTAATTATTTATTAAATTCCGAAAATTTTGTCGGGACCCTAAATTCTCAGAATTTCGTGCCGGTCGCTGCTGTGTAGTCAGATTTTGAAATTGATCATTGTATATTATAAATTGAATGTGGATTGTGAAAAATATGAATATTATTATTAAATAAATTTTCGGAATAAATTTAATTATTTAATAAATTCCGAAAAACTATTTTGGGACCCTAAATTCTCAGAATTTCGTGCTGATCCCTGCTATGCATTTAGAATTTGAATTTGATGAATGTATGTGGCAAATTGAGTGTTGATTGTGGTAAATAGAGATTTTATTCATAAAAACCCAAGTGTCGGGTTTTGATGCAAAAATTGGTTTTAATTATTATATTCAATAGTGGGGTTTGAAAGAGTGAGATATTGGCTTTTTGATTCGAAATTAGCGTGTCCCCACACACGTAAGTAATTTATGGAATATTTTTAATATGGAGAAAAATGGCCGGGATCACTATTTTAAGTGGAAGCATTGATTGAAATATAAAGTGTCCTAGGGCCGAGTATGCTTTGACTGTGTGATAACTAAGAGGAATCGTCCTGGGCTGTTGAGCCGGACTTGCCCCTATATGGGATGCCCACGCGGTGGTTGCGGGTCGCAGTTGATTCTGGGACCATGCTCCTTCGGGAACGCCGTCGATGTACTGACGAAGCCGCGCTCCAAGGTGGGGAGGCGATGCCTGGCTATATGCCAGTAGATAGCCGAACTGCGAGTAGGCTATGCCCTTGTGTGGCAGTGAATAACAATTGGAATGCATGTTGAGTGAATTTGATGTGTCGGATTATGGGACGGAATTGTGTGGCATGGAATGGGACGTGTCATAACGATTTAGTCTTATAATCAGGACCCCGCAATTGTTAGTTATACGAAAGTGAATGCGTTCCGGTTGTTTAAGTTCCTATTATTATTTGTGATTGAGTGATTTGAATTGCGCTAACCTGCAGGAAGAAATTGAGGCGAGGTAAGTTCTCTGTGTGATGTGGCTAGGCCACCCGGGGCGTATTTTCTTTCTAATAGGGGTTTAGGGGGTTGAACTTGCTGAGACATCGTCTCATCTCGGTTGTGGGATCAAAATTTCAGGTCCCTGGTGGACGGAGCAACCAGATAGCTTTGGTTGGCTTTGAGGAGTTGCAGACGTGAAGTCATAAGGGTTGGAGAGCGTGTCCTGCTATCCCGGTTGTAGGATAGTTCCCCTTTTGTCGAGCTGGTCTATTTTGTAGAAAGTCCAGTGTTGTATTTAAACCCTTTGTGTTTGTAAATGAGTGTTTGGTATTGTGATTGATTGCCTGCTTTTCTATCCCAAGTTAAATGTTGTCAGGGGATTTGTTTCGCTTCCGCATGCGTAAAGAAATGAATGGGTCGGCGACATATCCTGGGATGTTGCATTTTTGATCGACCGTAGTGGGATGTGCGAGCGCTCGGGGTTCGGGGCATGACACCAATTGTCTATCATTTCTTTAAAATGTTTGATTTAAAAAACGTACAACTTTTCATCTTGTACAATCTTCGATATGCCATCCAACATAGATATGAGGTCCTTGTAAGGAACAAATCCCTCATATGTGATGCTTGATGGGGTGAGTGATTCAAGAACGGAAATTTTTATAAGGGGATTTTTGTGGTTAAGTGTATGGAGTAGTGTATATGATAAACACACAAAAAGGAATAAGAAAAGATAAAAGCAATCTCCTTCCAAGGTATAAAGGCAGCGCCACCAACCGAGGATGAGGATCGAGATCTACGAAGTTCACCACCAAGGCCTAAAGCTTCCACCAGCCAAGGATAAAGGACTTTGGGATAGGAGAAGCTCACCACCAAGGCCTAAAGCTTCCACCAGCCAAGGATAAAGGACTTTGGGATAGGAGAAGCTCACCACCAAGGCCTAAAGATTCCACCAGCCAAGGATAAAGGGCTTCTTGGCTCACCACCAAGGAGTGATCTACGCTCCAAGGATAAAGAAACCGAAAGGAGCTATCCGCCCTCCAAAGGAGTTCACTCAAGTTGAGGAAATCTCATCACTCTCATTCATCAAATTCGTATCTCCCCTACATTGGAAAGTTTCCTCTATTTATAGGAGGATTTCAGCATTAGGAAATATTAAAAACAAATTTTAATGACCTAGGAACTTAAACGTTCGACTCTTCAGCTACATAAAATAAAAACACCTAGGAACTTAATAAAAAGCCATTATTAGCACGGGAACTAAATGCCTTTAATCGTTGGCCTTCCACATTCTCGAACCGTTAGCTTTTCGTGTTCTTGAACCTTTGGCTTTCCATATTCTTGAACCGCATTCGTGAACCTTTAGCCTTCCCAGAATTCGAGCTCCTCCCTTGACCAGAAAATAATCCTCCTGAAACTTCATCAATTGGTCATAGAAGACATCTAAAGTGACCTCCCATTGATACCTATCGATATACCACAAAGTACCGATAAGAAATTTAACATTATTCATTCAAAATGATCCATTCGAAGAACATAATGCCCAACTTCTTTATTGGCTTGGATAAGCATCGATGGTTCTGAGTTGGTCGATGGAGCTACGTTGGATGCACCCGCATCATCCTCCTGGGGTTGTTTGAGATTTGTCCTCAAATCAAGAAGGTTTTCATCCTCTAAGTAAGGAGAAAGGTCTCCCACGTTGAATGTTGCTGAAACTCCAAACTCTCCCGGAAGGTCAATCTTGTAAGCATTGTCGCCAATTCGCTGGATAACTTTAAAGGGACCGTCAGCTCTAGGCATGAGCTTGTTCTTTCGACGAAATGGAAATCTCTCCTTCCTCAAGTGAAGCCATACAAGATCGCCTGGTTGAAATTGAGTCTTCTTGCGATGTTGATTAGCTTTCTTCTTGTAAGATTCGTTGGCCTTTTGAATGTTGGATCGAATCTGCTCATGGAGCTTCTTCATTGATTCAGCTCTTTTCTTGCCATCAAAGCTCACTTGAGAGTTAGACGGAATTGGAATCAAATCAATGGGTGTGAGAGGATTAATTCCATACACAACTTCAAATGGCGATCGACCAAGAGTATAACTTGGTGATCGATTGTAAGCAAATTCAGCATGCGCAAGCTTTAAATCCCAATCTTTCAACGATTTACTCACCATACCACGAAGAAGAAGAGTGGTTAGAGTACGATTTGTTACCTCCGTTTGACCATCCGTTTGGGGATGACAAGCTGTGCTGAATAAGAGTCTTGTACCAAGCATTCTCCATAGAGTCCTCCAGAAGTGGCTTAAGAACTTGGAATCACGATCCGACACAATGGTCTTTGGTACTCCATGAATGCGAATAATCTCTTTGAAATATAATTCAGCAATATGAGATGCATCATTAGTCTTGTGACATGGCACGAAATGAGCCATTTTAGAAAACCGATCGACGACCACCATGATAGCATCTTTTCCTCTTTGAGTTCTTGGTAGAGCCACAATGAAATCCATGCTAACATCCTCCCGGGCTGCAATGGTACCGGAAGTGGAGTATACAAACCTTGATGGAAATGGCTTTTTGATCTTTGACAAGTTGCACACCTTGAGATGATAGCATGCACATCTCCACTCATCTTTGGCCAATAGAAATGCTCTTGAAGAACCTCAAGAGTTTTGTTAATACCAAAATGACCGGCCAATCCTCCACCATGCGCTTCTCGAATTAGCAATTCGCGAAAAGAACTCTTCAGCACACATAATTGATTTCCTTTAAAAAGAAACCCATCTTGCAAAGAATATATACCTTGAACTCCCTGCTTGCAATTGTTGATGATAGAGGAGAATTCCGCATCTTCAGAATAAAGTTCTTTAATTGATTGAAATCCAAGAATCCTAGAGTCCAGAACCGCAAGCATAGAATATCTTCTCGATAAAGCATCTGCTACAACATTAGTGTGCCCTGGTTTATATTTTGAGACGAAAGAAAAGGATTGAAGAAATTCTACCCATTTTGCATGTCTCGAATTAAGCTTGCGTTGGCCACTAATAAACTTAAGCGCCTCATGATCAGAATGAAGGACAAATTGCTTTGGCCTCAAATAATGACTCCAATGATCAAGAGCTCGGACAATGGCATAGAACTCTTTGTCATAAGTTGAATAATTCCTCTTGGAATCAGATAACTTCTCGCTGAAATATGCCAATGGTTTTTGTGCTTGCACTAGAACAGCACCAATACCAACTCCGCTTGCATCACACTCAACTTCAAATACTTTATCAAAATCAGGAAGTGCAAGAATAGGGGACTCACAAAGTTTCTGCTTGATTATGTCAAAAGCGTTTTGAGCAGCCTTTGTCCATTCAAAAGCACCATTCTTCATGCATTCAGTTATAGGAGCCATGACGGTACTAAAGTTTTTGACAAAACGTCGATAGAAAGAAACAAGTCCATGAAAACTTCTTACATCAGAAATTGACTTCAGAACCGGCCAAGTCTTCATAGCTTCCACCTTGGTTTGATCAACAGAGATTCCATCTTTGGAAACCACATAACCAAGAAACACAATGCTTGGAGAGAAGAACTCACATTTCTCCATTTTAGCATATAGTTTTCGTTCTCTCAAGACATTAAAGACCTGTTTTAAATGAGAGATATATTCCTCCTCGTTCCTGCTATAAACAAGAATATCGTCGAAATAAACAATGACAAATCGACCAATAAAAGAACGAAGAACCTCGTTCATAAGTCTCATGAAGGTACTCGGAGCATTAGATAATCCGAATGGCATAACCAAACCACTCATAAAGGCCTCCCTTGGTTTTGAAAGCCGTCTTCCATTCATCTCCTTCTCGCATTCTGATTTGATGATAACCACTCCGCAAATCTATCTTTGAAAACACAGAAGAACCATATAATTCGTCAAGCATATCATCAAGTCTAGGTATAGGGTACCTATACTTAATGGTAATGTTGTTGATGGCCCGACTATCAACACACATGCGATATGTACCATCCTTCTTAGGCACAAGTAGAGCCGGAATAGAACAAGGACTCATGCTTTCTCGAATGTATCCTTTGAGGATAAGTTCATCGACTTGTCTTTGCAACTCCTTTGTATCCTCCGGATTGCATCGATAAGCTGGCTTGTTTGGTAGCGGAGCACCGGGGATCAAATCAATTTGATGCTCAATACCTCTTATGGGAGGTAATCCAAGTGGCAAATCCTCCGGAAACACAACTGCAAATTCTTTCAACAAGCAATGCATTTTTGGATTTATGGGTCGCTCTATCTCACTCTTTTTCTCGACCACAAGCAAAGCAAATACATTCTTTTGTTTGCTAATGGCTCTCTCAACCCGTGTCTCACTCAAGAACAGATTTTCCTTACAAGTGTTTCCCTCCCGGGTTGATTATTATGTATCGAATAAGGACTCAATGGTAAAAGAGTAATGCCTTTTTGTTCCTTATGAAAAGAGTATGTGTTTTTTCGACCATCATGCATAGCATTTATATCAAATTGCCACGGTCTACCCAATAACAAGTGGCATGCCTCCATAGGAATCACATCACATACAACCTCATCTCGATAGTTCTTCCTAATCGAAAATGATATAAGAACGCGTTTGGTTACCTTGAGTTCATTCCCTTGATTGAGCCATTGGAGCTTGTATGGTTGAGGATGTTTCGTTGTTGGAAGCTTCAACTTGTCGACAAGAGTTGTCGAAGCAACATTGGTGCAGCTCCCACCATCGATGATCACCGAACACGCCTTTTCGTTAATAGTGCAACGCGTGTGAAATATATTCTCCCTTTGCTCTTTATTAGGAGAAACTTCAACATGCAAGGCTCTTTGGATGATCAACAGCTCACCATCATCGGCTTTCTCCAAAACTTCTTCCCGATTAGATTCGGAAATATTTTGGTCTTCATTGTCAGCCTCTTGAAGTGCCGAATTGATCTCCTCAATTTCTTGAAGAGTCATAACTCTCCGATTTGGACAATTTGCTTGTAAATGCCCAAAACCATGGCACTTAAAGCATTTCCTTGCATCACCTTCAAACTTCTTTTGGACTTCTTTGGAAGGCTCTGCATTCTTTCCCTTGCCTTTGTCTTTTGTCGACGTACTCTCGCCCTTGCTTGACAAAGCACCCTTAAAATAGGATGTCGCCTTTGTTGAGGTTCTGGAGGAAAACCTCTTGCTCTTCAATTGTTTTTCGACTTTTATGGCTAACTTGCATACATCCTCAAAGGACCAATATGGTTGAAGTTCAACCATATCAGCGATTTCTCGATTCATGCCGCCAAGGAAACGAGCGATGGTCTGGAACTTCACTCCTCATTTTGAGTTGTTCAAACTCACGAATGTATTCTTCAACGCTCATCCCATGTTGCCTTAGGGAGTTCAGTTTGAGGAAGAGATCTTGCTTATAGTTGTCGGGCAAGAACCTCTTCTTCATCAACTTCTTGAGTTTTTCCCAAGACTTGATTCGGCCTTTTCCTTCCCTTGCTCGTTGATGCTTTATATTCTCCCACCATAGAGAAGCATATTTGGTCAGCTTTAGGACAACAACCTTACATTTCTTCTCATCCGAATAGGATTTGAAGTCAAAAATTTGTTCGGTTTTGTGTAGCCAATCCACAAAGTTGTCGGGATTAAGATTACCGTCAAACTCAGGGACCTCCACTTTAATGTCTCTTTCATCCTCCTTATGCCTCTCTCTCCGTCTTCGTCTTCGAATTGGAGATTCAGAATCACTAGAGTGCAGAATCGTTCGGTTGTCTCCAGTGGACTCGGAATCGCCATCAGAATTTTGACGAGATTCAGAATCGTCACGCCGGTTTCGTTCATTGGGACGCCTTGCTGGTTGTCCTTGTCTCGCCGGATTCTCTAGAAGATTGAGAACTTGCTCCATTTGTTGTTGAAGATTTTGGATTGCACGATCTCGCCTTTCGTTGTGCGCTTGCTCCAGAGTCAAGCCCCTAGGAACTTGTTCATCCATAAGGAATTTGTAACAAAAGAAATAAAGGAATCACTCAAATGAGTTGAACCTTGAGCTTTGATACCAATATTTTGATGCGTGATGGGGTGAGTGATTCAAGAACGGAAATTTTTATAAGGGGATTTTTGTGGTTAAGTGTATGGAGTAGTGTATATGATAAACACACAAAAAGGAATAAGAAAAGATAAAAGCAATCTCCTTCGAAGGTATAAAGGCAGCGCCACCAACCGAGGATGAGGATCGAGATCTACGAAGTTCACCACTAAGGCCTAAAGCTTCCACCAGCCAAGGATAAAGGACTTCGGGATAGGAGAAGCTCACCACCAAGGCCTAAAGATTCCACCAGCCAAGGATAAAGGGCTTCTTGGCTCACCACCAAGGAGTGATCTACGCTCCAAGGATAAAGAAACCGAAAGGAGCTATCCGCTCTCCAAAGGAGTTCACTCAAGTTGAGGAAATCTCATCATTCTCATTCATCAAATTCGTATCTCCCCTACATTGGATAGTTTCCTCTATTTTATAGGAGGATTTCAGCATTAGGAAATATTAAAAACAAATTTTAATGACCTAGGAACTTAAATGTTCGACTCTTCAGCTACATAAAATAAAAACACCTAGGAACTTAATAAAAAACCATTATTAGCACGGGAACTAAATGCCTTTAATCGTCGGCCTTCTACATTCTCGAACCATTAGCTTTCCGTGTTCATGAACCTTTGGCTTTCCATATTCTTGAACCGCATTCGTGAACCTTTAGCCTTCCCAGAATTCGAGCTCCTCCCTTGACTAGAAAATAATCCTCCTGAAACTTCATTAATTGGTCATAGAAGACATCTAAAGTGACCTCCCATTGATACCTATCGATATACCACAAAGTACCGATAAGAAATTTAACATTATTCATTCAAAATGATCCATTCGAAGAACATAATGCCCAACTTCTTTATTGGCTTTGATAAGCATCGATGGTTCTGAGTTGGTCGATGGAGCTACGTTGGATGCACCCGCATCAATATGCTAGAAATGCAGCGGCGATGGCACTCTTACTTTCAATAGTGGAACAAAACTTGTTAATTTGGTTTCCAAGCAATTGTGTTGAGTTCAAATTCTTGTCTTTTTTTTTTTTTTGGTTGAACTTGCTTCGTTGAAGTTTGCATTGCTCTTTCACTGGCCTGAGTTTGAATTGGTTCATCAATATTTTCACCCATATGACACTCTAAATTATGATTAGTAGATCCTGCAACATCACTAATATCAGATTGTGTGACCTCAACATTCTTATCAACACATAAACCTTGTGCAGGATTCCAAGTAATTCCTCCTTTAGCAACTGTATCCTTGAATATTCTATTGTAAAGATCAGGAGGTATGCATTTCATCCTAAAAACCTTAACCTTAGAATCGGCCTATCATAAAAAGCATTTGAGTAAGTTGTATAATTGAAAATGAGAACTTAATCAAAAAGTAAAAGAATAAATGATAAACACCTGAATATTACTATAGCTGATTTTGTATGATTTTTTTATCTCTTCAGATTATACATATGTAGTTTGACCAAATCATACTTAAGCTAATCTAATTACCTATTAAACGTCATTGACTCTTTAAGTAGAGTTTAGCAAGTAAACTCACCAGTTTTGCGGGCCGATGAGTTCACGGCGATGGCGACATGGAGGTGAGTGGAAAACAAGCCTGCGGCGACACCAAGCGAGATCCGAACGGGGCCTAAAACGGGCCTTGAAGTCTCAGCTGGGCTGAAGCTTCAGGTTCTAGTTGTGGCTGAAGGGGGCTGTCCGAGGGGTTGCTTGGCACGGAAACGGCGAGGAGGCGAACCAGGTGGCTACAGCAGGCGATGATGGTGGCTCCGGCAGCTGAACGGCGACGGATGGTGGCTGGAATAGCCTAGCAGATGGTGATAGGCATGGGATGACGGCTGGGCTCACGAGGACGTGCAGATGCGCGAGCGAGGAAGCAGGACAGTGCGATGGCTCCGGGTGGCAGCGACGGCTCATGATGGGCGCGGTGGAGCTCAGGTGGGTGTGCAGCTTGGCGCTGGTCTCTCTCTGGATTTCTTGAGCTCAAATAACCTCAACAATGGAGAAAGCAACGCTGAAGAAGAAGAAGAAGACAACTGCTGAAGAGGGGGGCCACATGAGATAGCTAGTATAAGCATCTAGAGGGGGGGGTGAATAGGTACACAAATAAATTCTCGAGATACGGAAGCAATTTTAGGCAATTGATAGAAAAGAAAATTCGATCAAAGCGAAGTAAAGGTTAGGGAAGAAAGAAATGAACACAAGATTTATAGTGGTTCGGCTTATTCCAAGCTTACGCCCATTCTTCCGCATTGACAGCCCACCAGCTGGATTTCACTATGAATAAAAGAGAAGTTACAGCATAGCTTTTCCTTGATTCTACAGTGTAGATGATCTACCACACTTCCTCAAGGTTTCTCACGAATATAGACTCTCTTTTGTTTACACGATTTTGCTCAACAAATGAATTGACAAGGAACAAGGAGCTTCAGACTTTGGAATTCTTCTATCATGCACACTCTCGAACACCTGGAACATCTTCCTTATATACTCCTTCATGCCATCATACCCGTTGTCACTTACCAAAGGAATTCCTCCAATCTACTCGTTGGACGGAATCAATTAGGAAGATCATTCGAGCTATTAAAGGAACATGTCGATAGCCCATCAATCCTGTTTGCCCATACAATCAGGATCTCGGTTTCCATAAGTAGAACCTTCCAAGTATACTTTGCAAATCATCGGATCCTTAATCTTCAAATCAATTATGATCAAACAAATGATTCCGTTATGTCATATCTAGCCAAGAGATCTTCTCCAGTCGATAAGGCTACATCCTTAATGAAACATCCGGTTACGGATAGCCTTTCTTCAACAGTTAGAAACTGTCAATGAGGATAGACTTTGAGTCTTAAGTCTCGGCTGTCCGGAGGTCTTCGGACTTTAAATAGCGAGTCTCGCAAGCCTTCGAACTAGATCGATGAAAACGTTTTGTCAACTTCAAAACACTTCAAGAGGATTTCTCCAACAATCTCCCCCTTTTTGATGGTGACAAAACTTTCCTGCAGATTTGGAAAACTTTGACCTGCAAAACATTTCTCAAACACATATGCATATCTTATAGATAAATGGCTAATGAATAACACTAGAATCTGCAACCACAGAAGATAGGTTAGTCCAGTATGCAGTAACGCCATCCATAAGATATCAATAGTTAATAATAAACAGTCAAATCCAAATCCCAAATTTAGTCCATATCCAGACACACAAGTCAAGTCAAAACAAACCACAAACCAAACAAGCCAAAAGTTTGACAAATTTAAGTTCAAAGTTTTTCAAGTCTCACAACTCTCCCCCTTTTTGTCAGCATAAAAATTTTGAGATAAAAATGAAGTCAAGGATTCTTGGGAACACGAACAAGCTGAAAATCTCCCATCGACTGAACGATGCCTTCCAGCCTTTTAAAGTCTTCCTTCAGCTGAGCAACATCCTCACCCTTAGCATTAGCCTGAATCTGAAGAGAAAGGGCTTGGATTTGATCATTTAATGAACCCGAAGAGACTTGTCCTACATTTTGCAAGTTCTGAACTTCACATCCCAATGCGTATATTTGATCTTGCATCTCCAAGAGAATATCCATCACTTTGCGAAAGTCTGCTGAATTGTCTGTCTGCGTACTAGCATTAGCATGATCTGATGGAGTAAATGCAGACGATGGTAGATCGGCATAATCACGCAGATTTGGTGAAGAAACCTCATGACCTTCCTCGGGAACCGAGAGGCAAAAACCTCCTTTGGATCTGCCGGGGATCGACGACTCCCTCACTTGGTTGCGGGATTTGAGCACATTCCTCTTTTCTCTTGGACTCCCCGTGTTCATGCCTTCAGGTGGAGAGTGCTCCTCATGTTCTCCTTCTTCTTGATCTCTTTTCTCTTCTTCTTCTTTTTCAACTCTCTCTTGCTCAGCATCTCTTTCTTCTTCTTCTTCTCTTTCCTCTGATTCTTTTTCCTCTGCCCCTTTCTCTGCTCTTTCTTCTGTCTGCTGTTCTGACTATTTTTCTGGAATAGATTGACTGAGATTCTTCAAAGCAGAAATAGTGATGTTTTCCTCATCATCTTCATCCTCAACGAGGAGAGCTCTTCTTCTCTTAGATGGAGCATCCATGGGCTCATTCCCTTTCCTTTTTCCTGAAAGAGAATTGATGAGATTTGACTCGGAGTCTTCTCCTTAAATTTCTCCAATGCCTTGCTTAGTTCCTTCAGACGCATCTTGGTCACCATTTTCAGTCCTACCACCATATGATCGCATGATTGAGCACAAAGAATTTGCGGAGGCTGAATATTCAGATGTCTGAATAACTTCGTCACAAGACCTGGAGAAGGAAGTTGACCTCTGTCCTTCATCACAGCTCTATACATGTGGAACATAATAGTGTGAGGAAGAGAAAACCTTTTCCCAGAGATGATGGCATACATTAGCTTTGCCTCTGAACTCGAGACATTAGTTTTGGAAGTTGATTTCGGTCTGAGGCAATTGATTACAATTTTGTGCAGCAAAATGTTAAATGCACTCATCCTTGAATAGGAAATCCTTCACTCTGTTCTCCTGTCCTTAACAAGTTCCAGAGTAGTACGAGCAATAGAAACTTTGATCCGTTGATATCTTCCTCTCTCAACTCCTAACACATCTGCCCACATATCCATATCCACAACAAAGTCTTGATCTTTGACACTGAAGGAGAATCTATTCGCATCTAAGAAACTAAGATTTGAATAGAAATATGCAGTTAGTTGAGGATAGGCCTCTGTGGAGTTAGAGCAAAATTTCTCAAGTTGAAGATGATCGAACTTTTCCCTCAAGTTCACATTTACAGCATCCAGAAAGTCAAAATCCACACTCCTAGGGTTTATCACCCCACGCTTCAGCAATTTTGAGTATAGATCCTTCTGTTCCTTCGATCTAAACAACTCTCCCCTTTTTCCTCGATTTTCTGCTGCAACTCCCATTCTTGGTTGAAATTCGCTGTATAATTTATCATCATTTCCATCCACCGGATTAAATCCCCAATCACGAGGGTCACTTGGGATATTCGCAAGGATTTCTTCTACCACCCCCTTACGAGCAATTCCCAAACTTTCCATTTTTCGCAAAAAGATATATTCATTTCCATATCCTTTGTCCTTAAGAAAATCATCCACATAGTTCAACGGAGTACCAGTCCCTTTCAAAGCACGATACAGCTTATAAATAAAAGAGGGCGTTTGAACTCTTACAGGGTCTGCATCTTCAATGATTTCTTCATTTTGATGAAGATCAATATCTTGAGGACTAGATGGAGGAGAATGACGCTGTTGAGAATGTTGTGGGCTCTGCTGCTGATTCGGAGACACTTCTTCTTCAGTGAGATCGAAGTGCGTAGGCCCCTCACTCATTCGCTGTGGTCCCCTGCTTGCGATCCTCGAAGACTTTCTTGAAGACGACATCTTTCTTAGTCTTTGAAAGATTCCTTGCTTGACTTTCCCAAGAAAGATGACAACTTTTTCGAAGATTAAATAAGAGAGGAAAACAGGAATGGAAGATTGGTGCTTTTTAGGGTTTTGGAGTTAAGCGAGGAGAAACCGATTGTATATAAGACAGTCGTAAGGAGGGGATACAAACCGTCGTAATGGCAAGTGAAAAGATACATTTTAAAAAAATAACTGCCTTTTTCGAAAAATGGTCACATCAAAATAACTTCTTTTTCTAATGGAAACGATGCAATAATTTCGTCAATTAAAGATAGCGATTGAGATAACAATAATCAACACGGTTGATGAACGTACCTTTTCAAGATGAGATTAGAGAGAGAATAACTTACAGTCAAAGTCTTGTAGTCAAAGTCTTGTTTGTCTGAGTCTGAGAGTCTCTAGACTTTAACTTCTTCAAACCTCAAAATGTTGAGTCTGGAACGGATAATTTCAAATTGATTTTTCTCCAAAGGCTTTGTAAATATATCCGCCGCTTGGTTCTTTGAGTCAACAAACTGAATCGAGATTTCTCCATTTTGAACATGATCTCTAATGAAGTGATGTCGTATCTCTATATGCTTTGCTCTTGAGTGAAGAATTGGATTTTTGGTGAGATTGATTGTGCTGGTGTTGTCACATTTAATCTCCGTGCATGAATCTTTAATTCCAAAGTCTCTTAGCTGTTGTTTTATCCACAGAATTTGTGAACAGCAACTTCCAAGAGCTACATATTCTTCTTCTCCGCTATAGAGAGAGCTACCGTACTTTGCTTTCTTGAAAACCAAGACACCGTCCCGCTCCAAGTAGTTGACGGTTCCCGATGTGCTCTTTCTATCAACTCGCATCCTAGGCTAAGTTTGCGTCTCGAGTACCCAAGAAGAGTAAAGTCTCCTTTTAGGATACCGAGACCGAAGCTTGAAGTTGATGCAATATATTTGATAATACGCTTTGCAGCATTTAAATGTGATTCTTTAGGGTCCGCTTGAAATCTGGCACAAATGCAAACACTAAACAAAATGTCGGAGTCTAGAAGCAAGTAAGATAAAGAAGTGAACCGATGATACTCTGTATAACTTTTGGTCGACTTTCTTTCCTCCTTCATCTTTATCTATCTTCACGGAGCTTGACATTGGTATATCGGCCTTTTTGCAATTTTCCAGTCCAAACTTCTTCACAATATCATTAGCATATATTTTTCTTGATGAATAAAAGTTCATTCCTTCAATTGTTTCACTTGAAGTCCAAGGAAGAAGGTTAATTCACCCATCATGCTCATTTCAAATTCATCATGCATAGTCTTAGAGAATTTCTTGCCTGAGACTTTCATTAGATGATCCAAAAATAATGTTATCGACATATATTTGAACAAGTAGAAAACTCTTGCTTTCTTTTTTAATGAAAAGAGTAGTGTCTACTTTACCTTTAATAAATCCATTTTTAATTAAAAACTTACTCAGTCTGTCATACCAAGCTCGAGGAGCTTGTTTCAAGCCGTGTAAAGCCTTTTTGAGTTTGAATACTGAGTCTGGTTTCCTTGGGTCTTCAAACCCAGGTGGTTGTTCCACATAGACTTCCTCTTGGATGAATCCATTTAGGAAGGCACTTTTGACATCCATTTGGAATAACCTGAAATTCTTATAACAAGCGAAAGCAAGTAATAATCGAATTGCTTCTAACCTCACTACTGGTGCGTAAGTCTCGTCATAGTCTATCCCTTCTTCTTGTGTGTATCCCTTGGCCACAAGTCTTGCCTTGTTTCTTATGACTTTTCCTTTTTTGTTCATTTTGTTCCTGAAAACCCATTTAGCTCCAATAACAGATTTACCTTTTGGTTTAGGAGTCAATTCCCAGACATCATTAATGTTGAATTGCCTGAGCTCTTCTTGCATAGCTTCAATCCAACTTTCATCAGATAAAGCTTCTTCTATGCTTTTGGGTTCTATTTCAGAAATAAGAGCCACAGCACTAGACTCTTCGTGCCTTTTGGATCTTGTGCGAATTCCTTCATTGATGTCGCCAATAATAAGATCTTTGGGATGACTGGACTTATGTTTCTAGTTGCTGGTTAATTTGTCAGATTGATGATCACTTCCTTCACTTGAATCTTCAACAGTCACTTGTTGCTGATCCTTCAAGGTCTGAGCTATTTTAGACTTTATAGAGTTTGGAGCAGGTTCAGATTCTTCAAGATGAGTCTGAATGGATTCATTTTGCATAGAGTCTTGGAATTTAACATTCATTGACTCTTCCACCGTTTGAGTCTTCTTGTTGTAGACTCTGAACGCTTTGCTTGTGGTTGAATATCCAAGGAAGATGCCTTCATCTGACTTTTCTTCAAACTTACCAACTCGATCATTTGCATTTTTCAGAATAAAACATTTGCATCCAAATACATGAAAATATGAAACAATAGGCTTCTTTTCTTTGAATAGTTCATAGGGGTTTTTTTTTTTTTTTTTTTTTTTTTTTTTTTTTTTTTTTTCAGAATAGGCCTTAGAAAAACTCTATTTATAATGTAACATGCTGTAGAAACTGCTTCAGCCCAAAAACGTGAAGAAATGCTACTTTCAATTAAAAGAGTTCTAGCAATTTCTTGAAGAGATCTATTCTTTCTTTCCACAACTCCATTTTGCTCTGGAGTATATGGAGAGGAGAATACATGCTGAAAACTAGATTCATCACAGAATTTTGTAAAATCATGATTTTCAAATTCACCTCCATGATCTGTTCTTATACTTGAGATAACATACCCTTTTTCATTTTGAACCTTTTTAGCAAACTTTTCAAAGTAAGAGAAGGTTTCAGACTTACTTACCAAGAAATATACCCAAGTGAATCATGAGTAATCATCCACAATTACCAGGCAGTATTTCTTACCTCCAATGCTTTGTGTTCTGGTTGGTCCAAATAGATCCATATGCAGAAGCTGCAGTACACGGTTAGTGGAAACTTGATTTATTGGTTTAAAGGAATTTCTTACCTGTTTTCCCAATATACATGGTGTACAAAGATCAGACTTTTGGTATGATAAATTTGGTAGACCACGAACAAGCTTCTTTGCTGAGATTTTGGCTATTTGCTTCATATTGACGTGCCTAAGCTTTCTGTGCCATAAGTTTGCTTCGTCTTGGATTGAGATTAGAAATTGAGATTCATCTGGTTTTACATCCAAGAGGTAGATATTTCCATGTCTTCGACCCATAAATGACTGAGTAGAATCTTTACTAATTCTAGAACATATTCCCTCTTGAAAGTTGATTTTGAAACCAAAAGATCACATAGCCGACTAATACTTGAGCAAATTGTAATTGAGCCCTTCCACCAAGGAAACATTGCTGATTTTGAGATTTCCAATCTTTACAGTTCCAAATCCCACAATTTTTCCTTTGTTGTTTCCTTCAAAAGAGACTTTTCCACCATTTACTCGAACAAGCTTTATGAAGTAATTTGAGTCTCCTGTCATGTGTCTTGAGCATCCACTATCTAGATACCATTTTACCTTTTTCTTGATAGTGACCTGCATTTAAAAAAGAACCTCAAACCTTCTTTGGTACCCATATTTTCTTGGGTCCATTGGTGTTAGTATGATATGCGGTTTTTGCCCATACCTTTTTAACAGATTTCCAAATCATAGGACATTCTTTTTCAAAATGATATGCACTATTGCACTTTGAGCATCTAAGAGCACCTTTGCGACCTCTTTGGTTTTACAAAGATTCTTTTAAAATGATTTTTGTAAGCATCTCTTGTGGGTCTTTGTTTGATTCTTTCCTTCACCTTAGGAAAATCAATTAAAGGAATGGTTTCAGCAGTCATTCCTAAACTAGATTTATTGAAATAAGGTCTTTGAACAGAGATAATTTTTTCCAGTTTCTCAGATCATATAGAAAATCTTTTGGAAATATTTGAGATATCTCTTTTCAAGAATGCATTTTCTTTTAACAAGTTATCTTCACTTTCTTTAAGAGAAGAAACATTCTTGTCTAAACTTTTCACTTTTTCTTTCAAAATATTTTCCTGTTGTTTTAGAGCAGAATTTTCTTTATTGAGTTCGGAAATTCTTTTAAGAGAAGTCTTAAGACTGAAACACAATTCATCAATATACTTTGAAACTTTAATAGGAATTTTGAAGTTACTTACCTCAAATTCGCTTTCTAAGTTTGAATCTGTCTCGGAATTTGAATCTGAATCCGATTGTGCCATCAGACATATATTGGCATAATCATCATCACTTTCTTCACACTTTGTATCACTTCAGGTTTCAGCTTTAAGAGCTTTTC
Source organism: Eucalyptus grandis (assembly GCF_016545825.1). Classification (NCBI taxonomy): domain Eukaryota; kingdom Viridiplantae; phylum Streptophyta; class Magnoliopsida; order Myrtales; family Myrtaceae; genus Eucalyptus; species Eucalyptus grandis. Next base: position 32,791,898 of record NC_052616.1, read on the forward strand.
GGTACTTTTCAGTTTTTCCTTTCTTCTTTTTCAGAAGAGGACAGTTGGGTCTGATGTGTCCATTTTTCTTACATTCAAAGCAGACTACATCCTTGTTTGATTCATCATCCTCAACAGACTTAGTCTGTTCCTTTTGAAAACTTTGTTTCTTTAGATTGAATCTTCTTCCTTTTCTGTTCAGCTTTCTGAATCTTCTTATCATGAGAGCAAGTTCCTCATCATCCATATTGTCTTCTAATCAGAACATCGGAATCATCATTAGATTTTAACGCAATGGATTTCTTACCTTTAGGGTCTTCGTCTTCATTGATTCGTTCCACTTCATAAGACTGAAGAGTTCCAACCAACTCATCAATAGATAGTGGCATGATTCTTTAGGTCTCTCTGATTGAGGTCTTTATGTGATTCCAATCATTGGAAAGTCCACGCAGTAGCTTGTTTACTTTCATAGGATCAGAAATTGGTTGACCTTGATTTTCAAGACCATTCACGATTTCAGTAAAGCGACTGAACATATCCGTTATAGATTCTCCTGATTTCATTCTGAAGGCTTCATATTGACCAAGGAGAATGTTGATTCTAGTCTCTTTCACTCGATCGGTTCCTTCATAGGTAATATGTAATCTATCCCGAGACTTCTTTAGTCTGTAACACAAGAAGATATTCTGTTATATTCAGTGGGGGATAAAGCACAATATAAAGAATAAATTGCTTTAGCATCAAGAGCTTGTCTCTTGATTTTCTCTTCCTGAGTCATTTCGTTAGACTCAACAACATATTTTCCTCTTTCTGAGACAGATGCAGTTTTAGGAATGATTCCTTTTTCTACAACTTCCCATTCCAGAGGATCCTTTGATCTTAGGAATGCTTTCATCTTGTTTTTCCATATGTTGTAATCCTTTCTATCAAAGTAAGGTGGTTTGGTATTGCTTTGCCCTTCTACCAGCCCTGGAGCCAACATACTAGCCATGGATCTTTAACTCAAGTAAAACACTTCAAGCAAAGTGAGTACACATGTGCTCGATACCAATTGAGATAGCTAGTATAAGCACCTAGAGGGGGGGTGAATAGGTACACAAATAAATTCTCGAGATACGGAAGCAATTTTAGGCAATCGATAGAAAAGAAAATTCGATCAAAGCGAAGTAAAGGTTATGGAAGAAAGAAATGAACACAAGATTTATAGTGGTTCGGCTTATTCCAAGCCTACGTCCACTCTTCCGCACTGACAGCCCACCAGCTGGATTTCACTATGAACAAAAGAGAAGTTACAGCACAGCTTTTCCTTGATTCTACATTGTAGATGATCTACCACACTTCCTCAAGATTTCTCACGAATATAGACTCTCTTTTGTTTACACGATTTTGCTCAACAAATGAATTGACAAGGAACAAGGAGCTTCAGACTTTGGAATTCTTCTATCGTGCACACTCTCGAACACCTGGAACATCTTCCTTATATACTCCTTCATGCCATCATACCCGTTGTCACTTACCAAAGGAATTCCTCCAATCTACTCGTTGGACGGAATCAATTAGGAAGATCATTCGAGCTATTAAAGGAACATGTCGATAGCCCATCAATCGTGTTCGCCCATACAATCAGGATCTCGGTTTCCATAAGTAGAACCTTCCAAGTATACTTTGCAAATCATCGGATCCTTAATCTTCAAATCAATTATGATTAAACAAAGGATTCCGTTATGTCATATCCAGCCAAGAGATCTTCTCCAGTCGATAAGGCCACATCTTTAATGAAACATACAGTTCTGGATAGCCTTTCTTTAATGGATTAGAAACTGTCAATGAGGATAGACTTTGAGTCTTGAGTCTAGCTGTCCGGAGGTCTTCAAACTTTAAATAGCAGAGTCTGCAAGCCTTCAGACTAGATTGATGAAAACGTTTTGTCAACTTCAAAACACTTCAAGAGGATTTCTCCAACACCACAAAATATCCAAACACTCATCACCCTTGCCCCACCATGTTCAACGTTCATCCTTAGCCACTTTGCTGCACCAAGGCTTCTCCAACAAGCCTCCCAAGGTGGCTGAAATATTGCTCCCCCCTTGGCCTACAAATTTTGTGACATTCCCCATCCAATTTCATTCAATTCCTCTTCAATTGGACTCAAATTGGTGCCCATAAATTCAACCAAGGTGCCCACATCATATTCCATGTTTTTCTTTGCCAATTAGTCCAACATGAGTGCCAAAAATGCAACAAAAAACGGTCCTCTAATTTTCTTGATCCAAAATAGCCCAACTTTGAATTTTCGCAAAAAACTCGGGTTTGCAGAAAAATCTTTGAAGGACGAGTCGACGTTCCTAAAATAAATTGTGACATGACAAAACTTTCAATTTATGAAATTGGGTTCAATTTCGCGGTTAATTTCAACTGGACATGATTTTAGCGTGACCTAACCTACGGGGTAGCTTTTAAGAATTTTTAATGCATTTGACCCGTGGTCGATTATTTTTGAGCCACATTGTACATCTTTGACTCATTGACGACTCTTGGTTGTTATGAAAATCTCGAGGTTTCAATTACAGTCATAGGGTATAAAAATGATAGAAAAATCAATTTAGTGCCGTTCGACGATAATTTTGCAATTATGTGGAATCACCCACACTTTAATCACATGCCTTTGTTGAACCATCCTATCTCCGATCTCTGATCAATTTTGACAATGCCGTATTGACTTTTGCAGATTAGCACGGTCGAGTGGTCGAATTCTCAAGTCTATTGAGTTTATATTTCTTAATGGCTTCACCTGATAGACTAGTTATCCCGTGAGTGATTAGCTCAGGGAAAAGAACTATAGGCGCGTCGATGAAAAACCAAACTCATTCAATCTAAAACAGAATTGGAAAATTAGGATTTCACATTATGGGCGAGGCGTACTGTCGAGAGGGCTACCATGATAAAGGTACCCTTAAATCCGATATCCACACCCAACCCCTTCTTCTAAGGTGTGTCGCCCATGTGGGTATGGATCATGACACTCCGCTATCACGTGGGGTACAAGTTTGGGAGAGCTCGCGATCTCATGAAGGGAACTCATGAGAGGCTTGATCCGAAAGCCAAGGTGATGACGTCTTTTGGAATGCGAGCCGTGAGGGAACTTTCGTGATCAAGTACTCATAAATTCGACATTTCCCCCTTTTCTCTCCTTGTGATAATGAGGGATTCGAGGGCGGTGAGATTGGGTTGCGACAGTGTCACACATTAAAATTTTGCTAACATGGCTGTTGATATGACAATGATGTCACTACCACATTAGTATTTTCATCCTATTAGTTTGCCATGCAAACTTCCGTAATCCATAAAGTAATATGTAGATCTTCAATAATAATGATAATGATAATGATAATGATAATGATAATGATAATGATAATGATAATGATAATGCTTGTCATGCACTTTATAATGTTACAGAATTCGTAGTATGAAAATAATTGTATGTAAAGAAATATGCCTAGAAAATTTTGGCAACTTTGAGTTCGAGTCTGATTTTCTCGCAAATTGTTGGTCAAAATAGCTCAAAATTTCCAAAATCATTCAATGACATATTGGCCACAGCATAGATGAAAATCGTATGAAAAGTAAAACCATTTTCAGAACATGCCATTTTTATTTTTCAAGGTGGCAAACAGGGAGCGCATTCTCAAAACGGACGCAAATGAAAAGGGGGAGACAAGCAACTTACTCTACCAACGTCGGGTTGCAAAATCCCACCTCATATCCTAAGAACCGAATTTGCTGCACGTAATGCTCGTTTATCCGCGTCGTTTGAAAGTGTAATCACGCACTCGGACTAAACATGTCCCTGGATCTCATACTTTGCTTGCGATTCTTATGTGATGTCGGACTTACACACGTACCCGAGAACTCACTTTGTTTCTTTCTTTATTTCTTCTCTGTCAACCCAACACACACAAGCACACACATCGAATCTATTACTTGCAAGTCCAATACTGTCACATGCATGCGTATCTCGTTCTTTCTTTCCCTTTCTTAATCGTCAGAGTAAGAGGACTTATTTAACTGCTTGATTGCTCTCTGCAAAGGAAATTTCAGGTGGAAATGGATTGGGATTGGGTCAAGCCCACTCAAGGGTGGGCCAAGTCCAAAACCCCATATATACAATACAAATTACCCAAGCATAATACCCATTATTGGACTTGAGCAAGTTCTTAAAAAACCTTCGAGAGCTCCAAGATGTAAAGTAACTAGAGGGTATTCTCTCCTCTAGGGAAGAGAAAATATAGAGAGGAATGGGGGGGAACAGGACATGTGAGCACTCGCACGTAAAAATAAGAAACGTAGTCCGATAGCCCACCACATAAATGGGCAGGTACAAACGGTTCTTGGTGAAATAACCTAATAACCAACACCAGGGATCCAAGGACTGCGTGGAACTTTCAGATGGATACAGGTTGGGATTGGGTCAGGCCCAATAAAGGGCGGCCCAACTCCTAAACCCTGCAAATACCATAGATATTTCTCTAGCATTATACCCATGGCATTTATATGTGAGGAATGCATTCTAGAGACAGAGAAAATCGTACATTGAACCCGAAATTGATTCACATTTTGTGGGAATTAATACGTTGTCCGCCTCATAACTCCGTGGCTAGACTGTACGCTTAAAAGCAGACGACGATAGCTAAAAACATATGATTAGAAGAAGCAACACGAACAGCAACTCGTACTCGTGGGACGCTTAAGTTCTGGGCATGTATGTTTTAAGTGTTATCCTTAAGCAATGGATAAGAAGCTTCCGATGCGAGTCCGCAAATTCCTTTAGAACTACCACCGCCTCTCTGAATCCTCATGTAACCGCCTTCACCCCATGCCACGCCCCAAGATTTCCTGATCTTCCAGAAATTGATTCCATCCTCGCTCTTCCCGTACCCAACGACGACAACAACGTGGTCCAGCTGTGAGCCGCAATCCCCATTGAACACGCCATGTCTATAGCTCTGGAACTCCCGCCCGCTTGCTGTGATAATGACCGCGACTGGTTGTTGGGAGACTGCCTTCATGAGCTCATCCTCACCGGGCGGCACATCTGCAAAGCCTTTGATTTGCGCCGTGTGTTCTGCTGCTTTCGTTGCATTGCAGGTCCTGTCCATCCCATGGTATGCATAGGTATTCTGGGACGCGATTCCTTGGTTTCGGATAATGTACTTGAAAGCATTGTCTGGGTAACCGCCTCTACAGCCGTAGCTTGTGGCATCACAATCTATCAATTGTTGCTCAAAGAGCACCGATAGTTTGCCGCTTGTGATCCCCACGATTCCTCCTACTGCTACTACGACTGAGAATGCCCAGCAGGATCCTACGTAATAGTTATTGACCTTATAAGTATGTGAAATTACCCTATTTCCGTAATTGTGATACATTGACGTCTGGCTTCTTATTATAGTATGTCGGGCATTTGTTTGGTGTAGCTGTGGCTGTGACGTAGTTGCGTTGCACTGTAGTTGTGCTATGATGAGTAGTTACATATATTTTAAAACTATAGAACCTCAAAACTGGGTGAAACATCTTCCTAAAAGCTGTTATAAATTGTTGCAGCTATCAAGAGTTCATCAAACAATTTAATAAAAGATGCAGAACTATTTCAAAATTGTAGCTACCTAAAGAGAACTATACCAAACATACTCTAAGTCACTCATATGACATAAATTTTCCAGAAGTTTATATGTTTTGTGTAATGGCTACTCATTTACTTGGAAAAGAAAAAAGAGTTAAGACGCAATCGCAATGCTTGTGCTTACCAAATCTGCCTTGATACTTAATATGGTTCACAACACCTTCCTCTACCCAGTCAATGTCGGGAACATCATCGGCCAGATTTTCGTGGCTATATGACGTTGTTTCGGCAGGCTCTGGTTGCTTGGATGCCAAGTATCCCGTATGGTTTCGGACGAACTCCTCACTGGTTAGGTCTGAGAGTTGGTTGAAACCTAACTCAAAAGTTCGACTCCCAGACCTTTTGAAATCCTCAATGAACCGCAAGTTCTGGCCGAAAATTGCCTGGCATTTTGCCTTCTCCTGTGGGTCCTTGTAGGTCCGAACATATTCGGCCATCCATTGCTGGTGCTGCTCTGCAATGGTGGGCTCGCGCAACATGCGGACTGACATCGCTTGCCTCGCCCAAGCGCCAAGAATTAGAGCAAGAGAGCTGCTGGATTCACTCTTGAACGTAAAAGCCATTGAAGTGGATGTGAACACTTTCTTTTGTGAATTTTACCAAAAAAAAAAAAAAAACACTTTCTTTTGTGAATGTGTTTCCTTCTTCTTCTCAGTGCGATATTTTGAAGTGGATGTGATGAGATAGCTGCACCAGAGATGTAATATTCTTAGGCTCTTCATAATCAGGCCATACGAAAAAAATTTGCGTTTATTTTAAGGTGGAAATTTGTTCCCAATTCCATATTTTCTATGGAAATATGAAGTAGAAAGCCATGGATGTTCTAATCCAAGTGATTCTTGCGCATACACCACCGCAGGCAAAGACTTTCTCACATTTTTTGACTACTTAGGGAAAAATATCGCATCTCTATATTACATAATATATGCACCAATTGATCACATCAAATTTTCCTATACAAACATCGTGAAATTACGCTTACATTTTGCATGGACTCTTAATCAAATCCTATAGACCTGCAACTTGATTTCTCAAACATCATTAATTTGAATGAGACTAGAACTGTCACTTACCTATACTAGGCTGGTTAAGAGTCAAGTAAAGTGTGGGAGTCTGCCTTAACATTGCGAACCAAAGTCAAGTAAGGAAGACTAGTTTTAGTTAACGCCCATTACCAATCCCTCTTTTCTTTTACGAGAATACTCTTTCATGCTATCATTATTTATTTATTTTTATGTTTAAACACGTAAGTGTAAGGTGGTCATCCATAAATGCACAAACAATATTATAAAGCCATCGTTAACAATCTGATAGATTATTCAAACAATATAAGAAAACAATAAAACCGTATGGGGCAAAATTAACACAAGACCTTATTATAATGCGCCAATGCAAGACCCCTCTGAGCAGAGAAACAAGTGCTTTAGGAAGAATTAATCATACCAAACATGCAGGTGCAATGTACAAGGCAAATAGATAAAATTTTTAAAGAAGATGACCTAAAACTATTCTACGTGTAAGGCAAGCCTCAATCTAATGCAACGTATGCGCTTTTTATATTTCATTTTTCAAAAAAGAACTATTCTAAATGATAAATTACTGCATGGTTTAATCTATATGCATTTTTATAGATTTTTTTTTTAAATGGAGATGCTTTATAAATGACCAAGCATGCGCATGGTTTTTATTTATTTATTTCCTTAATGTTGTGCAGATACAGACTTGACTATTGTGAAAATAGTAAAAAGATAAATAAATAACCGAAATGATTCTAAATGTGTAGCGAAGCACTTATTTATGGAGATATCTAAATCTCACTTGATTTTTTTAATTTTTTTAATGCAGTGCAAACATGAAAATAGTAATAAATGAACTGATTTGAAACTCACCAATAAATGAAAAAATATATATGAACCTTTTTTTCCCTTTTCAGTCTTATTGATACCTGAATTGGTTAAAGATCAACAAATTTTGAAAGGCAAAAAAGGAAGAAGAAACAAAAAGATGGCTGAAAGAAAAGCAGAAACAAAATATATGCATATGTGCAAATGTGAAAATAGTGATAAATAGGTGTCGGAGCATTTATATATGGAAAACTCTAAATTTCCACATGAATTTTTGTCATGCAATATTATGTTCTTTTTCATTGCTAATGGTCAAACTACTAAAACATACCAAAAAGCAAAAATAGATGGAATCAATCCTGTTGTGCGTCCATGAATGAGTAGCACAAATTAAATTGCAAATAGTATGTTGGAAACTAAGTGGAAAAGCGTCTACTTGGACATAGCAAATCATGTGACATTCATGATGATAAGCATTCCAACAAGAATTAAGAGATGGTTAATAGGCTCACTTCATGAATAACTTGGTATAACTCAAATCACTTACCTCAAATGGAATGTCGTGCAAGGATTAAGTGGACAACTCCAAGCTTGATTAGGCTAGAACGAAAATTCAAGGCAACATGGCAGGCCACCAACACGACGGTGAGCACTCTCGATTAACTATACTATTCTTTGAATTCTTTTCTCCGGGCAATATTTCTCATTCATATTCTTGTTCTCTTTCTGTTGTTTGGTCCCCTTAGACTCCGCAAGACTCCCTATTTATGGGTTAGACCTTCTATATTTCCTTCTAAATATTGAATTTGAATTTCACCCCCAAATAACCCTTTGAATAAACCCTAAATCTCTCTAACCACCTTATTATCCTAACCAATTAAAAAATTGATTTTACTTCGGTGGATTTGGGAATTAGGTGTGATTTTGTACCTGAAGAATGAAGACTCATTCTTGCAAATTTTGGTAAAACTAAAGGGGATATCTCGGCAACTTTTGAAGAAGAATTGGGCCCATTTGGACCCGATCATCTGTTCCAAGCTGGAATGCGCATGATTTGCATTAGGCCAGTTTTGGGCCTCAGTTGCTTAGACCGGCCCATCCGGCCTGGCTTTAGTTGAACGAGGCCCGTTTGGACCAGGTTCGCCAGACAATGCAAGAAAGAAATAAAAATAAAAATAAAGATAAATACAAAAAAAATATTTTTGGTTGCGTAATGAACCTAGAGAATTTTTATAAATAGCTAAAACAAGAATTGGCAACCGGACACTAGTTATTGGAAAATTGTCCAAAAAATTAGTAATTGCTCACATATCTTGGGATAGGGTTCAATAGTTAGCAGTAAATTTCTTACCACATCGGCCTTGGTTCTTTATAGGGTTGACAGCACCTTGTTTGACCCAATCGAATCTCTCCAGGATGCTGTTGAAACCTTGGTACTTAAAAGAATTGACTTGGGAGGAGTTCCTGCATGTTGATGATAGCAGTTTGTGTCCTGTATATGCTGCCACAAATTCCTCGTTTGGTTAAGTCTGAGAACTTGTTCAATCCTACCTTGTAAGTACGGTTTACCACGCCATTGAACTCCTCGACGAACTGCAAGTTTTCCGAGAAAATCTTCAGACGCTTCACCTTCTCGGTGATGTCTTTGTAGTTGCGCCTATGCTGACTCATCCACTCCTCGAACTTTTTTTTCATGAATGGAATGTTGTAGACATGAGATGTGGCATTGGTACTAAACTTTTGCTACATGTTCAAATTAATTCCTTAACTATATGAAAATGTTCATGTCATTCTTCTATTAATTCAAGTTAAAGGAATTACGTATATGGCTTTCAATTCAATATGTCTAAATAGTGGACAAAAAATAACATTACATGTGGATTATCACTTTAAGATATTCTACTCAAATTAGAATATAATAATCATTTTAATTTGTTTAACTTGTTCCATTTGCAAACATTATTTTAATTTGATTATATTAATTATTACATTCTAAGTTCAATAACTCACATGAATAATTTACTTGTAACATTATTTCTTTACCCACCATTCAAACTTACTAGATTGGAAGCCATATCAGCAAATTCTATTAACTTGAATTAATGAAAAGATAACATAAATTTTTTTTATGTAGTCTAGAGATTAAGTTGAATGGTTACTAAAAGTTTAGAAATCACATTAAGCAAATTAAAAGTTCATAAATGGGGATAAATACACTAATGGTGTCATAAGTTGTGTATGGCGCTCACTTTGGTGCCAAAAGTTTCCGTCGGATTATTTAAGTGCCAAAAAATTTGAAAAACGCTCAGTTTGGTGCCAACGCCGATCCGATCGGCCGGAAATCTGACGTGGCCTTTTTTTATTAATTTCTTATGCTGATGTAGCTCGCCGGAACTTCCATTGGATCACTTAGGCATTCAAACGACGTCGTTTTAGCATCCTAACACCAAAACGACGCCGTTTTGTGTCTTTCCCCCAAATTCAAAACCCTAAATCCCTAAACGACGCCGTTTTGTGCCGTCTTCTTCCCCGAGCAGATTCGTCTTCTTCCTCGAACAGATCCAGCAACACCAACAGCACCAAATCAACAACACCAGCAGCGCAGGACCATCAACACCAGTAATTTTCCAGAAAAGAAACCACGCATTCACCTTCGCGAGTTTTCCCCCATTTTCAATCACCTTATCAACCTTTCAAATCCCCGAATCTCAGCCTCACCACTACCTTTTCCCAAGAAATATCGTTGGGTGTAGAGGAAACGCGACCTTGAAGAATCTCTAGAAGCATGAGCGATCTGGCCAATGGTAGCCATGAAGATCTGGAACGCCACAGAGGTTGTCGGCGAAGCCAGCTGCTACGAAGGCGGCGGCCGTGGCCCCGCCATCCTCTCCTCCGCCCTCATTGTCGACACCTCCCTCTCTCTCGGGATTTTCAGTTCGTGTTTTTTTGTTCTTTTGTCTTGCTGTGGCAAGCAACTACAATGGAGGTCGAGGGATGGCGGCTGAGCGACGGTGGCCGAGGGACGGTGGCCAAGTGACGGTGGCTGAGGGATGGCGGCCAAGCAACAGTGGATGAGCAATGGCGGACAAAAAAACCCTAATTTCATTCTCCAAATAAAATTAAAAAAACGGCGTCGTTTTTGTGAGGTTATCCATGTAGGATAACAAAACGACGTCGTTTTCTTAATGAAGACGGAAAACGACGTCGTTTTTAAAGGCTTCTCGAATTTTTTTTTAAATATAAAAGCCACGTAATCATTTTGGCCGGAATCTGTCGTCGGTGGCACCAAAGTGATCGTTTTTCCTCCGATTTGACACTTAAGTGATCCGGCGGAAACTTTTGGCACCAAATTGAGCGCCGTACACAACTTATGGCACCATTAGTGTACTTTATCCCTCATAAATGACATGTATAGTGGGTCAAATTTCAAAGTCCATTTGTGTAGTTGTATCTTGATAGAAGTGAACATGAAATTAATTTATTGGAGCAATTTGATGGCAAAAAAAGTCAGTGACAGAGCATGGTCAATGTCATTGTTTACTAAACGAGTGCGTGTTGCACATGATGTCCAAAAGCTAAACAAAAAGGTGCTGGAATGGTCCTAGATCGTTCTCTGGCTTCAACGAGGGTTTCTGTGACTATGGCGTATACAGCTCGAGCATGTACTGGGTAGGTTCTTCTAAAGCTAGACAGAACTAAATTGGTCTGAAAATGTCTCTTATTATATACCACTTTTCTTCGTGCACCTTTCTGCATTTCAACGCCTTTATTAACCTAGACTTATAAAAATAAGCAAAAGTAACGTGTGTGTGTGTGTGTGTGTGTGTGTGTGTGTGTGTGTGTGTGTGTGTAAGGAATAGAGACGATTGCGTGCGTAAGGAAGAGAGATGATTGAGAGAGAGAGAGAGAGAGAGAGAGAGAGAGAGAGAGAGAGAGAGAGAGAATTAAGCGACTGATTAATATTGATCAAAAGTTTTATGTGCCTCAACTGACATTTATCTAACAAAAAACTCCATAAGCTTTACAAAATTATGAATATTGACAACTAGATTTGCAAAAAAAAAAAAAAAAAAAAAAATTCTTTCTATTCTAAACTTTAATAGTATTTTGAATTTCGATAGAAAAGTCATTAGGTAATATTTTTCACTTAAAATAAGCCAAAACACATGACAAATACTAGACTAATCAACGGTACTAACAATATCTCCACAATTAGCTAAAATGGAGGCCTATCATGTTCCATGTCAAGATTGTATCAATTATAGGGTCGTGTTTTACTCCAATCCCAATTAATTGAAAGTTCATCTAACAAATTTTTAATTGATGGGTTATAAATGTAGATACATATATGTATGTATGTGTGTGTGTGTTTGGTCAAGTTCGCATATGATTAATATATATAATTATTTTAATTTTCTAATCGGAGAGTTCAACTTCCTCTAATGAGGGATGGACGGAAATGTGACCCTATACCCCCTCTGCTTTGGTTGCTTTGAAAATCTTTTCAAAACATAATGCATGGATATTTATTATCAAAACCTCATAAACCCTAATAGATCCTAACATTTTTCTTCACTTATTGTAGTGATAAAGATGGGCAGACGTCGGACATGGGCAAGAATCATCGCGCGTGTCAAGCAATCACGGGACCCACGGATTCAAATCACTTCCCTTTTTCACATTTGTGGGGTTTAAGCAACTCCACAACATGATATAACATCATCTATAAGTTTGTCAAAATCAAAACCCTTTTCAAGTGTCCAATGCACGGATTCTCTTCCCTTTCACGTCCACAAGTTGTCATACTCTTTTTTTTTTTCCTCGGATTGATGTTCAAAACTTTATATGGGTTCAAATTTCACTGACATAAAATCTTGAAACCCAATTAATTATAATTTTGTTTTGTTAGAATGTTAGCCCCAAAACGATTGTGATATGGCTTAAAGTAAAGAAGTTGGGACTTCTTAGCTCAAGCCCATCCTCTCGCGGAAAAAAAATAAATATAAAATTAATAAATCAAGCCCATAGTGTTCATTTTGATTCTTCTCTTTTGGAAAAAAAAATGCCATATGGAATGCTTGGTTCAAAGGAAAACCTTTTGTAAATTTCAGAGTTTTCAAGTTTTATACCGTAAGGTTATTTCTTTTAGATACAAAAATTCGCTTGCCAAGCGGATGTATGGGTGCGTTTCTGTGTAGATGTCATACGGAATAGATCATGGCAACTTGTTCGGTTTCCGATCTGAAGTTGACAACTTCATTCCATATGCACACAAGAGGAGTTATGTAGGCCTTTCTTTAAAAACAATGAACTTACCCATTGAATTTCTAAATCAACACATATTTTTGTTTTAAATGCTTGATTTAAATACTAATTTATTATAATTGATCATAACCCTTTGCAAACTCATTTTGTAATTCTTGCTACTCGAGTTGACAAAAGTATCTATGAACTTTTAGCATACAGCAACTTATTCCACAAAACATCATAGGTTGGCCAATGAAATTCACCATACCACAATTAAATCCACAATAACTCACAGGGACCCTTCTAGCAAGGGAACATTGAATTGCCCCGGTAGAGTTTGGACACAACGCTTGACCTTTCAAAGTCAAAGTCAACGTGGGTTGCCCCTCTTGCTCCTACAATCACAGGGTAGATGGTATGAAATAGAGCAATGCCAAGCATATTAAAACTAGTCTCTATGAATTGGGGATTCTTACCCTAATGGTGTACAAAAGATTAATTACCCAAGCAATCTATAAATGGTATTTTATTTTGGCAAATGAATTCATTCAATTAGTAAATGCGAATTTCAATCTATGTAATCAATATTTTACATTGACAATGTACTTGATATAAATCTATATAATCTATACATTCAGTAATGTAATAAACTGTACAAGTGGATATTTAAGTATAGCACGTCACAAGTCCCATGTTATTGAACATAGTATGCCCTCAAATTCAAAGTCTAAAGGTCAGTCCACACGCATGAACTAGAAATTGTTGAATAAAAACAAGAAATGGTGAGAGAGAGAGAGAGAGAGAGAGAGAGAGAGAGAGAGAGAGAGAGAGAGGGGGGTAGGTTTAATGCGCTTAAAAAAAAAAGACAAATAATACTCTGACAACATATGTTAATGAATTTAAATGAACCAAGTAAATTTTGTCAAGTAACCCAGATGAGAGTCGGAAGCATCCGGTATTGAGGACCACCCATACACATGGTTCCAAGTCTCAAACAATGCTACGAGGTGTTAGCTAACAATAAAAAATTCAAGGACCGTCTTCAAATCCTCTTTATTCTCATTATCATAAACACACAAGAAACTTCATTATAAGAAACCCGGCAAAGGTCGCAGGGGTCTAGCTGAAATTAAAACAGTAAAGACACGAGATTAACTGTAGTAATTAACCCAAAATATTTCCACTTAGACTGAGCTCAGTTCATATCGAACGATTTGAGCCTACTAACACACATGAACTCGAAGCCACGATCTCTTAGATAAATACTTATGCAACGGGATAAGAAACTTTCGAGGCAATTCCACAAAGCCCACCTTCAACACCAGAATCTCTCTGAAGTCTCATGTACCCACTCTCGCCCCACGAGACGTCCCAAGAATTCCTTATCAACCAGTACTTGGTCCCATCCGTGTCCGTCCCGTACCCGACGACCGTCACCGCATGGGCCAGTATAGACACCGCCTGCATAATTCTGGAACTCGGCTCCGCTCGAGTCGAGTGCTACCGACACCGGCTGCATTGCCACGGCCTTCAGCATGTCGTCCTCGTTCGGGGGGACGTCCGCGTAGTTCGATATTTTGGCCTCGGCAACAGATGAGGCCTGCACATCGCAGGTGCTGTCGACCCCAACGTACGGGTGGTTCGTCTCGGAGTTGATGCCATTGTTGTTGATGATGTACTCGAAGCCATTGTCCATCCAGCCGCCTTGACAGCCCTGGTTCCCGTCAGTGGCGCAGTCTATGAGTTGCTGCTCGGACAGGTTTGGTAGCACGCCAGTGGTGATCTGTGTGATTGCTTCGACCGCCGCCACCACGGAGAACGACCAGCAAGATCCTGTACACATAAGATAGTGAGTCCTGCAGTGATTATAATTCAATTAAGAAATCTTCTCAGAAAAATTAATTTGTTTAGTGTTTCACAATGTAATATTTTATGACAAGTGGATTTAAGCTGGGCAATGCAATTGCTTGCATATCTTAGGATAGGCTTCAATAGTTAGCAGTAAATTTCTTACCACATTGGCCTTGGTTCTTTATAGGGTTGACAGCACCTTGTTTTACCCAATCCACGCTCTCCGGGATGCTATTCGAACCTTGGTACTTGAAAGAATTGACTTGGGAGGAGTTCCTGCGTGTTGATGATGGCAATTTGTATCCAGTATATGCTGCCACAAATTCCTCGTTGGTCAAGTCCGAGAACTTGTTCAATCCAACCTTGTAAGTCCGGTTTACCGCACCGTTGAACTCCTCGACGAACTGCAGGTTTTCCAAGAAAATCTTCAAACGCTTCGCCTTCTCGGCGACATCTTTATAGTCGCGTTCGTGCCGACTCATCCACTCCTCGAACTTTTTAGTTGCGGATGGAATGTCGAAGGCACGAGATGCAACACTTGACGCACATGCACATGCACACAAGACAAGTATCAACCTTATGGAGAAATTTTTTGCAAGTTTCAAACCCATTTTCTAATGAATAGATTTGTTTGTGGTGCAGAGATTGAGTGAATGCGTTAGGTGTATTTATAGAAGGAAAAACTACACAATTGAATCCTAAGTTTTGGCCTAATGTGCAATATTGTCCATAAATTTTTAATTTGTTCAATGCGGTGCCTGAATTTTTTTGTACATGTTTAATTTAGTCTCTAAATTATATAAAAATGTTCATGTTATCCTTCTATTAATTCAAGTTAATGAAAATTGCTATTTAGCTTCCAATTTGGTATGTTTGAATAGTGGACTAAAAATAACGTTACATCAGGATTATCCACATAAGATATTCTACTAAAATTAGAATATAATAATCATTTTAAGTTGTTTACTTGTTAAACTTGGACAAATGATTTTTCATTTATTTTGTTGATACAAATTATTATATCTTGAGTTGAATATCTTATATGAATAATCCACATGTAAAGTTATTTCTTCATCCACGACTCAAACTTACTAAATGGGAAGCCAAATTAGCAAATTCTGTTAAATGAATAAATGGAAGGAAAACATTGGAAATTTCCGTGTATCTAGAGACCAAATTAAATAGTTACCAAAAGTTTAGGGATGATATGTATATTGGGTCAACGTCCAAAGTCCATTTGTGTAGTTGCCTCCTTATAGAAGTGAATATGAAATTAATCTATTTGAGCAATTTAAGGGCAAAGAAAGTCGGTGACAGAGCATGGTCAATGTCATTGTTTACTCAATGAGTGCGTGTTGCACATGATGTCCAAAGCTAAAGAGAAAGATGCTTGTATGGTCCTTGATCTTTCTCTGGCTTCACTTAGGGTTTCTGTAACCATGGTGTACACAGCTTGAGGATTTACTCGGTAGGTTATTTTAAAGCTAAGCAGAACTAGATTGGTTTGAAAATGTCCCTAATTATATTTTACTTTTCTTCGTGCACCTTTCTACATTTCAATGCCTTTATTGACCTAGACTGATAAAAATAAGCAAAAGTAACGTATGAGGAAGAGAGATGATTGTGCACATGTGTGTGAGGAAGGGAGACGACTGAGAGAGAAACAATGGTAAGTGAATGATCAATATTGATCAAAAGTTTTTCGTGCCTCAATAGACATTTATTTAACGAAAAAATTCCGAAACTTTATAAAATTACGAAAATTGACAACTAGATTTGCGTATGATTTTTTTTTCTTTTTATTCTAAACTTTAATAGTGTTTTGAATTTTGATAATAAAGTAAGCCAAAACACACAATATATGACAGACTAATCAATGGTACCAATAATTAGCTCAAATGGATGCCTATGGTGTTCCATTTCCAAGATGGTATTAATTGATGGGTTCCAATCGTTGACAACACACACATACTTTGGTCAAAGTTTCCATATGATTAATACACATGATTACTTTAACCCGCTAATCGGAGAGTTCAACTTTCTCCAAAGAGGGATGGGGGGCAAATGTGGCCCTATACGTCCTCCACTTTGGTTGCTTTGAAAATCTTTTAAAAAGACAGTGCATGGATTTTTATTATCAAAACCTCATATACCCTAATTGATCCCCATATTTTCCTTCACTTATTGTAGTGATTAAGATAGATAGACGTGGGACAAAGACAAGAATCATCCCGTGTGTCAAGCTAACATGGGACCCACAAATTCAAAGCCACTTCCCCTTTCACATTCCTAGAGTTTAAGTTACTCCACAACATGATGTAACATCATCTAGAAGTAAGTAAATATCGAAACTCGTTTCAATTTCCAAGCGTCCATTTCACGGAATCTCTTCCCTTTCACTTCTACAGGTTGTCATACTCTCTTTTCTTTTAGATGGGCAGAATTTTATCCGGACTCACAAGGACCTTTCTAGCAAGGGAACATTGAATCGGGCATGGGTATAATTTTAACACAAACCTTGGCTTTTCAAAGTCAAGTCAACAGGGTCGTCTCTCTTGCTTCTACAATCACGGGGTGGATACTACAATCACGGAGTATGCCCTCAAATTCAAAGTTTAAAGGTCAGTCAACCCATTTGGTTAGTCCACATGCTTGAACTTTATCGGGAATTGTTGGAAAAAAAAGAGGAATGGTGAGAGAGAGAGAGAGATCTAATTGTAAGAGAATGCTCAATATTGATAGAAAGTTTTAGGTGTGGAACCGACTTTCATTTTTAACTTTTATTATTTTTTCTACTTGTTATTCACGACAGACCAAAAATAAAAACTTGTTATTCACGTAAATTGACATTTAGAGAGAGAGAGAGAGAGAGAGAGAGAGAGAGAGAGAGAGAGAGAGAGAGAGAGAGAGAGAGAGAGAGAGATCTAATTGTAAGAGAATGCTCAATATTGATAGAAAGTTTTAGGTGTGGAACCGACTTTCATTTTTAACTTTTATTATTTTTTCTACTTGTTATTCACGACAGACCAAAAATAAAAACTTGTTATTCACGTAAATTGACATTTATCTAAGGAGAAATGCCTGAACAAGACGTATGAATATTGACAACTGGATTTTCTTCATATTTATTTTTTGCAATTCTAAAATTTGATCATTTTTTAAATTTTGATAGAAATGTCATTAAGTAATTCTTGCTTAATATAGGCCAAAATGCATGATAAATCACAGATTAATTAAATAGCTATCATGGTCTATGCTCATGGAATGATTCTACAAATACTTATGAGAATATCAGTTAGCAAAAACTCACGGGTCATCAAACAATTATCGAGTGTTAAAAAGAAGTAATTTCTTGAGATGAACTTGATAAACTTGGTTTAAATATTTGAGATTAGACAAAGAACAAGGGGATGAGTCTATTCTACATCAATGCATCCTGTCATCAAGCAAAAACCGTGTTTGCACAATAACTCCATAGACCTTTTTCTTGTCGAAAAAATAATCCATTTCATTCATTCCATTGAAGCGCTACAAAAGCTATGATGACAAGACTCAAAACAAAGCAAATCCCAAAGGAATCGGGGAGGATTAACTAGCTAGTTAGATGGGAGACTTCCTTTTCTATGGATCTTAGCTACTCAATTTGCCACTTGATTGGATTCTTAAGGAGAGTGGGCTACAGTCACTTTTTTAAGTTGGGCTAGAAGGGCGTTACATTCTTCGAATTGATGACTGAAGGCCCATGGTCTGCTGTCAACAACTGATAAGCATGAGATAACCGATGTGTTGTTAGTTAGCAAGTCCACGTGCAGATTGGGGTGTAATCAGAATTCAGGTTCCTCCCTCAAAGTCATCAGTGCTCTTTTTGCAGCTAGGGTTTCCAGCTCAAGTACAGACAACGCTTTTTCCTTTGGGACGAAGCCGTTCTGGCTAGTAATAATCATAATCAATGGCTCCCCAGCGAGAAGTTTAGGCGAGGAAAAAGGAATGCTTTACCTAGGCAATGGATGCTTCCGAAACTTGGGGACTGGAAATTCAATGTCGATTGCTCTTGGATCGAAGGCGAGCAAGAGAGATCGGTGGTAAGAGTTTGTCGATTACTTGCCAGAATGGCTTCGTCAACAATTAACTCCAGTCTTGGCTGCTATTGTTGAAATACAAAGCCATTTCGCCCTTCGCATATCAACCATAGTACATTCACAGTTAGCTCTTGAGGGGGGAAATTCGAATATGGGGTGAGCACTTTCAACACCCATTTGTTTATTGTCTATATGTTCACTAGAGATACCGATAATTTAAGTCGGTCTACCCAAATATTTTTGGACCAATCACATAGTAAGAAGAGGTGTTCCATGGTCTCTGGGATTTTTTCGGCCGAACAGACAAAGTGGATCAAGTACCATTTTCCTTTTGTATAGATTTTCTTTCAATGGTAAAGCATTTTGGCGCACCCTCCACATAAAAAACCAAACTTTGAGGAGGGTAGGAAGCTCCCATATATTTGTCCATAGGCTTTGGGGAGGCTGGTATGATGTCGTTGCTTGTGCTATGTTTTGCTACTATACTAATGATGAGATATTGTGATAGCCACTCTTATCTAAGTATGTGCATTGTTTATTACCGGTC
Source organism: Eucalyptus grandis (assembly GCF_016545825.1). NCBI lineage: Eukaryota > Viridiplantae > Streptophyta > Magnoliopsida > Myrtales > Myrtaceae > Eucalyptus > Eucalyptus grandis. The sequence goes on from NC_052616.1 coordinate 32,811,125, forward strand.
CAAACTAATCTGTCTCTTTCTAAGCATGGACTAATTGCAGTAGAAAACATTTCTTTAACCACATCTTCTTGAAAAAGTTCTTTCAGGTTTCGTTCATTCCACCTAATGGTTCCCGACTCTATCAATTCAAATACTACAATAGGGTCCTCTCAGTTCGCTGGTCCCCCTAACACTCCTAAAGGCAGCCACTTGTCCTTGCAAATCTTGATGTTTCTCCATTCCCAACAACCCATCTAGTTTATGAGCTAATTAAATTTGGCACCCCGAACCCTTCGTAGGTCGCCACCAGTGCCAATGTTACACCTTATTACTTTTCTCCTTAGAAGAAGCGTTGTAATTCATAGACACATTTTTTTTTTTTTTTAACAAAACGGTCCCAGCGCGACTCACTAGCGGAAGCAAATTAAAACATCACCATCTCTCCCCTACCAACCATGATACAAATACACACCACTAATCACCATAAATTTATAGACAAGCCACGACACTTTATTTACATATATTTTAAAGATGGGACTTCTTTTGGGTCGGTACATCAAAAGGAAAAGCTAGGACTCAGCCATGTCCAGCCTAAAACCTCAAAAAGAACCCTCGACCCTCTACATCACATGTGCACAACTCCCATCAGAAGTGTCGGCTAACTATCCAAAAAGAAACAGCCCCTACTCGTCATGCACAGGCCTCACACCCAGTCCGGTGCGTCAGGCGGCGGCGGTGGCAGCATCCCTCTCATCACCCCATCGCGGCGAACGTGGACGGAGACAAACTCCTGGACAATCGCGCCCCCAGCCAGGCCTATGTCGTACGAGATAAAATAGCGCACATGTATGTATGTCAGTCCAGGCACAAAAGGACAACTGTACTCCTCACACTCTATCTCGACACCGGATGGTAACCCATAAAATACACCCCGCGTGACCGCAGGAAGCGGCATACTGCTAATCTGAAATGTTGGTCCTCAAAAGGGGTGAGTACAACCACTCAGCAGGTAAAGAAATCCAATAACAACTCAATGCATCATGCAAATCATACATGCATTGCAGGGCGTTACCTTGAAGCCATGCGCATGCTATCATGCATCATCATATCATACGTGTCATCATCATCATGGCATCATTATATCATACATGTCATCATCATCATCATGACATCACCACATCACACATGTCATCATCGTCATGGCATCATTATATCATACATGTCATCATCATCATGACATCATGACATTACACATGTCACCATGCCATATCATATATCATCGTCATTATCATCATCGTGTATATCATCATGCATGTCATGCCATGGGTGATCATCATTATTTCACATCACATATCATCATCATCATCATCGTCATCATGCATATCATATATCATCATCATTATCATCATCATGCATATCATGCATGTCATCATGCATATCATGCCATGGTTTAATTTCCACTTTTAGCTTTCAATTTGATCACCACATCACCCATTTCTCAAATTATCAATTTTATCATCCCCTCGGGCAAAGACCTCCGAGGCTTCCGGCATTCAGCCATCCCAGGCCACCGGGCATCCGGCCCCCCACATTCCGGGCATCTCGCATCCCAACTGGCATCACGAGGCATTCCCTTCAAGCAGAAACCTCTGACAGGGCTTCCAGCATTTACACTCCCTGGCCGGGCATCTCGCACCCCAATCCTGGCATCGCGAGGCATTCCATTCGGGCAGAAACCTCTGACAGGGCTTCCGGCACCCCCACATTCTGGGCATCCTGAATCTCCCAAGGCCATCCGGCAATGCATCTCTATACATTCCGGGCATTATCCTCCACCACAACCACCTCCTCACTTATCATTATCAACATTTACTGATCTCAATTTAACATGGCATATGACGTGACATCAAACAAGTCATACTTGGCATAAGATTCACACATGCATCATAATTCAATGTCATACATACACCAATATCTTATCATGCATGCTACATGGTGTAATCATTTATGAAATTTATGGCCAATAAAATAATCCATTATTATTATTATTATTATTATTATTATTATTATTATTATTATTATTATTATTATTTAAAAATAAATATTAAATTCAATATCTATAAATTCCCAAAAATTATAAAAATTCAAGCAATCATTAAAAAAACCAATAGGATGACAAATTCATGCAAAATTCATGGCCAAATTGAATTTTACACAATCTCACCATTTTCACAAAACATCATATGATTCTCGGATGAAACCAGAACGTACGGTTTTCAAAGAAATTCAATTAAAATATCCACATGGCCTCCAAAAATTATGAAATTTTACTGAGTTATAGCCAAGACATTTTCGTACAACTTTCATGAGAACTCCAAGCCAGATTATTTTTATATTATTTTATACAGTCTCACGAAGGTTCTGGATCCATTACCGCATCGTTCAGTACATGCTTCTCCGAAATACTGAGTTTTCACCTACCTAATATTCTTTTTTCCTCTGAAATTTGGATATGTTATACATCAAGATGTCCTATACAAATTTCATGAAGAGATCTAAGTCAAATAACCAGAGTATAGTCATCATCTATGTCCATGAAGGCTCGGTGTCTCAGAATACATCACCAGAATCACCGTCTTCAAGATCTAGTTGATTTACTAGGCTATTATTGTTAATTTCACTTCAAATTTTAGTATGTTATATTTTAAGATGTCCCCTACAACTTTCATGAAGAAATCGAAGTGATATTCTCAACAAAAACCAACATGCAACCACAAATCCAACCAAAGGTCAGTAAAATATTTCCAGATCTGGGGTCTCCGTAGGATGAGACTTTAACCCCAGAAATCTCCATCATTTTCCACGAAATTTTAGTATGTTGTAGTACAAGATGTTAGCTACAACTTTCATGAAGAAATAGAAGCCAAAATCTGACTCTAAACACACATGCAAGCTCAAACAACATTCTGACCACAGGGTACGAGCAAGAACAGCCACACCATTCACACATAAATCGACCATGCTTCGGTTTTTCTCACCTAACACCCAAGAATTTAACATGCAAGCATCATACACCCATGCAAGAGAAGCTAGAGGACTCCAAATCGCCTCTAGACCGGTCGGTCGACGGCGTAAGGCGCGAGCACGGCGGCACATGGTGGACGGACGGCGGTTCCTCCTCCTCTCTCTCGGCCGCTCCCCCTCTCTCGCACGATCACTCTCCCTCTCTCTCTCACTCTCTTGGGCGAATGAAACCGGCCACTCTCTCTCCTCTCTCCTTCCCTTTTATTTCCCCTAATCCTCATCATTGATAATCATTGCATGCCACTTAAATTAGCCAATGCATGGCATCCTAGTCTAGGCCAATGCATGAAGACTTCTTGCCACTTGTCTTGATGGGCTTTTGGGCTTGGGCTTGGGCCATCCGGCCACTCTTGGGCCTCCCCTTGGGCTGGTCGACAGCCCCTTTAGTGGGCCTAATTGGGCCAACTAGCTTGGCCCATCAAGGCTTGACCAATGGGCCTAAGGCCCATCCCAAAAATTGACTTTTTCCTCTTCTTTTTTTTTTTTGAAATTCTTTTATAAATATTTTTAAATTTCAATTTCGTCTTGGCCAAAGTCTTGGGGCATCTTGTTTATTGAAATTTAATTTATAAAGTACATGGCCAAGCATAGATTATTAATCTATCAAATTTAAATTTTCACAATCATATGCACAAATAATCTAATTAAAAGACTAATGGCTAAAGCATAAGCCATGGAAATTTTTATCACCTAATTAGAGACTTTAACACACCTTATGGCTTGTCATTGAATTTTGGGATGCCACATTAAATCTCTCCCCATCAGAATACTTTGCCATCCCCAGGAAGGTCTAGAGCCTTTCTTTGCTTTCCACATATCGCAATTCAAGAAGTAAATCCCTTTGAAAATTTGACTTCACAAGGCAGATGGGTTTTGTGCAGGAGCGTAAGGGTGGGGTCTCACCCAATGTACCCAAATAGAATATTGTTGCAACCTACCTTTTCCATTTGGAAGGGAAAAGACATGAGTTTAGGTGTATTGCCTAAAAGCGACCAACAGCCCTAGATTAGGCATGGGCTCCGTTAAGCTTATTTCTCATGCAACTTTGAGGTATTCAATTTTAACTTCAATTGATGCCCATTTTTTTCCCAAACAGAATATGTACTCATCAAGATTAATCGAGCTGAAGTTCTGAATTCCCAAAAGTGAGCAGCCCTTTAATGCTTTGGCCTTTTTTTATTTTATTTTTCTGCAAACTTTTCATTTTTCTCTTTTTGAAAAATTTGACCGTTTCCCGGTGTGGCCCCATATTAGCGGCAAGTCAGCACTACATATGCTGAAAGTACGTATATAATCCCACATTAGATTCTAGCGCATCACATCTGCAACTTTGTGTGAGTAATCAACGAAATGCCTTAATTGCAAAAATCCAAACCTTTTGGTCATGTTTTTCCTCGTCCCTGATTAGAAGAAAGTTCAACTAACTAATTCTTAATTGATGGGACACATATATGGACATCACTTACATATATGTTTAGTCATCTTTGCCTGTGATCAATATACATGACTATTTTAAATTACCCACTATGGAATGAACCTTTCTACAACCAGGGATGGAGGGCAAATGTAGTCTTATACCTCCCGTTGATTGCTTTGAAAATCTTTTCAAGAGATAATACTTGGATATTTATCATCAAAGCCTCATAAAGCCTAGTCGATTTCAATATATTTTTCACTTATTGTAGTGATAAAGATAGGAAGATGTATAAAAAGGTTAAGGATTAGTCAAAAGCAATTGATAGACCCTTTACTGCGTCGAGTAGACGCCGGACACACGTTCAAGTCTCTTCCACTTTCGCTATTCTAGGGCTGAAATAAATCCAAAACATGATTCACATCATTTGGAAGCCAATCAACACAGAAACCCTTTTCAATTTCCAAGCGTCCAATGCACGGAATCTCCTCTTTCACTTCCATAAGTTGTCCTATTGTTCTTGCGCCACTACCCCTACTTTTACGCTCTTTAGAATATATATATATATATATATATATATATATATATATTATTAGAGCCAGTGGGAAGGTATATATAGTCTTTATAAGAACATACACAAAGATCGAGATCCATTCGTTGGCATCCTTCTTGTTTCTACGGAGTGGTCAAGGCCGTAAATCCCTGAGTGGCTGTTAGACCGTTGGTTTAGCTCTGTAACGGTTCTGAAGAAGGAACAGTTTCGATCTTAAGTATGAGTTTACATAGAAGATCTACATCTTCCTCTAGTTCTCTATCACAAATGGATTCAGATCCAAGTCCTATACATAGAGAAGAAGTAAGGATAGAAGATTTCAACAAATTTATAGAGAATTGGGAAATTCCTAAAATACAGCTTAAGGAATCAAAATTGAAATTTTTCAAAAAATCAGACTATGTCATAACTATTGAAGAAAGAGATGTTCCTCTTTCTAATTCCTATGAAAAAATACATCTTTTGAACAAAGAATCCATTCAAAAGCATAAACAAAAATACAATTACATTCATATAGGACTAGTCCAAGTAGGAGTCAAACCTCTTACAAAAGAAGGCTTTAATACTTCCATTCTCTTAGTCTTACGTGATGCATGTCTTTTAAACTATGATGAATCCATTCTTGGTACTGTAGAGACAAGTCTCTGCAAAGGACCCATACATTTTGACTGTTACCCCAATTTTTCTATTTCTCTCAAAGATAAGAACATTCTTAGAGCTCTCACACTCCAAATCAAAACCCATAATTACAAAGTAGCAGATGGATCTATTCCTCTAGCTCTTGTCTATAGAATTCATTATAAAGCCATGTCCTCCGCTTTTGGAGAAAATGCTTTCAAACATAGTCCTCGAGGAGAAACACTTCTCCTCCAAACTGACATTTCTAGAGCTAATACAACAATTCCTAGGTCTATTAATTGGAACCAAGTTACTTTACCTGAACAATGGGAATTAGAAAACCAAATTCCCCAACAAGTTGTTCAAAATACAGATCCGACTAATGTCATTCAGCATCCAAAGGAAGAGTGACTATTAGGTTTCCTAGAAGATCTTTCGATTCAAGATCTAGTCCTTCTTTTCATACTTCTTATACAAGGTCTATAGATCTTAATCCCAACCTTCCTCCTATAATCACCATCCCTTCGAGTACTCATAGAAACACTCCTCCTCCTAGTATGCATAGAGACACTCCCACACACGATACAACACCTTTACCTCCTTCCACCAGTAGAAGTAATCACGAGACACCTCCTGAATCGGAAATTAGTGGTTTAGATAATAGATCAGGGATTTCCAGGCCTGTTTATCAACAAAATCAGCCTGAACCAGTCCTAGAAAATACAGATTCTCCTCATCATTCTCTCACTTATTCACAAATGATAGATGCCGAGCTTAATGTTTTAGAAAAACATTTGAACCAAAAAGGCTTTCCTTAATAAAGAATTTAATTCTGAAAGCAATAGACAAATCAGAGAATGGTTCTTCAAAACCTTTGCTGACAAAGCAAAAGACATCAAACAAAAATATTACGACTACATATATGATTATGAAGTTCATATATTTTTCTTTGATTGGCTAGAAGAACAATTCCTTGAACCAAAAGAAATAATTGTTTTAGATCATCATTATAAGTGGAAACTTGATAATGGTGAAACCATAGAATCCAATCATCCCCCTCTTAGACGTATAAAAATACAACATGGAGAAAGCGAGGTTACAGCTACCCCTTTTAGGCTTCCGAGATCAAGGAGACTCTCTTTATACTCACAAAGTCATTGAACAAAATAATTTCACTAATCAACATTTAGCGACCATAGGAAAACAGTTGAATAGGATAGAATCCACCATACAAAATCCTACCCAACTCACCACACCACAAGTGGACACTTTCAAAAAACCCATTTTTAAAGCTTTTGAATTTCCAAAAAATCTTAGCCCAGAGTTTGCCAAAGCCATAGAACAAAAGAAAAAGCTCCTAGGAAAATCAAAGCTAGAGCCTGCTCCTATCATAGACACCCCTAAATTTTAGAATCTTATCATTAGAGACACTCCTGACCAACCCATTATTAGCACATTAACCAAACAATCTGGTGACTCTGATTATGAATCGGTCGCTGAGATTAATAGACTCAATTGGAGACAACCTCAGAAGCTTTACTATAGTAGAGCTACTCCACCTGACATTGCCCAAGAAGAATCATCACAGAAAATACAGAATAAATACTCTCCTGATGCCATTTATGAATGGAATATAGATGGTGTTGTCAAAAGCAATATCATGAATATTCTTAACAACATGGTAATGCTTGCCAATGCCTACAAAACTCAGCAATACGTTTCTCATCATGCTGTTGCTAATCTTTTAGTGGCCGGATTTACTGGACAACCAAAAGGTTGGTGGGATAATTATTTGATTGATGAACAGAGAATACAAATTTTAACCGCTTATAAAATTGATGATTTTGGCCAACGCATGGATGATGATCAAGGACATCTCATCTAAGATGCGGTGAATACTCTTATCTATTCCATTTCACAACATTTCGTAGGAGACCCTTCACATATTAGAGATAGGAATCAAGATCTCTTATCCAATATGTGCTGTAAATCCTTAGGAAGGTTTAAAGAATACAAAGAACTCTTCCTTCAAAGGGTTCTTATCAAACTTGATTGCAATCAACCCTTTTGGAAAGAAAAATTCTTAGCTGGTTTACCTTAAATTATAGGTGATCAAGTTAGAGATAAAATTAGAGAAGAATACAATGGCCAAATACCTTATGATCTTCTTTCTTATGGAGAAATAGTCTCTTATGTTTACAGACAAGGAACACAAATGTGTAATACTATCAAATTACAAAGACAGCTCAAGGAAGAACAATCACTCACCAATAGAAGTCTAGGAGATTTCTGTGCTCAATACGACCCTTCTTATAATGAAAAAACAAAACCAAAATGTAAGGGAACTTGTCCTTCGGAGAAAGAAACAAAGAGACATCACAACAAATCTCAACCTTGTAGGAATAAACAAAGACACCAGAATAACCAAAATAGACCTCAAACTGATAGGAAAAGTTTTAAAGACATAAAATGTTATTCTTGTGGTAGAAAAGGTCATATTTCAAAATACTGTAGGATTAATAAAAAATTAAATGACCTTTCCCTTGACGACAATACTCTTAACCAGTTAAACAACATCTTCATAGAAAATGGTGATACTTCCTCTGATGAACTTCTTGAGGAAAAAGGTTTTCAAATTAATGAAATAGATTCTTCTTCTAACTCTGATTATGAAGACGCCTCTCCAGAAAAACCCGTTCATGAAATAAACATGTTAACAAAAGAAGAAGAATTTCTCCTTAGCACTGCTGATAAGATCACTGACCCAGAAACCAAGAAAGAGTACCTAGATAGACTACACTCTTCCCTGAATATTACCTCTGAACCCAATACTTCCTACAATTTAAAAGACATTTTGAATAGGAACAAAAAACCTCAGTCCAGACCCATTAACATAAATGACCTCCAAAATGAGATAAAACAACAAAAATTAGAAATCCAAGCATTGAAAGCAACACAGTTAGAAATGAAACAAGAGATTTCTGACATAAAATCTCTTGTCATAAAAGGAAAGACAAAATTAGAAGACCAAAATGAAATCACCAATACATCAAATACTCCGGACCCAGCCTTTCTTATGTTATTAACATAAATAACATCTAGAAAATGGATAATAAATATTATGATAAAAATCAATAATGAGTTTATTATTGAAACAACATCACTCTTTTAGTAAAAAATATGAGGCAACAGGTAATTCTTGGAACACCTTTCATACAATTAATCCAACCTTTTACTGTTACTAACAAAGGTATCGAAACCTATGCTCTAAACAGAAAAATCACCTTCAATTTCATAACAAAACCACATAAGAGAAGCCTAAATATTTTACAAGAACATTCTATTTCAGAAATAAATTGCCTTATAAAAGACAAAGAAAACCAGCTTGAATTTTTAAAAGGAGATTTAGAATTCAAAAGAATGGAAGAAAATCTTATAAAACCAAACATCATAGAAAAGATAGCTTCCCTTCAAAAACACATAGAAAAGACTATATGCTCTACTCTACCCAATGCCTTTTGGGAAAGAAAGAAGCATATCGTTGATTTACCCTATGAACATGACTTTTCTGAAAACAAAATACCTACCAAAGCTCGCCCAACACAAATGAATCAAGAAGTTTTGAAATTATGTCAAGAAGAAATACAAGATCTCTTAGATAAAAAAACTCATAAGAAAAAGCCAATCACCTTGGAGTTGTTCTGTTTTTTATGTCAATAAAAATGCTGAACTTGAAAGAGGAGTTCCCAGTTAGTCATTAATTATAAACCTCTTAATACAGCCCTTAGGTGGATAAGATATCCTATACCCAATAAAAAAGATTTGTTAAACATACTTTGTAGATAAAAAATATTTTCAAAATTTGACATGAAGTCAGGATTTTGGCAAATACAGGTAAGTGAAAAGGATAAATACAAGACAGCCTTTACAGTCCCTTTTGGCCAATATGAATGGAATGTTATGCCATTCAGCCTAAAAAATGCCCCTTTAGAATTCCAAAGAATTATGAACGAGATTTTCAATCCTTATTCCGAATACATCATAGTTTATATAGATGATGTTCTAGTATTCTCTTCAAATATAGAACATCATTTCAAACATTTATCTATTTTCATAAAAATTATCATACAAAATGGTCTTGTAGTTTCTCCTACTAAAATTGCACTCTTCAAAACCAAGATTAGATTCTTAGGTCATTACATTCATTTAAGCACCATCACTCCCATAGAAAGATCAATCTCTTTTACTGATAAATTCCCTGATGAGATAAAAGACAAAACTCAATTGCAAAGGTTCTTAGGTAGTCTCAATTATATTCTAGATTTCTTTCCCAATATAAATATCCTTTGCAAACCCTTACACCAAAGGTTACAAAAGGATCCTCCACCATGGACCTCCGTCCATACTAACATCGTCAAACAAATAAAAATCCATGTTAAAGATATACCATGCTTACATCTTGATGATCCTTCTACTTTCAAAATAGTTGAGACTGATGTTTCAGAATTAGGATATGGAGGCATTCTCAATTTATATCAAAACATTGGAATTCCACTCAACAAAATTACTTGACAATAAAAAAAGAAATACTTGCCATAGTTTTGTCTATATCAAAATTCCAAGGAGATTTATTAAACCAAAAATTTCTCTTAAGAATTGATTGCAAATCAGCCAAAGACATTTTACAAAAAGACGTTTTAAACATTGCATCAAAACAGATTTTTGCCAGATGGTAAGCCATACTTTCAGTTTTCGATTTTGACATTGAATTTATAAATGGTTCTTCAAATTCATTACTTGATTTTCTCACAAGAGAATTTTTACAGGGGATACCAATATGCCAAGATCCAAAAAAGACAAAGACAAAGGCAAAGGCAAAGCCACTGCCAAACCCTCTAATACACCACCAAAGCCGAAAGGCTTAACATCTGTCAATACATGGCTTGAAATGGCAGAAAACAACCAGACATTCCTACACCAAACACCTTTGAAAATAGAACACATATCACCTGATCCCATGTTAGCCTTTAATCAGCTAGCTGACATGATACCAAAAGAAACCATTTTATTACTTGCACAGTCTATACAAAACAAGACAAAGAAAGAGCCATCCAATGCCATTGAAGTAAGCAACAATCCTTCCCTGCTGGTTACACAAAAACCAGCAGAATACAAAAGAATTTCGAATGAGGTGGTTATTAGGCCACAGGCAACCCCTCAATCTCAAAAATAAAAAATTTTCCCCAAAACATCATTTCAAAAATATTGATCAGAAGATGGATTCTTCGATGAAGATCCAATCAAATTTGCAAAAACATCTTTCCAAAAAACTGGTTATTCAAACCACACAATACAAACAAAACCCTTACTTATTATGAGCAAATTCTAGTGGAGACGGAATCAACAAGATTTACCCTTTTTGCTGACAAAAACAATACAGAAAACATTCTATACTCCAATATATCCATCAGTAAAGTCATACACCCCTCACACTGGGGAGCTTCACCTCATACACCCAGAAAATTCCAAACCAGTCTTGCTGAGTTTTGTACTCTTTCTTTGCTTCTGGTCTAACAGAGCTAAACCAACGGTCTAACATAGTGTAGTCTATCTAGGTACTCTTTCTTGGCTTCTAGGTCAGTGATCTTATCAGTAATGCTAAGGAGAAATTCTTCTTCTTTTGTTAACATGTTTATTTCAGGAACGGGTTTTTCTGGAGAGGCGTCTTCATAATCAGAGTCAGAAGAAGAATCTATTTCATTAATCTCAAGACCTTCTTCCTCAAGAAGTTCATCGAGGAAGTATCACCATTTTCTATGAAGATGTTGTTTAACCGGTTAAGAGTATTGTCGTCAAGGGAAAGTTCATTTAATTTTTATTAATCCTACAATATTTTGAAATGTGGCCTTTTCTACCACAAGAATAACATTTGATGTCTGTATATTTTTTTGTGGGGCACAAGTAGATCTCTTTTCCATCTTGGACTATATTCAATTATTCGCTATAATTTTAAGGTGCATGCTTTTTCCTTATATTCTTTAATTTCATCCAAATTTCCAAACTCATTCATGAAGAGAAAATAATGAAAATATCTCTCAAGTACTCTCTTTACAATTGGATTAATTTTAAAAACACAGCTTGTGTAACTTTTTTATGCAATCCTTATTCATTTCAATTGATTTGGATAATTGATCGAATTTTCGTAACTACCTTATCAATGGTGCTGAAGGTAGCTTTTATAGCAAATAGATTACACAAGATCTATACTATATAAAAGTCCGATTCATAATACCCTATTTTTCCTAGTGGACTCATTTTTCCCCTTAATTTTGTTAGGGAAATCCCTTATGATGTTTTGGAGATGATAAAATAAATCAAAGGCTACTAACATGTTTGATGGTTGAGTAATAGACATTGCAGATGATAGAACAAATAAAAGATATTGTCAAAGTCTGAAGATGGCCAAGACCGAACGTAACACATGTCCAAAGTATATCTTGAAGATTTCTAGACTTCTGTGTCAAAGTCTAAAGACTGATAGACTTTAGTGTCAAGTTTGTTCTACATCAGAAGTCTGCCCACTCTGACAAATTCCAGACTGAACGTGAATGAAGAACTATAAGACAGATTCTATGCTGAAGCTGAACTTATTTAGACTATGTTCAGACCTTAAAGCTAAATCTGTTCAGAAGAAGAATATGTTCAGACCCAGATTGTAAAGTCTATTGTACTTAGACTCTACTTCGGACAGAACGTAGCAGATTCATAACGAAATAACTTGAAAGAACATAACACAAGCCCTAAACATATAACGGCTAGTTATTTGGTTTGGATTTCACATCAAGATAGATTTGATTGACTAAATCTAATTGATTGACAAATGGATCATGAAGACAAGAACTTTTATACGAATAAGCTCTACTTATGAAAACCAAGATTCTTTTTGTATGGGCGGAATCAATTTGGGATTCTACTTCTATCACTTAATGGCTACCAAATCTTCTAGATATAAATTTGTCCAATGGGTAGATTGGAAGACAATCCTCAAGATACTGTCCAACGGCTAGTTTGGAAGTGAGGGAGTATTTAAGGAGATCAAGGACCGATGAGCAAGTAAGAGATGGAGTGTAGAATTTATAATTCCAAAGTCTGAGTGACTTTCGATTATACACTTGTCTTTGGTGAGCTTAAACGTTTGTGATCGTGAGAGAAATACCAAAAGAGTGACTTAGTGAGATAGTGTGATCTACTACTAAGTATTTGCACTCAAAGTTATAATCTCTTGTTGATTGTATAATGTAATCCAGCTAGAAGGTTGTTAGCGTGGGAGAGTGGACGTAGGCTTGATCTAAGTCGAACCATTATAAACCTTATGTTCTTATTCTCTTCCCTGAATTCCTTTATTTTGTTCGTAGTTCTATTTAACTGCTAAAGTCTGATCTTGCTCAAAGTCTGCTGCTCTTCAGATTCAGTTTCAAAAGTTTGTTATTCTTCAAACTCAGTTTTAAAAGAAAAATATTTCTACTATTCTTGCGAAAAATTGTCTTTACACCTATTCACCCCCTCTAGATATTCATACTAGCACTTTCAATTGGTATCAGAGCCAAGTGTTCGGTTTATAAAAGTGTTTTTACTTTGGAGCTAAAGATCTTCTATGGCTAGTATCTTGGCACCAGGACTTATGGAAGGACAAAGCAACACTAGGCTACCATATTTTGATGGAAAGGAATACAATGTGGAAGAAAAAAAAATGAAGGCATTTCTAAGATCCAGAGATCCCTTGCAATGGGATGTTGTGGAAAAAGGAATTAATCCCACTGCTGTGTCTACATCAAATAAGACTGGCAAAGACAAAGAAATCAAACCCCCTGCTCCTATGTTTCGGACAGAGATGTCCAAAAGAGAAGCTCTTGATTCAAAAGCCATTTCTTCTTTATATTGCACTTTGTTTCCTACTGAATATAACAGAATCTCTTAATGTGAAATAGCAAAAGAAGTTTGGGATAGACTTCATGTTACATATGAAGGGACTGATCGTGTAAAAGAGACAAAAGTAAACTTCCTGCTCGGCCAATATGATACCTTCAAGATGAAGCAATGATAGTTAATTGGAGATATGTTCAGCCGTTTTACAGAAATTGTAAATGGTTTGGCGTATCAAGGTCATCCAATTTCTTCCCCAATGAAGGTCAACAAACTTTTGCGAGGTCTCTCAAAAGATTGGAACCATGTCAAGACCTTAATTCGGGAGACTCAGAGGATTATGCCACTCTCCGTTGATGAATTGATTGGCACTCTTCAATCCTACGAAGTGGAACAAATTGTTGATGAAGATCCCGAAGGTAAGAAGTTCATCGCTTTAATATCTAACGCTAATTCTGATGATACAAACTCAGAAAATGACATGGACGACGAAGAACTTGCTTTTATGATCAAGAAATTAAAAAATCTAAGTAGAAAAGGGAAGGGAATTCAGTGAAAGAAGACAATACAAGCAGAATGGGCAGAAAAGAACAATGAAAGAAGATGATGAGCAAGGAAATATATGCTTGATGGCACATTCAGACTCAGACTCGAATTTGGAATTAGAGTTTGACTCAAACACAGACTCAGAATTAAAGTCTGACTCAGACATAGATTCAGAATCCGATAAGGAAATCGAGGTAAGTCATTCAGAAATTTCTACTAAAGTTGTTAAGTATATAAATGAGCTTTGCTCAAATCTCAAATCTTCTCTTAAAAGAATCTCTGAACTTAAAAAGGAAAATTCTTGGCTTAGGCAACATGATCTTTCTAGAAAAGAAAAGTTTGAAATTTTGCAAAAGATTTTCTACAAACAAAAGAAAGTCGAGATTTACTTGTCAAAGAAAATGATTCTTTAAAGAAAGAATTTTCAAATATTTCGACAAGATTTTCAAGTGGATCAAAAACATTAGAGCATATCCTTTCTATACAAGTACCTTACTATAATAAGTCGGGACTTGGTTTCAAAAAGGAAAGTGATTCTCTAATAGATTTTCCTAAAGTCAAAGAGAGACTTAGACAAAAACCTCATAGACTTGCGTACAAGAAGCATTTTGAAAGGATTTTTACAAAACCTGTTGGTCGAAATACTCTCAAGTGTTCAAATTGTAGAGACTCGAAACACTTTGAGAAAGAATGTCCTAAATTCTGAAGACCTGTTAAGAAAGATTTGGTAAAAACAACATACTTTACTAACTCTCATGGACTCAAGAAAATATGAGTACCAAAGAAAAGATGAGCTGTTTTTGCAGGAAATAAAGGAGAAGAAGAAAGAGAATTTGGTAAGGAATTTCTTTTCTTTCTCAATTTGATTTGGGCAATAATTCTCATTATACTTGATATTCGATATATCCTTGGTTGATTGAGATTTTATAATGATCATATTTTGTTTTATTGAAGAAATAATCGTATGATTTGTTTTTGTGATTTGTGAGTTGGGATTTGATTTAATACGTGTGATTATTTTTGATATCTTGCTTAGAGACAATTGAATTTGTTTGGTTTAATTTTATGCTATCAGATTTTATCATATTTTGCAAAGTGAAAATCTGTGATATTAATTTATTATGCAAGATATTCCTAGATGCTCAAAGATTTCATTCTCCTTGATTTTATTGTAATATGACCAAGTGAGAATTTCTTTTTCAAGATATTATTGCGCAGAATATTCTTTCCTTAAATACTTTGTTATGATGAGTTTATAAAGTATATTTGATTGTCTATGAAGATTTTCTATTTTGCTCTAACGAAATGGAAGGATCCAAATTGATGGATACCAAAAAGGAAATGAGTTGATTGCACGAAATTCTATAAGGAAAGAATGATCACGAATCTACGTAGATTTTGGTGCAATCTGAAAAATATCTCATGCGAAGATTGGTAATGATTTTTTCAATGGTATATTTCAAACATATACCATGGGTAAGAGAATATTTTTTATCATCCCGCCTTACAAATTTTTACATGCGTTTATCATAATTTTGAATGATTGTTTATTATATTGCAAATATCTTTTGTCATAAATATAAGACATTGCAAGTTTTACTTGATTTGGCGTGTAATAGAAATATCTACTTACTTCTTGCAAAATGCATCAATAATATATTTTTGAGTTTTACGCTCAAGAAAATCCCTTTAATCTTGGAAGATGTTATTGCATATTTATGGATAATCTTGCTATATTCTTAGAAGATGTCTCATATCTAGCAAGTTTGATATGCAAATTAAATGAAGGTATTACGTGACATTTTTGCAAAGATTATTATCTATTATACAAGATTTTGCAAGTGGCAATAGAATCTTCCATATGGATTTTGGAAAGCTCGATTCAAAAATTGTGGAGTTTCTATACTATTTTTTGGAAGCTCAAAAATTTCCTTCCTTGTGCAAAGTTTTTGCAAATTGTTGAGGAAATCCCTAATGTGTCATACGAAAGGTTGAGTAGTTCTGAATTTTAGTAATTGATATATGCTATTCAATTTATTTATTTGAAGAAAGGGCATTATATATTATGTGGATACTATTACAGCTTATTTGTACAAAAAGTTTGTTAAGTTTATGTAGGTTGAATTCGTGAAGAGCTTGATTGAAGGGAATAAATTTTTGCCTCGAATTTCAAAATGCAAATGATCGTTGTGGATATTGTTGCTACGAAGGAAATAATGGAAAAATATTCTGCTCAACGTGTGCAAGCCACAATTAGTGCCATTTGCAAATATTGTCATGATGATAGGGGGAGAAAGTGAATCCAAGAGAAAGGAAAGAGAAAGATTCGTGATCAAACTCAAAAAGGCAACAAATTGAGGGGGAGCATTGATCAATTATGGAAAAATCTTTTTGAATCGATCGTGATCTTAATTATTATGGAAGGAAGGAAAAAGGTAAATGTGATAGAATTTGTCAAGATCCAGTTAGTGCATCTTTTACTACCTTTTGTCATTAACAAATCTCTTATTGATATTATCATTTTATCATGACAAAATGGGTCAAGTGAATTTTATGATGCATCCATGATTTTTATTAGATATTTGTTGATATATATGATTGAAGTGAGCTATATTGCATATCTTTAATATTTGATTTACTTTATAAAAACTGATTTTTTTTTAAAATTGTGTTTCATGCAAAATATATTTGTTATCATTTTATATTCTCTACGTGTTACTATTTCCATTAGTATCACTTTTTGATTATGACAAAAAGGGGAGAGAATATAAATATGCATATGTGTTGATAATATTGAGCTGTGATTATTTTTCTATATATTATCATGCTCAATCTATTTGCTGTCTTTTGATTCAAATCACATTTTTTTTTAAATCTAAAATTTGATGATTGATTTATCATTATTTTAGAAAGTGTGACTACACATCTGCATATTCAGAGATTGTTTTTTCCTCATAAAAAATGGGGAGATTGTTAGAGAAATCCCTTATGATGTTTTGAAGATGATAAAATAAATCAAAGGCTATTAACATGTTTGATGGTTGAGTAATAGACTATGCAGATGATAGAACGAATAAAGGATATTGTCAGAGTCTGAAGACGGCCAGAAGATTGAACGTAACATGTCAAAGTCTAAAGACTGCCAGACTTTAGTGTCAAAGTCTGTTCTACGTCAGAAGTCCGCCCACTCTGACAAATTTCAGACTAAATGTGAATGAAGAACCAGAAGACATATTCTATGCTGAATTTGAACTTATTCAGATTGTGTTCAAACCTTAAAGCTAAATCTGTTCAGAAGTAGAATATGGTCAAATCCAGATTGTAAAGTCTATTGCACTCAGACTTTATTTCAGACCAGACGTAGCATATTTTGAACAAAACAACTTGAAAGAACGTAACACAAGCTCTAAACATATAACGGCTAGTGATCTGGTTTGGATTGTACACCAAGATAGATTTGATTGACTCAATCTAATTGATTGACAAGTGGATCATGAAGACAAGAACTTTTTATACGAAGAAGCTCTACTTATGGAAACCAAGATTCTATTTGTATGGACGATTGGAATCAATTTGGGATTATACTTCTATAACTATGGCTACCAAATCTTTTAGATACAGATCTGTTCAATGGGTAGATTGGAAGGCGATCCTCAAGATACTGTCCAACGGCTAGTTTGAAAGTAGAGGAGTATTTAAGGAGAACAAGGATGATGAGCAAGTAAGAGATGAAACGTATAATTTATAAAATCAAAGTTTGAGCGACCTTCGATTATACACTTGTCTTTGGTGAGTTTAAACATTTGTGATCATGAGAGAAATACCAAAATAGTAACTTAGTGAGATAGTGTGATCTACTATTAAGTGTTTGCACTCAAAGTTGTAATCTTTTGTTGATTACATAGTGGAATCCAGCTAGAATGCTGTTAGCGTGAGAGAGTGGACGTAGGCTTGATCTAAGCCAAATCACTATAAACCTGGTGTCTTATTCTCTTCCCTGAACTCTTTTATTTTGTTCGTAGTTCTATTTAATTGCTAAAGTCTGAAGAGCAGCAGACTTGATCTCGCTCAAAGTCTGCTGCTCTTCGACTTCAGTTTCAAAAGTCTATTATTCTTCAGACTTAGTTTTAGAAGAAAAATATTTCTACTATTCATTGCGAAAAATTGTCTTCACACCTATTTACCCCCTCTAAGTGTTCATATTAGCACTTTCAAATTTCCCTATGATTTGTACTCTTGATCTCCCTCTTCCAAGGAAGTATTAGAATTTAGCTGTTAAATCAAGGATAAAATATCGAGCTTTAAATATTTAGGTTTTTCTTGTATGATTTTCCCTCGGACACCAACAATTCCTCCACCACGAGAAGTTATTAAATAATTTGCAGATCTTATCCCCTAAATTATTTATGTGGATTTCATCGTAGAGCCCACATGATCAACTGATTGAAATGGATTTGACATGCATAATTTATAGACATAATATTTAATTCTCTATTATTATCAAGTTATTCGATTTCATTCACTTTGTTCCATGTGGCTAGGTTAGAAACAAATCTCCTATGAAGGTTCACTTCACATGCTCAATCCCGTGTCCTTGCTTCCCTGTGATTTCTTCATGTGTTATAAAAACAATATTTAATTAAATACACACTATCATATTGACATTTCACTAATTATATATTTAGAAAGAGTTTCTCCACCCAGCCATAGCAGCCCTCGGTCATTAGTAATATTCCAAAGACTGAAGAATCATTTTAAGCCTATAAAAAAAGGAAAATGATATTTACGCACTAATAATAACTTTAGTCACAACTCAGTATCTAGAATATTTTCTTTCATAACATAATGACTTCTTTCATGGTTAGATCACAACTTGAGATCCATTCGTTCTACTGAAGATTTACTATCGAAAACATCTGCTCAGTTTGTGGTATTTGTGTCGCTTATAAAAAATTAGTGAACAACCGAGGTGCCCCCAACTCCAAGGTAGGCCAAGGACCATGGCTTAGACACGAGACTCTCAAGGCTGAGCTTGGGTGTCGGTCCTAGGAACAGGTTACCTGGACAGTCGATGCTTGCGCTCCAATTCACCTGAGGCCAGGATCGAGGGCCCGGTGCTCGAGCTTTGGTCTCCAAGACCTGGTTGTACTCGAAACTTTTTCTTGAAAGTGTGTTTTTACTGCAACAAACGTAAACAATGACATCCATTTCATTTGCTCGATACAACCAAACATAAAATGCAAATAAGTCTCTTTGAAATAATATTCCAGTAAAGTTCATTTTCTGAACAAACAGAACCTTAATAGGCAAAACATTTCCTTAACGTTTGTGGAAGAAGCTATTAAGGTTGTGAAGATATATATATATATATTTTAATGCCAAAGATCCGCCGGGCCCGTCGGGTAGCCCATGGCCCGTAGAGTGTGCGGTGTACCTCGGACCAAGCGTCAATACCTGGGGGAAAGCTAGCACGGGACCCCACCACCATGGCCCCCCATTTAAGACGTGTTGACAACACAGAGATTCAAACTCATTCCCTCAGGCGGTAAGGTAGTAGAGCTCAACCAACTGCGCTGCCCACCGGTAAGTTTGTGAAGATATTATTAATCATGAAGAAAACCACAAAAAGCATATGTCCATCCCTCTCCTTCCAAATACATGGCATTTTACTTGTCAACTCATTAAAATGAAAAATCTTGATATTGACCGCATCTACATTATAATGGGAAAATTATCTAAAAAGTCATAAACCTATTGCACTTTTACCAATTTAGTCTCCAACATTTCAATTTTGTCAATTGAGTCCTAAATTATTTGACTTTTTGCCAATTAAGTCCATCTAACCAAAATTGGCTGAAATTTGCTAACTTGGACACGAGGCCGTCTTACATGATACGACTAGTGCTGGCGTTGACAAAATTTATTATTTTTTAAAATATTCTTTAGAATTTTTTAAATGTTTTTCTTTTCTTTTTCCCCCTCTCTCTTCTTCCTCTATCAGTTGCCAAGCCTACAACGACTGGTTAAAGGCTGTGACTGGCGAGTGTTGGCCTCACTGGGAACTAGCTATTCTTCCACTATTCATCACTCGCATTGATGGTTTTCTTTCTTGGATCCCATCCTAGTCTTGTTTCATTGTAAACCAATGTCATCAATTTTTTTCATTCTTCCTTAAGATTATCCCATTTATTTTTCATTTGAGTTTTATCATACTTTTTGTCCCTCAACTTCTCGAACTTACTAATTATGACAATCCATCAATTCCTCTTGTTGGTTGCATGATGATTACCTTTATTGATTTGTTCAACACAACTTACAAAATGTTTCCACATCTTCAGTGGTCCAATATGCCTTTTCTTTTGTTGAACTTGCCATCCTCCAATAATATGACCATAAACAGATTTGAGAGGTATAATAAAGAAAAAAAATCAGCAATTGAATTAAAGTCAAATCAAAATGAACTAGTAAAGCACAAATCAAAGTGGCATTATAATAGGCTTCATACCAAAAAAAGAAAAAAAGAAAAGAAAAACAAAAGTATAGTCTCATTGTTTGTATATGCCTTAGACAAATTAAAAGAACATGAAACAAGCAGAGTCCAACTCATGTGTCCATCAAAATAAATTTTAAAAAGCTAAAATGGCCACTACCAATGGACATGTGTGGGAGATTTTAGTCACCTCAGATTATTTAGCTCCAAGATATGTAAGAGAGAAGCATATTGTGTATTCAACTACATCGATATTATGCTAAATAATTTATAGGGCAATAAATCATGTATAGACGAGTTCCGCATGACTACATAGATCTTAGACTATAATAAATGTAAAGATAACTCCCTGAATGTAAAATAGATTTCACATCAAAATAACCAGTATTAAGTCATTGACAAATCTTGACTTTTCGTCTCTCATGCCCGTAATGTCACGCCCCGATCCTCAGGCACGCACACATCCGTCTCACTTGGTCGATTTTATAAAGCGATATCCCAGGACAATGTATCGCCGACCCTTTTAATTTTTTAAGCACATGCGGAAGCAGTTAAAATCCCCAGACAATAAAACAATGGGATAGAAAAGCAGGGCCATATTTTTCATATTGAAATTTATAACCAAACTTTTATACAAACCACAATTCACTTCATAACTATTCACATCAAAACGGAGATCTCAAAAGAAGACAGAAACTTAGACGAACTGGGCCGTACTCAAGACCCCTCTCAGGATTGTCTTCTTCTTCCAAAAATCATTTTCTTCAGATCTCACCTCCGAGTTCTCCTTCTCGGATTCCTCCTCCTCAACTCTTCAGCGGGGTCCTGAAATGGTTTTCCCCAAACTGGGATGAGACTACGTCTCAGCGAGTTCTACCCCACTAAGCCCGATTAGTAAACTATTATACTAAAGGCTGCCTAAACACGCACAGGGCAGAGGACTTACCTTGGCCTCAGATCCCACCTGCAAGTCAGTACAATTCATAATAGGCACCCAAGCAATCATATCACTGATCGAAGCATCGATCAAATCGACCTAGTCGATTATATTCCAACAAGACCACTCACGGTCATTTCCATTCAGTCAATCAATTCACAACATCAAATCAAAGCATCGACCTAGTCGATTACATGCCAAACAAATCAATCCCCACTGTGGGATATTTAAAAGCTAGGCCACGTGCATTCTCCAGGACGACCTTCCAAGTCTCCGAGTTCACGTGCCTCGAACCTTGGGCCCACGTGCATTCTCTCGGCGACCTTTTCGCCAAAGTGATGCATCAAGTCACCGAGACCACGTGCCCTTTTAGATGCCCGGGCCCACGTGCATTCTCTTAGGTGCATCTCACCAAAGCGATGCATCAATTCGCCGAGACCACGTGCCCTTTTAGATGCCATTCCGGAATGCTGGACTCACGTGCATTCTCTAAGGTGCATCTCACCAAAGCGATGCATCAATTCGCCGAGACCACGTGTCCTTTTAGATGCCAAATCCTGTCACCGAGCCACGTACATTCTCCAGGACGACATACCGAGTCTCCGAGCCACGTGCATTCTCTCAGGCGACCTTTTCGCCAAGGTGACATATTCAACCACTGAACTCACGTGCATTTTCCAGGTGACATTCCAATTCACCGAGCCACGTGTCCTCTTTGCAGTGGTTACCAGTTCACTTTCAATATCGACAACCAATGCCCAACGATTTCTCAATCAAATAAATAAATCAACTCAACAAAACATTATAAATGCTGAATAAACATACTTGGCCATTCACCAATCAATACTCAATCAAATAATTAAATTAACTCAACAAAGCATTATAAATGCTGAATGAACATACTTGGCCATTCACCAATCGATAATTCAATCTCAATCGATTCCAATCAATTTAGGGTAAATCCCTAAAATATCACAATTTATTCAATTCCATACAACGTGGAGCTCAAATAAATAAACGGACTGCGCCACGACGATCAGCACGAGATTTCGGTCGTCGGCCATCAAAATCTTAATTTCCGAAAATAATTAATTAATTTATTAATTCGAAAATTAAATAATTAATATTAAAAATTCAATTTAGCTCAACATAAAGCCCGATTACATAAACGGACTTCACCACGGTAATCAGCATAATTTTCCGGTTCCAGGCCATCTCAGTTGAATTTTCGGAAAATAAATAATTATTTAATTTAATTCCGAAAATTAATATTTAAATACTAAAAATATCCACTTAGGCCCGAAAAGCCTAATTGGAGCCCACTAAGGGTCGGGAAAATTCCCTCAAGCACTTCCAATAATTAGTAGACCACGTCTACTTGCTAATTGCGCAATCAATTTATCTAAATCGCATCACAATTCACTAATAATTGCTAATTTATTCTAACCTAACAACATAAACACAATTAATTAAATCTAAACCAACCTTAAGCATAATTAGCCAACTAATCCAAGATTAGTGAGATTACTCACCAAATCGCTCGCAAATCGGATCAATCCGACGGCGGCGACGCGAGGAACGATTGTTCCCAAAGCACGGCTCGGGTTCGGGGCCGGGAAACGCCCAAAAGCGGGCCCGAAGATGCTGAAACCCACTCCGTGGGTCTGCTGGACGGAGCCGATCGGGCCTGCTCCGGCGGCTAGGGCGGCGAGGGGAAACCGGCGGAGGGCAAGGGAGTCGCGGGGAGGTCCGCGAGGTTGGCGGTGGCCGGAGGTGGCCGGAGATGGGCTGGTCGGTGCGGAACAGAGACGAAACAGGGCTGGGCCGAGCTGGATTGCGCGGCCGGGCGCACGCGGACGGCGGCGAGCGCACGGGCGCGGGCGGCGGTGCGGCGGTGCGGCGAGCGGGACGAGCGGCAAGCGGCTGAGGGGCGAGCTACAGCTTCGGTTCGCTCGGCGTGGAGAAAAGAAGGAGAAGAAGAAAGAAGAAAAGGGGGTTCGGTTGAGCGTGCAGAGGAAGAAAGAAGAGAGAGGAGAGAAAATAGAGAGATAAGGGTGTGGGGTTTGACTAGTCAAAGAAGAGAGAGATAAAGTGGGCGGTGGGGAATTCGCACGAGGGGGAAAGGGAGAGGAGAGAGAAGAGAGAAAGAAAAGAAAGAAAAGAAAAGAGAGGGAGAGAGAGGAAAAGAAAAGGAAATGTATAATTCCTTATTTCAATTTTCCTTTTCTCTTTTTCCTTTTCTTTTGGGCTTCAATTTTTCTTCCGATAATTTCTTTATTGAAATTTCGGACCCGTCAATAAATTGACGAGCGATGAGACAGGATCCTAAAATAAGAATTATGACGCGCTTAAAATTCGATTCCCGAAATCGAGTTCAATTTCGCGGTTAAAAATCGATCGAACGTGATTTTAGCTCAATCCAACCAATTAGGTAGCTTTTAGGGATTTTACAGCTGATACATCCCTTAACGGCTTCACCCAATAGGTTAGTTAACTCGTGAGTGATCAGCTCAGAGAAAAAGGCCATAGGCACGTCGACGAAATGCCCATTTCACTTTATCGAAACGGGGTCGAATTTCAGGATGTCACACGTAAAATATAATCAATAAAAAGAAAAACTTTGATGCTCAAACCAATTTGCTGAAATGGACAATTTTAAGAGATGATCATCAAATACATAATACAGATTACTCATTTCAAAGACATTATGACATTTATTACATTAACATGACTCATACAAAAATCTAGAATATGACTTAGAAAGAGAAGGAAATGACTTCAATTTTAAAAGAAACTATAAGATCTGATAAGAGGGATGACCAAGACATTGATAGCAATCACTAGAGGATGCACAAACACCACTCCTACTATAGGGTGACGTATGAGTGGCATGGAGTGAAGATGAAAGTTCACGTGTCACACCTCGAACCTCGAGTGCGCGCACATCCCTCGGTGATCGGTATATTGCAACGTCTCAGGATGCGTCGCCGACCCCTTTCTTTTAATTGCACATGCAGAAGCGTATAATAAAATTTCCAGACAACACAAATATGGGATAGAAAAGATGGATACCATTTTCACCAAAATACTTCTCATAAACAAACTACTTTATACACAGAGGTCAACTCTAAGGTCTATGTACAGGAGATCTATCTCCAAAAAGAACTACTGAGCCATTCATGCTCCTGACCCTGCTGCCTCAAGCTCCGGATTCTTCACACTAGAACTTGAAAATGGTTATACAATAACCAGTGAGATAAAATCTCAGCGAGTTCTTCTCCTAAGCCTCCTGTTAGAACACCAATTCAACTCGAGGTATCTCTTCAGAATCACCCCACAAATAAACCACGACTAACAACCAAATATCAACAAATCGATTCGCATGCAACCTTACCCAGTATGACATACCCTACACGTTGAATCTCAGCACAATACACGCAATGCACATGGCCATTAGATGATGCAGTTCATCAATCACATACGAGTCACGTCACAAGTGATCTCATCTGGCCATTGCCACACCCTGCATGTTATTGATTCATGTGTGCATGCCATAAACAATGTGCTCAACTCATGCACAATCAAAACCAATGATGTCATGATTCTCATACGTTCTTACACATTAGTGCACCACCCATCATGCATCAATCGATCGCATGGGTTTCGGTTATAAGGTAAAATCGTTATGACACGTCCCATACCATGCCACACAATTTTACCCCATAATAAGACCCAACCATCTCAACACTCACGCGTGTTCCACTTATATAGGACCTCTTGGCCAAAGCTAACTTTCCAGTCAGCGATCATCGACCTCAACACTCATGCGTGCTCCAGTTATTAATGACCTCTGGGCCATGGCTAACTTTCTAGTCAGTGATCATCGACCTCAACACTCATGCGTGCTCCAGTTATGAATGACCTCCCGACCATGGCTAACTTTTCAGTTAGCGATCATCGACCTCAACACTCATGCGTGCTCCAGTTATTAATGATTTCCTGGCCATGGCTAACTTTCTAGTTAGCGATCATCGATATCAACATTCATGCGTGCTCCAGTTATTAATGACCTCCCGGCCATGGCTAACTTTCCAGTCAGCGATCATTCGACTCCCGCTAGGCTACCGATAAAAATCGAGCTTTGTCTCACCTTGTCGAGCACGACAACGTCTATAACTCCCGTTTAGATGGTATCCCAAAGAGGAATATCGGTCCAGAATCTACTGCGACCGGCTTCTGACTCCCGCTGGGTATCGCCTCCAAAATCTCGTTGGGTGACGGTTCAACTTTTGATCACACAAACATACCACCATAACTCACTACGCATCGCCCTCAAACTCTCGTTGGGTGACGGATTCCACTTCTTGATCACACAAGCACACCATTAAGACTCCCTTCTTATCTTTGAGCATTAACCAATGCACAATGCTTACAAATACAATTTCAAATCATTTTCCCCTAAAGGCGGCCCATTTCGGTGTCCCTCGGACAAAGCATATTTCCCTTTTTGTGAAAGTCACTCGATTATTGCGGATGCCCATGTATTTATACACTCAAGTCACCTCATAAGGTCAAAACGCATGAATTCAGACAACTTTTCATTCTCGGGTGAACAGTGCACGTGAACAGTGCGCATGAACAGTAGTACTTGGTGAACAGTGTTCGTATGAACAGTGAATTCCAGAATTTAATAACTAATAAATTAAATCCAAAAGTCATTAAAAACAATAATTAAAGCAAACAATAAATCAATTAAAGCTAAACAAACTTAATGAAACACATAAGCATCATTAAGCCAATAAAGCAAGATTAAGCTAAACTAATCTTAGCCATTCATCTAACCACCTATCTTAGGACTAATATAGCTTAATTAAATCTCCTAAACTAGAATTAACACTAATTAAACCAACCCTAAGCAAGTTTAGGCACTAATCGATGGATTAGGAGCTAAACTCACCCGTTAAACGGGCCGTAGACACGGACGTGACGGCGGCGATGGAGGCTACGCTCGGGAACCTCAACCACGGCGATCCAAGGCGGTCCCAAGCTAAAAAAAGCAGCAAGAACCTCTGCTTCACACTACAACTCTAGAAACCAAGCAGTAGAGGAGGAAAGGAGTTGGGCGGGCTAATTGGAGCTCCAACGAGGGGTTGGTGCGCAGAAATTGTTCCTTCCAGTCCACAATCTGAATCGGTCTTTCCACGTACAACACTCTGTCATCCAAACTCTTCAGGATTTAGCAAGTGGATCAGGTTAGGCTCATACGTCCTCAACATCGACATGTGAAAGACGTCATGCACTTGCGCCAACCTCGGCAGCAATGCAAGACGATACGCTAGGATCTCAATTCTTTCCAAAATCTCAAAGGGACCTATATACCTCGGACTTAGCTTCCCTTTCTTACCGAAGAGCGAAGTACCCCTTCATTGGTGACACCTTTAGAAAGACGTGCTCAGCAACTTGGAATTTCAATGGTCTTTGACGCTTATCAGCGTAGCTTTTTTGGCGGCTCTAAGCAGTTTTTAATCTTTCTCTGATAATTGCAACTGTAACTGCATCCACTGACTGCTGAATCAACTCTGGAC
Organism: Eucalyptus grandis; assembly: GCF_016545825.1. NCBI lineage: Eukaryota > Viridiplantae > Streptophyta > Magnoliopsida > Myrtales > Myrtaceae > Eucalyptus > Eucalyptus grandis. Next base: position 32,838,254 of record NC_052616.1, read on the forward strand.
TTGTAATATTTCGTTCTCCGACCTCATCCCAACACACTGTCGTTCTGCACGCTTTGCCATACAACACTTTGAAGGGTGCCATTTGAATATTCTGTTGGTAACTGTTGTTGTAGGCGAACTTGACAAGATGAAGCTATTCCTCCCAGCTTCCCTTGAAATCCAACACACACACACACACACACACACAACATGTCCTCGAGAGTCTGAATTGTCCTTTCAAACTGGCCATTTGTCTGAGGATGGTAAGCCGTACTGAATTGTAAATTCGTTCTCAAGGCAGTTTGCAAACTTTTTCAAAAGGCTGCCGTGAACTTCAGGTCTCGGTCAGATGTAATCATCATTGGCACTCCATGAAGACGAACAATCTGACGCACGTACAATTCTACATATCTGTCCAATGCATAGTCCTTTCATACGGCGATGAAGTGAGTAGACTTCGTCAATCTGTTAACCACAACTCATATGGAATTATTATCCTTCTGACTCCTCGGTAAGCCTATCACAAAGTCCATTATGATGTGCTCCTATTTCCACTCGGGAATCTCAAGAGGTTGTAGAAGTCCTCTCGGCTACAATGTTATGCCTTCACTTGCTGACACATCAGACATTTGGCAACATGCTTGGCAATGTCCGCCTTCATACTGGTCTACCAATAGTGTTGACGCAAATTCTAATACATCTTTGTATTGCCTGGATGAAATTGTAACTGTTACAATAGGCTTCTGACATAATCTCCTCCTTAAGCTCTACACCGTCTGATATACATAATCGTCCTCAAAACCTTAGTGTCTCGTCATCAGAAATCTGAAAATTAGCCTTCTTCTTTTCGGTATCCTTTTGCAGGATCTTCTGAATCTCTAGATCTGTCAATTGAAGCGTCTTAATTCTGACTGGCACTTCCGGCTCAATTTTGATGGGGACCATAAGATTTGAAGAGTGGCCTACCTCAAATTTGAAAACCGAATCTCAAGCTCTCTTGAGTAAAATCCATTCCTTAACCATCATCTGTGCAACTGAAGACTTCCGACTTGACGCATCTGTGACCTTATTCGCCTTTCCAGAGTGATACAAGATATCACAATCATAATCTTTCAGAAGTTCCATCCAACGACACTATCTCATATTCAACTAATTCTAAGAGAATAGATACTTGAGACTTTGATGGTCTGTAAAGATCTGGAATCTTTCTCCACACAAATAATGTCTCCAAATCTTAAGAGCAAAAATAATCGTTGCGAGTTCCAAGTCATGCGTCGGGTAATTCAATTCATGAGGTCTCAACTGATGGAACGCGTATGCAACGACCCTGCCATGCTGCATGAACACGCAACCCAGTCCTCTAAACGACGCATCACTGTAGATCTCGTACCCTTTAGGACTAGATGGTATGGTCAGCACTCGTGCGGTAGTCAGCTTCTGCTTAAGCTTTTGAAAACTACACTCGCACTTGTTCGTCCACACAAACTTCTCTTTCTTTTTCAAAAGTCGAGTCAATGGTGAAGCTAATATTGAGAATCCTTCCACGAACCTTCTGTAATAACCCGCCAAACCCAAAAAGCTTTTGATATTTGTCACTGTCGTCGGCTTTGGCCAGTTGATAACTGCTTCAATCTTAGTTGGGTCCACAGAGATTCTTTCACCTAAAATCACGTGACCTAGGAACGCCACACGAGTGAACCAAAACTCGCACTTACTGAACTTGGTGTACAACTCATGATTCCTCAGGAAACACGTTAGAAAACTTCCGTACCACGGCGAAACTCTCCACTTTTGGCTCCTCAACTGTTGTATCCACTACGGTTGCCAAATAGCATTGGCAACCCACATCCCATAACCGGTTGCCTTAAATGACGACATTAAAATAAACGAGGGTCCTTCTCGATTTTCGACAAACTTGAATTTTTCTCTCGCTAACGGGTTAAACTAGATTACTGCATAACAATGATTCATTACAACAAGATGCTCCTTCAGCCAATCTTTTTCATTTACAACCTGAAAGTTATACATACGCAAAAATAGACAAGTACCACTCTAACTAGTGATTTTCCTTTTTACAACTTCATTTCAACAAACTGAAGTTCTACAAGCTTAACTAAAATTCCGGTGTGCCATTTTGATAAAATTATCCTAAAAACATTCTTCCATTGATCGGTGCATGGCTCGGTTCATTCCTGTCTTCTTCGCCATCCTAGTTGTGTCTTATCTGCAATGCATTCCCTCTATTTTGTCCCATTGGTGGTGGCGGTTGCAGCTGCTGTGGTCTCATTGGCTTGCGTAGACAATCCTTCACCTGGTGCCTGTGCTGGTTAAACCAGGACACAGAGTTAGCCCATGCTTCCTTTTACAAATTTGGCATCTGTCGTTTAGGTTGGGTGCCCGTTTTCCGATTCCACCCTTTCGATTGGGACGAATGGGATATTCTCCTCTAGTCATCGGCCTTTTCCTTAACCGATTACCATTTTTGCTTGACCCGAACTGCGACCCAAATGCGGCAACTTGTTCATTCAAGTTCCTTTCTAACAACTGGGCTTGTCCATATAGCTCATTATAATCTTTCAGATCAAACGGCACCAGCGGAGTCCTTAGCTCTGGTCTGAGGCTGTTCCTGAACCTCCTAGCTCTGTCAACTGGATCTTCTACCAGTCTCGGGGCGTACTATGATACCCCTGCAAACTTGGCCTCGTACTGGTCCACAGTCATTGAACTCTAACGAAGGCGCTGAAATTCCTCCATTTTTTGTTCTCTAGCGCAATCAGAGAAGTACTTTCCATTAAAGACTTCCAAGAGGGTATTCTACACTGGAACCATGCCTTCTAGGAACACTATTCCTCTGGTGGCCTTCCACCAAGTGCTTGCATTACCTTGCCGTTGATAGACCGCAAGGACTATCTTATCTTCTTCCGAGCACCTTAGCAGGTCGAAGGCCTTCTCTAATTCTTGGATCCAGAGGGTTGCAGCCTCGGGATCACCAGATCTAGCAAACCTTGGTGGTCTCAACCTAAAAAATTGCTCCACTAACTTATATCTCGATCATGCCACGATCACATTCCCATGTTGGACTTCAGCAGGTGCTGCTGTGGTTAGAGGTGTCAACGGTTCGGTTAGATTAGTTTTTTTTGAAAAATCGAACCGAACCGAACGGTTAGAAAAAACTTCCGAACCGAACCGAATAAGACCCAAACCAAACCGAACGGTTAGAAAAAACTTCCGAACCGAACCGAATAAGACCCGAACCGAACCGAAATTTGTTTGGTTTTTCAATTTTTGGTTTTTGTTTGTTTTTTTTTTTTTTTTGAAAATTCACAAAAGTCCCTAACCTGGTCACCAAAATCCATAATGGGGGCATTCCATGATCTTTTGCACTCTATTTTCGACAACAGTAGGTGCTACATTGGGCTTTTCCCAAGCCCTAATCTCGTTGTCTTCCTCTTCCTCTTTGTCTTTCTGCACGATGTACTCCTTGCTCTACTGGTAATCGCTTCTTGCTCCCACGTCCTCTTCTTCTATGGACTTGAGGACCGAACCCCGAATGCCAGCCGGGACCAAGTTCTTGGCCTAGACACCCTCCGAGTTGCTGCTTTGGGTCGAGTCCTGCTTCGATGGGTTCCGATCATCGTCGAGGCTAAAGAGTGTGCTTCGGACCCTGACATCACATTTGCAGTTTGAAAACAACATCTTCGCCATCAAAACTGCAACGAGGAATTGGGGAGTCTCTAACTCACCATGATATGGTCATCATACCTGCAAATTACAAGATCCTTCTTGTTCCCCTACCATGAAACATGAACCAGTTAAATTGAGCAACGCCAACAGTTCATAAACAACCATTTACAATGAAAATCACGACATCGATGTAGCATCAAAGTGCACGGAAGCGATTTAGGAAACAACTATCCTATTTATTCCCAAAACGACAAACCCAATACAAACCCATCTAGAGCTTTGGGAAGAAGAACAACTCGGTGACCCAAAACCAGACATAATCCATCCAAACCCACGTGAAGAAATGGAAACAAAGAACAACCAGCTTCTTTCTCCCTAAACAAACATTTGAATTCGAAGGGAGTGGACTGACCTTTATATCAAGCGTGAGCTTCTTCTGGGACACAAGAAATTTAGCCACCGAACTACCCACACGCTATACTTGGACGACCACTTTGCTTTCTTTGGAGAAGAAAGAGCACAGAAACAATAGGCGATTTCGTTCGTGAAGTACTTCTTGTTCTTGCTTTCTACTTCCTTTGGAGAAGAAAGAGCACAGAACCATCATCGTCCCGCTCGTGCTGCTGCTGCTGCGGTGGTAGCTACTGCTGCTGCTGGGGTGGGGGCTCTTGAGCTAGGCCACCATGAAGGGTGGCGCATGAAATCAAGCCAGAGGAGACGGGAGTCGGGAGAGAAGAAAACCGAATTTTTAATGGTTTGATTTTATCAGTTTGTGGTTCTAATCGGTTCGGTTAATCGATAAAAACCGAACCAATAAAAAATATTGGTTTGTAATGAGAATCAAACCGAACAGAAAAAATTGAATTTTTTGGTTCGGTTCGGTTCGGTTCTTGACACCCCTAGTTGCGATGGCAGCGGTTGTAACGGTGGCCTGATTCTGTACTTGATGTTCCATCAAATTTCCCAAAGTGTCAAGCACTTGTATGATCCCATCAATTCTCGGATCTCTAAGTGCTGCTACACTAGTATCGCCTTGTGGCGGTACTCTCTCTCTCTCTCTCTCTCTCTTGCGTTGGCCTGAGCTGGCGCTTTATCTTGGGTACCAACCCTAGTCGGCATCCTACCTCGAGAAATGGACGCGATAGTCCTCTTCCGAGGAGTCGTCTAATCCGGATCACTCATTTTACAGGATCTCTATAGAACTTGTCTCCCAATTCCACACAGAATTAGGAAAATTGAGTGACCCACACAAAACAACCACTAATCAGCTAATCAATTACAGGCGTCTGAATAAGGAAAAAGCCTTTCTTACTAACTATCCCAAAACCCATCGCACCTTATCACTCCAAACACTAACCTTGCTCTGATACCACTTCGAGCGGAGATGTCACACCCCGAACCTCGAGCACACGCACATCCCTCGGTGGTCGTTGTAATTGCGACGTCGTAGGATGCATCGCCGACCCCTTTCTTTTAATTGCAAATGCGGAAGCGTATAATAAAATCCTCAGACAACACAAATATGGGATAGAAAAGCAGGATACCATTTTCACAAAAACACTTTCATGAACAAACTAGTTTATATACAGAGGCCAACTCTAAGGTCTATGTACATGAGATTTATCTCTAAAAAGAACTACTGAGCCATCCATGCTTCAAGATTTGGGTTCTTCACACTAGAGACCTGAAAATGGTTATATAATAACTAGTGAGATAAAATCTCAGCGAGTTCTTCCCCCAAGCCCTCGATTAGAACACCAACTCAACTCGGGGTATCTCTCTAGAACCACTCCACAAATAAACCACGACTAACAACCAACAATCAACAAATTAATTCGCAAGCAACCTTACTGGGTATGCCATACCCTACACGTTGAATCTCAGCACAATACACGCAACGCATATGGCCATTAGATGATGCAATTCATTAATCACATACGAGTCATGTCACAAGCAATCTCACCTGGCCATTGCCACACCCTGCATGTTATCGATAAATGTGTGCGTGCCATAAACAATGTGCTCAACTCATGCACAGTCAAAACCAATGATACTATGATTTTCATACGTTCTTGCACATTAGTGCGCCATCCATCATGCATCAATTGATCACATGAGTCTCGATTATAAGGTAAAATCGTTATGACACGTTCCATACCATGCCACACAATTTTACCCATAATAAAGCTCAACCATCTCAACATTCACTCGTGTTCCACTTATATAGGACCTCCCGGCCATAGCTAATTTTCCAGTTAGCGATCATCGACTTTAACACTCATGCGTGCTCCAGTTATTAATGACCTTCCGGCCATGGCTAACTTTCCAGTCAGCGATCTTCGACCTCAACACTCATGCGTGCTTCAGTTATTAATGACCTCCCGGCCATGGCTGTGGCACCTCGAAACACCTAAGGTCGCCACAGGTACCTATCGCTATACCTAATGAACACTGGTTACAACTCTTATTAGAAGCATCGTAGCTCATAGGCATTTTTTTTTTTTTGAAAATGGTCCCAGCGCAACTTATTAGCGGAAGCATAATTGAATATTACCATCTCTCCCTCCAACAATCATGATACAATGCACACCACTAAGCATCTAAGGAAAAGATAAAGCCGAACCACTTTTTATTTACATATTTTTATGATGGATTTTCTCAGGTCGATACAACAAAAGAAAAGCCAAGATTTTTAACTACACTTGACCACATCCCAAAAGGATATCTCGACCCCTATAACGATCACGTGTCATCCTCCATCTATCAGTGTCGGCTACCCCCAAAAAGAAACGTCAGCTCTCTACCCCTCATGCGGCCATCACACCCATCATGGCGCGTCGAGCGATGGTGGCGGCAACATCCCTCTAAACACTCCATCTTGGCGGACATGAACCGACAGAAACTCTTGAATGACTAGGCCCCTAGCCAGGCCCACATCGTACATGACCAGCACTTGCACTCGCACAAACATCAGACCAGGGATGGTAACGCAGTCGATCTCCGAACACTCTACCTCCACATCAGATGGGAGGCCATAGAAGGTGCCTCGCGTGACAGTAGGGAGCGACATCTTTCTAATTTGAAATGTTGGTCCCGAAGAGGTGAGTACAGCCACTCAGCAGGTAAAAGATCCAATAAACCACTCAATGCATCACACAATACAATCATAACAATCATAGCATAGTACATGTCATTCATGCATCCAAGTATAACTTACCTCGTAGCCATGCATATGTCATCGTACCATGTGTACATACATCCTCATGTACTCATCGCCATCATGTCATACATATACCATGCCATAGGTGCACACACAACCATGCACTCATCATCATCATGTCATACATGTACCATCATGCCATAGGTGCACACACAACCATGCACTCATCATCATCATGTCATACATGTACCATCATGCCATAGGTGCACACACAACCATGCACTCATCATCATCATGTCATAGCCATGCATATATCACCATATCATGTGTGCATGATTCAATTTTCACTTTTATTTTTCAATTTGATCACCACATCTTTTTTTCCCGAGACCAGTGATTACATCCCACATTTTTATCACTCGTACCCCAACCTGGCATCGCGAGAAACCTTCGGCACACACCACCGGGCATTCGGCACCCCCATATTCCGGGCATCTCGCATCCCAATTGGCATCACGAGGCATTCCCTGGGCACAAACCTCCGAGGCTTCCAGCACCTAACCATTCCGGGCATCTCGAAACTCCCGAGGACATCCAGGCATGTATCACAATACAATCGGGCATCCAGCACCCCCCATCCCGGGCATCCTGACACTCCTAGGGCATTATTGACCCACCTCCAACAGTTTCCTCATTCATTATAATTCATGTTCACCAATTTATGTCTCACAAACAACATGACACATGATGTAATGGCAACAAAGTCAAATTCAGCATTTGATTCTATATGCAATGCTAAATATCATCACATGCTCACCAAGATTCAATCACCTCAACCAATATAATTAATAGGGCTCATCCAAAACAGAATAATCATAAATTTCAGCATTTGAAATTTGCACAATCCAGCTTGCACAGTTTTAGAAACTATTTCCATTAAATACCCAAATGGTCTTTAAGAATTATAAAATTAGAACATGTGATAATGAAGAAATAATGGTAGATATTTCATGAAGGACACTGCACCAAAAGACCCTCATACAATTTGATATAGATCATGCATCACAGCATTTCTATTCTATCAATACAGCTTGCACAGTTTTTGAAACATTTTTGGTTAAATAGGCAATTGAACTTCAAAAATTATGAAATTTGCATATATTGCAGAGAAGACATACAGAAAGATACTTCGTGAAGAACACTTTGCCGAAAGATCTTCCTACAAAAAGATATGACCCATGCTTTGAAGCTGACTAAATCCGAACGCGTCAGATTACTCGGTTTTTGAAATATTTCCGATTAAATACTCTAACGACCTTAAAAAATTATGAAATTTAAATATGTGGTATTCAAGACCCTAAAGTATATTTTTCATGAAGACACTGAAGTCATATTTGTCCTAGATAATTAATTTTGGACGGTCGAAACCCCTGTTCCTAGTACCGAACATTCCAGGTTTAGCCGTCTCCAAAAATCACGATTTCACCTACTTATCTTCCATATGTTCCTCTAAATTTTTGATATGTTTTGCCTCAAGAGGTCTACTACAACTTTCATTAAGGGATCAAGGTGAGATTTGCAAAGGAAAGTCACTTTATAGTCTATGAAGTCACTGGAGTTCAGTACAACATTTCCAGATCTAACGTCTTCAAAAGAAAAATCGTTTCACTAGGCTATACTTGTTAGTTTTACCTCCAATTTGAGTATGTTAGTATTTAAGATGTTCTCTACAACTTTTGTCAAGGGGTCGAAGTTAAATTTTCAGTAAAAAGTTACATGCAACACACAAAATCACCAAGAGGTCAACAAAACAGCTTCAGATCTAACATTTTCGTAGAGGGAGGGTTTCACCCATCAAAACTCAACCATTTTGTCTCAAATTTTATTATGTTATACTTTAAGATGTTATCTACAAATTTCATGGAGAAGTCGAAGCCAAAATCAGACTCAAACATCGCATGCAAGCCACTACAACATTCTGGGTCAGGCTGTTTACTCGAGAACAGATTACACTTTCAAGACAACACTCTTAAAACTTCGGTTTTTCACACCCTAGACATCCGAGATTCATCACCATTTGATAACATATTCTAGACACAACATGCAAGAGCAGATCAAAGGATCTAACTTGCCTCTATACCGAGCTACGGCGAGCACGACGGCGGTGAACGACGGACGCACAGGCGGCTATGAGCAACGGACGAGCGGGCGGACTTCTTCCTCGCACGGCCTTCTCTTCCTCTCTCTCGGTTTCTCTCGGTAACTCTCTCTCTCTCTCTCTGTCTCTTCGGACGACACACCTCCTCCCTAAACCGGCACCATCATCCCCTAATTTCTCCCCCTCCCATCATTAATCATCATTACAATTGCATGGCAAACACTTGGTAGCTAGGAGGGAACACATGGCCTTCTTCATGCAAGATGGGCCGGCTTCTCCCCTCCTTGTTCGACGGCAGCCCTTCATGGGCTTCATGGGCCGACCAGCTTGGCCCCATCTTAGGCCCATCCCTCTTGGGCCTAAGACCCAAACTTAAGTAGCCCATGTTTACTCTTAATAATTCTTCTTAATTCCCTCTTTTATAAATTTCAAATTTACAATTTCATATGGCCATAAAACTTGTATCCTTAAACTATAAGAATCAAATCTATGAGGTGTATAGCCAAGAGCAAATTCTTCTTATCTAATTATCCCATGATACTAATTTTTAATAACCCATGAACACAAAATACATTTCCATCCACATAACACTCGGTCTTAAAAGAAAATCAATAGCTAAGGCATAAACCAAAGGCAATTTCATTACCTAATCATAGACTTTAATACATCTAGAGGTTGCCTTGAATTTTGGGATGCCACAATGGCTAACTTTTCAGTCAGTGATCATCGACCTCAACACTGATGCGTGCTCCAATTATTAATGACCTCCTGGCCATGGCTAACTTTCCAATCAGCGATCATCCGACTCCCGCCAAAGGATACCGATAAAAATCAGGCTTCATCCCGCCCTGTCGGGCACGACAACGTCTAGAACTCCCGTTTAGACGATATCCCAAAGAGGGACATCAATCCAGAATCTACTGTGACCGGTTTCTGACTCCCGCCGATTATTGCCCCCAAACTCCTGTTGGGTGATGGTTCCACTTTTGATCACAGAAACATACCACCACAACTCACTACGCATCGCCCCCAAACTCTTGTTGGGTGACGGATTTCACTTCTTGATCACGCAAGCATACCACTAAGACTCCCTTATTATCTTTGAGCATTTAACCAATGCACAATACTTGCAAATACATTTTCAAATCATTTTCCTCTAAAGGCGGTCCATTTTGGTGTCCCTCAGACAAAGCATATTTCCCTTTTTTGAAAATCACTCAATTCATGCAGATGCCCATGCATTTATACACTCAAATCACCTCATAAGGTCAAAACACATGAATTTAGACAACTTTTCATTCTCGGGTGAATAGTGTACGTGAACAGTGTTTTGTGAACAGGGTGTTTCGTGAATAGTGTTTCGTGAACAATGTTCGTATAAATAGTGAATTTCTAGAATTTAATAACTAATAAATTAAATCCAAAATTCATTAAAAACAATAATCAAAGTAAGCAATAAATCAATTAAAGCTAAACAAGCTTAATTAAGCGCATAGCCATCCTTAAGCCAATAAAGCAAGATTAAGCTAAACTAATCTTAGCCATTCATCTAACTACCTATCTTAGGACTAATATAGCTTAATTAAATCTCCTAAACTAGAATTAACACTAATTAAACCAACCTCAAGTAAGTTTAGGCATTAATCGATGGATTAGGAGCTAAACTCACCTGTTAAACGGGCTGGAGACATGGACGCGACGACGGCGATGACGATAGAGGCTACACTCGGGAACCTCAACCACGACGATCCAAGGCGATCCCAAGCTCAAAACAGCAGCAACAACCTCTGTTTCACACTGCAATTCTAGAAACCGAACAATATAGGAGGAAAGGAGTCGAGGGGGACCTGGTGGTGGCTGGGTTGGGTGGAGGCTAGGTTGAAATGGGAAGAAAATGGTTGAAACAGGCGAAACAGTGTAGGCGGTTGGGCGGAACGACTGTCGGGCAAGTGCTGGCTTCTAGCCAGCTGGCGAGTTAGTTGGCAGCTCCGTTCGGTGAGTGGCTGGGTTGGTCCATAGGGTATAGGCCTCCTGGACACGGTGGTGGGTGGCACGAGAGCTGATTCGCACGGGAAGGCAACTATTAACTCAGGCTTTTGGAGAAAGGTCAGCTAGGGCAGAAATAGGAAGGAAGGGAAAACGGCGAAGAAAGAGCTGCGAATTCCTTGGGGGTGAAGAGGGGAGAGAGAGATGTGAGGGATGGTTTCTTTGGTTCTCTCAAGCTCTCAAATGCCTCAACAATGGATAAAGCAAGTATTGGGAGGAAGAAGGGGATAGCTAAAGATAGGAGGATCCCTCATTGGCTTCTAAAGCCTTCTCTCTTATCTCTTTGTCTCTTGGCAAGGCCCCACCTACATTGACTGTCTTCTTCAGCCTCTTGGCAGCCCTCAAACTTCCCTTACAAGCCAATGAAGTGGTTCAAAAATGGTGGAGACCATGGCCTATGAATTTGGTGTCATTTTCCCCAAATTGAACCAAATTTCTCTTCAATTGGACCTAAATCGGTCCCCATAAATTCCACCAAGATGTCCTCGATCAAATTAACATTTTTCCTTGCCAATAGAACCAACTTGCATCGCAAAAATGCAATAAAAAATAGATCCCTAAATTTTTCGATCGAAAATGGCCCTATATTGAATTTTTGCCAAAAATCTCGGTTTGCAGAAAAATCTTCAGAGGATGAGTCAACATTCCTAAAATGAATTGTAACATGATAGAACTTTCAATTTCTGAAATTTGGTTTAAATTCACGGTTAATTTCAACTGAGCACGATTTTAGCGCGACCTAACCTACTGAGTAGCTTTTAGGAATTTTTAGTGCAATTGACCCATTGTCGATTATTTTCGAGCAATATTGTGCATCTTCGACACATTAGGGACTTTCGGTTGTCGTGAAAATCTCTAGGTTTCAAATACGGACATATGGTACCAAAACGATAGAAAAATCGGTTTAGTGCTCGACAAGAATTTTGCAATTAGGTGGAATCACCCACACTTAATCTCATGGCTCTATCGAATTGACCTATCTCCGGTTTCTAATCAATTTTTAATTGTGCTATAGTGACCCTTGTAGATTTGCATTCTCAAGTCTATTATTGCATTTAAAATCCCTTAATGGCTTCACCAGATAGATTAGTTATCTCGTAAGTGGCTAAATCAAAGAAAAAGGCTATAGGTGCGTCGATTAAAAGCCCAACTTATTCAATAGAAAACAGAACCTAAAAATCAGGATGTCACATCATGAGCATCATTGTTATTCAAGTCTTATGTGAGAGTTGCCTCCATGAGTAGATCCTTCACCAAAAATTGGTTGGGAAAAAGTTCCATGGACGTTTAGCTAATCTTGCAAAAATTTCAAACATTCAAGTTTTTACTAATATCAAGAACACACAAAACATTTGTCAATGAATATGAAATGATGGGGGAGGAAAGTTTAGTTGAACCTATGTGTTATTTGCAAACTTGAGCCATCACCAATAATAGTTTTGTAAGCGTTTTAATAATTTGAATGTAGAGAGATTTTCGATCATTCAAACCTTGTATTCTTCTTGGTTACTCTCTTAATCAAAGTGCTTACAAGTGTTATGATTCTCAACAAAACAAAGTATTTGTCTCACATCATGTGGTGTTTGATGAGTCCATTTTTTTCCATACTGCACCACAAACACACTAAATTGCACCATCTCATTTTTTAAATAAAGAATTCAACCACCTCTTCCAACACTAGACCGTTAAGCCATACCATGCACATTTAAACAAGTCCTTCAAGTTAGATGGTTAGAGAAGTTCTAGATTAACATTTGAATAGCCTCACAACTTTGGTGGAGAACACCAATATAATGTCCCACAGTCCAAATCCATCATCAACCACTAAAACTCCATCTACGTCTCCCACAAACTTAGACACTTCATTTGGTCCCTCCATCACAATTCTATCAATGCCTCCATGTTCTCCTCTGATGATCACTTGCTCCTAGAATAACATTAACAAACTCAAATAGATACATTCAATCACCAAACAACCTTTACCTTCCTCACTTGAACCAATGTGCGTTTTCAAGACCTTTAAAGATCCAAAGTAGCAAGCTGCTATGTTAGAGGAATCTAATGCAATTCTCTAAAACGGCGCATGGAAACTTGTACCATTTAAGCCTCATCCTAATATCGTTGGCTGCAAGTAAAATTTTGAGTCAAATGAAACTCATATGGTAGCATAACTCGATACAAGGCTTGACTTGTCACCAATGAAACGACTAGGACTTGACTATGATCATATGTTTAATCTAATTATCAAACTCACCGTAATATGGGTCATCCTTTGTCTAATCTTAACAACGCCTTTTTACATGGCACTCTCATGGAGGAAGTCTATATGCATCAACCAACAGGTTCTATCAATTAGTTACATCTTGATCATATATATATCAATTGAAGAGGCTTTTTACGACCTTAAGCAAGTCCCTTGCACATGGTATCAAGTGTTAGGAAAACATATTTATGCAATTTTGATAATACCAAAGTTGTGTTTCGTACTAATATCTACTATGATCAGTGCTGATGGTAAATTAGTTTTGTATGTGACATCCTGGATTTTCACTTTTATTTTCAATTGAATAAATCAAGCATTTCATCGACATGCCTATAGTGCTATTCTCAATGCCGATCACTCATGAGATAACTAGACTATCTGGGGAAGTCATTAAGAGATTTTAATGTAATAGATTTGAGAATTCGACCAGAAATTGGCTGCTCGACCGTGCTCATTTGCAGAGATCATTTCGGCACAGTAAGATCGATTAGAAATCAGAGATAGGCCAGTTCGACTAAGATGCGTGATTAAACGTGAGTGATTCCACTAAATTGCAAAATTCTCGTTGATCGACACGAGAGTGATTTTTCTGTCGTTTGGGTACCCTGTGTTCGTAATTGAAACCTCAAGATTTTCATGACCACCAACAGTCACCAATATGTCAAAGAGGTTCATTGTGGCTCGAAGAAAATCAACCACGGGTCATTGCATTAAAAATTTCTAAAAGTTACCTAGTAACCTAGGTCATGCTAAAATTGTGCCAGATCAAAATTAATTGCGAATTTGAATCTGATGAAAGTTCTGTCATGTCACAAGTCATTTTAGGAATGTCCACTCAGTCTCCGAAGATTTTTCTGTAAATTGAAACTTTTTGGGAGAAAATTGAGGTAGGGTCATTTTTTTCCAGAAAATTCCAAGGACTATTTTTGATCGCGCAATTGAGATGTAAGTGGGTTCAATTGGCGAGGAAAAATGCCAATTTGATTAAGGGTATCATGGTTGGATTTTTAGAGGCCAAATTGGGTTGATTCAAGAGCCATTTAAGTCCAAATTGAACCAATTGCCTCCAAAATTCGTATGCCCCCTTAGACCCAACCTTTTGGACCACTTCAAGCTTCTAGAAGAGGGCACTTTGGTCTGGAAATTGGCTAAGCAAGCCAGCTAGTGGTGGGGATCGATTTTGGGGAACAAAAAGATAAGAAGAGAAGACCAAGGTGGTCCCCCCCTCTTCTACTTCCTCCCTCCTTCCTCTCTTCCCCACCCCACTGTCGAGCACATCTTCCCCCTCCTCCTTCATTTGCTGCTTTGAACTCAACAAACCTAGAAAACCAAGCTCAGCCTCCCTTTGCCATCGCAAGCTAGCCGAAGACCGATTGCACGTCGCACTGTCGCGTGCCTGGTCCCCGTTTCCTAAGCCTTGTCCGTCGCCGTCCCTGGTCATCCAGCGTCCCTTGGCCTTTGTGGAGCTCGTCGTCGTACAGTCTGCCGGAAGTCCCGCCTGGATCGCTGAAGCCGCCGGTCCTCCTCCTTGCTGTTTTCATGCCAAGTTTGCCGTTGGTTCCTTCTTTCTTAGCCAAGATCAGTAGCTAAAGCCAACAGCAAGTTTAGGACTTCAAGGCTTATTTCTGAGCCTTTCCGGACCTCGCTTAGTGTCGCCATGGACCAGTTTATCACTCGCCTCCGCATCTCCATCGTTTTGGTCCGAGCAGATCCTTTAATCAAGTGAGTTTACTCACTAAACCTTACTTAGTATGTTAATTATGCTTAAGGATTGTTTAGATTAATTTAAGTCAGGATTAGTGATAATCTAGAATGGTTAAATTAACCTTAAAATGGATTAGCGTTAATTTAATTAGTAAGATTAGCACCATTGATGATGGATTAGTCGAATCCAGTGGAATTCTTGCAATTCTGATTTCTAGACCCTTGCTATTTACCATTTTTGTGGATCGAAATGTGATACGAATTTGAGGTTGTTCTCTTCTTGATAAAATTTTTAGACATCCTCAGCTACAACATATGTTTTTGTCAAGATTTTTAGGGATTTAAACGAAGAAGATATCAGCTCAATAATTTTCAAATAGAACCTCAGTTTTCGCTAGAACTGGTGATCTTTTAGGATTTTAGGGGTTTTTATCAACTCTTAAGGTTCGAATTTAAAAATAGTTTCTTCACAAAAGTTGTTTGTTATACCTTTTAGTTTAACATACTCAAATTTCAGACCAAACCGACATGTTTTGTACCTCGAACTAAATTGATTTCTGAAAATAGACTTCCTGGAAAACGGACACAGTTTTTGTACTGGATTGAGCAATTTACTGGGCCGAATTTAGAAGGATCTTGGTTAAGGTTTCTTCATGAAAAAATGTTCATTTTGTGTCTTTTACAACATATTCAAATTTGGAAATTTTCTAAACTTGTTAGATTAGGTTTCTGGATTTAAACTTGGAGACGTGCAAGTGGGTCTATTCTGCCGGTTAGAGCCGGTTATGATTTTGTGATGGTTCTTGATGTTTTGCTTGGTAGAAATTGCACATTTGTTGATATAAGGTTGATTTGTGATATGCCTATAGATTATGCTTAATGGACGTTAAAAGTTAAGAGAACCCATCCTTGGCGTGTGTCGGTGGATGTTAAAAGTTAAGAGAACCTTCCTCAGCGTGAGTCGGTGGATATTAACCGTCCCTGGTGTGTGTCGGTGAATATTACCCATTATCGGCGTGTGTAGGGTAAAATTGCCCGTGTGGGTAGTAATAATTAATTAATTGGAACGCATGTTTAGTTGAATTAATGGATTGACGCGTGTTGGTAATTTCTTGCTTCAATGTGTATCGGTAGTCCTTGCTCGTGTGAGCAGTGATTAAATTGTAATTCTTGCTCGTGTGAGTAGTGATTGACTTAGACGTTCCAAATGGGGTGTGAATTTGTTATGTACATATAATTGTAATATGAACTGTGCTGATTTGCAGGGAGGATCTGAGACAAGGCAAGTCTCTGTGATTGTATGATTGTGTGGTTAAGACGCCCTAGGCATATTACCCTCCTAATCGGGGTTTAGAGTGTGAACTCGCTATGATTTATATCTCACCTTGTTGTGGGTTTCATTTTTCAGGACTATAGAGTGGAAGACTTGGAGCCGAGCTAAGGTGATTTGAAATGTAGGTCAGATAGAACAGTTCCTTTTGAGAGTCTATCTTTTGAAGTTTTGTGATGGTAGACTTTTGTTTATGACTCAATTGGTCTATATTCGCATGTTTTGTTTTTGAATATGATATCCTGCTTTTTTTTTATTTCGAGATGGTTACTGTTAGGGGATTTGTTATTCATTTCCGCATGTGCAATAAATGAAAGGGTCGACGACTCGTTCTGGGAAGTCGCAAAATTTTATCGACCACTGAGGGATGGGCACGCGCTTGAGGATCGGGGTGTGATATCCTCGTTTAAGTGGTATCAGAGTAGGTTTGTGTGTGGAGTGATAAGGTGCGATGGGTCATGGGATAGTAAGTAGGAATGACCTTTATTTCATGCTAATGCATGTGATTAATAGCTGAGTGGTCAATTGTTTGGTGCGGATCACTCAAATTCCAATATGATATTGGAATTGGAAAACAAGTTTCTATAAAGAGCCTGTAGTATGAGTGATCAGGAGCTGAGGACTCCTAGTAAGAGGGCAGTAGCCTCTGTGACTTAGGGTAGAACGCCGACAATGAATGATACCCAAGGTAGTCGTGGCAGAGCGCCAGCTCAAGCTAGCGCGAGTGCAAGAGTACCACTTCAAGCCGGTACTGAAAGTGTAGCAGTACCGAGGAATCCTAGGCTTGACGAGATCGTTCAAGTGCTATCGAACCTTGAGAACTTGTTGGGTCAGCAAGCTCAGGACCGAGTCGCTGCTGTTGCCGCTATAACTACTGTCATTAGTGCCGTAACGGCTGTTGTTGCTGCACATGTTGAGGCCCAACCTAGAATTGTGATCAAGGAGCAAGCCGCCACATCTAGGTCACGGTTCAGTTCAGACAAAGATGGAAATCGGTTTGGGAAGAAGCCGATGACTAAAGGAAAGCATCCCATTCGTCCCAATCGAAGGAATAGAATCAAAAATTCAGCGCAAAGTCAGAATGTTGTGTGTCGCTTCTGCAGAAGGCGACATGGACCAACCCCATGCCATTTTAGGATGGGTGCTTGCTTTGAGTGTGACCAGCAGGGTCACCTAGCTAGAGACTGTCCACGCAGGTAGATGGAACTTCAACAGTGGTCACCGCCACTGCAGATAGATCAGGACACAGAGAACGCGCTACATGACATTCAGTGGGATACTTGGATTAGACCACCAGTGCAAGGAAGGGTGCAAGCTGTCACCCGACAGGAGTCAGAGGATTCATTGAATGTGTGCGAAGTTTGTAGAAGGAAGCGTGGGTCAGCCCAGTGTCCGAGTATATCAGGAGCGTGCTTTGAATGTGGCCAGCATGGCCATCAGGTGAGGAACTGCCCGCGTAGGTCCAAGAGAGCGTAAGTACCGTTACTGCAGATAGGGCGCCACTAGGATGGCTAAAGGAACAGGAATGGACCGACCATGCATCGATCAAGGGAAGAATGTTTTTGAGGTGTTATTATCAGAGTAGCGCAGCAAGATTTTGAGTGAAGGTAGTAGAACTCCCGTGATTGTAAAAAAGTTGTAAAAAAGAGAATCACGGACTATAGTTGACCTGACTAGTTGCTTATGTATGATCTTAATGTTATGTATAAAAGGATGCTCGAGGAGCTTTTGTTGAAATGAATTATGGTAGTATTATACTACCATCTAATCCGTTAGTAAGTGAAGGTTTCGAATTTATCAAAAGTCAAGAAGGATCCTCGATCCAATTTTATTTCGTCACTTAAGACAACCGGTTTTTGGATGTAGGTTGCTAAGATTTATTTGGCAATTGTAGTGGATGTGACAGTTGAGGAACCAAATGTGGAGAACGTAGCCATGGTACATGAATTTTTTGAGATGTTTCCAAGAGAATTGCTAGGCTTGTCGCTAGAGAGATAGAATTTGTGAATGAATTGGCACCCGGGATAGAGTCACTCTCTAAGGCTTCTTACCAAACATTGTTGTCTGAGTTGAAAGAACTAATGGTGTAGATGTGAGAAGTACATATAAGGAATTTACTCGTACCAGTGCATCACTTTGGAGAGCACCGGTTTTGTTTGTGAAAAAGGAAGTTGGTTCATTGCATCTGTGCATTAGCTATTGTCAACCCCATCAAGTGACGATCGAGAACAAGTGTTCATTGCCGAATATCGATGAATTGTGTGACCAGTTACAAAGAGTGTCGATACTTTCAAGGATCGACTTGAGGACAAGGTATGTGGCACCCCTCGACGGCCCCTGATCCGTTAGGGTCATCACAGTTCGCTTACCTTTCACTTTCCCTAATAACATGTCACTCCGATATCATTTCAATTGTAGCGGGTTCATACAACCAGGGGGTTTACATCTTTTAGATCGGTCCCTTGCGCAATTCATATAACGGAAGCATAACCAACAACTCCCTTCCCTATATTCAGAAAACGATGCGCACCAACTAAACATCTTATATAAGTTAAAGCCGAACACTTTTATTTACATAAAGCAGATAGACATCTTTAGTCGGTACATCGAAATGCCATGGTTTTCTATACTTGGCTATACTTCAAAAGATTACCGACATCTCCTCTAACAGTCGTATACTTAAAGTCTATCGATCAGTGTCGGCATCCAAAAGTTCTTCCATTTGCTATCCTCCTCCTTTGCGGTCATATCCAACCACTTGATCCATCTATTGGTGGCAGTGGCAGCAGAGGTATCTTATATATTCTGAAATGTTAATTCCTAAAAGGGGTGAGTACAACCACTCAGCAGTAAAGATCCACCAGACTACTCATTGTGTCACACAGAACAATCAAGGCATCATAACAAAGCACGTATTATTCATGCATTCAAGCATAACTTACCTTGCAGCCATGCATATGTTATCATACCATATGTACATATACCATCATACACTCATCATCAAGCATTCATGCATATATCACCATGGCATATGTGCACATACTACCATGCACTCATCATCAAGCATTCATGCATATATCACCATGCCATATGTGCATATACCACCATGCAGTCATGCATCTCTCATCATGCCATCGTGCATACACCACCATGATTCATATCATCCATGCTATCAAGTATACATCACCACGAGATCCATTCATGCCTTCATGATTGCATTTTCAATATCAAATAGCGTCAATTTATTTTCATAAGCCGATCATGCATCATGCCATATGCATACACCCATGCACATGATTCATTTTCAATTTTTATCTTTCACAAGGATCTCATCAGTCTTTCTTTCCAGGGACCAATGTTCGCATCCCACAATTTATCGCTCGCACCCAATCCTGGCATCGCAAGGAACCTCCGGGTATGTATTCAAAATACAACCGGGCATCCGGCCCCCCACATTTTGAGCATCTCGCATCCCAACTAGCATCACGAGGCATCCCCCGAGCACAAACCTCCATGGCTTCCGGAATTACGTACCGACTTACCACCAGGATCCCCCCCTCTGGAATTACGTACTGTATACCACCGGGCATCTCGAAACTCCCAAGGAATAACCTCCAGCATTCAGCCACTTAAGGCCACCGGGCATCCGGCACCCCCACATTCCGGGCATCCCGACACTCCCGGGGCATCGTAGGCTCACACCTCCGACGGCCTTCTCATCACCACAATGCATATTTCCAAACATCTAATTTTCAATTTCACATTTGATGCAACAATGCCAATGATTTGACAGCAGCCTTTTTTTAAAATCATATAATATGCCTTGGGAAAAGTATCATTTGATGCAATGGTTTTGAAAACTTCATTGAGTTCATGAAAATCCATCAATCCTTTGATGCCATATGAAATGTATGAATGTCATCATGTCATTGCACGAATAATAATCCAGGATATCATGATTTACATAATAAATCCAATAAACAGTAAATAAAACAATTTCCAGCTTAAACAGAATGCGTGCTATTGATGAAAAATTCTAGAAAATTAGCAAAATATGTAAATAAATTCTGAAAATTTACCACATTGTAGATAAGATCTAATACAAAACATTTTGTGAAGAACACCATATCAAACAAGGCTTCAAAGAATACGTACAGGTCCATACATCACCGAAAAAGGATTTTAACATCATCCATGCACAGTTTTGAAAAAAAATTCGATTAAACCCTTAAATAAAATCAGAAAATTCTGAAATTTGGAAATGCTGTATTTAAGACCTATAGGTACAAGTTTCATGCAGAAATCGTAGTCCAATTCGTTCTGGATGAAAAGATAAAATCAATTTACTTTTCCTATTCTCGGTATCGTTTTCCGGAGCTACCCGTGTTGAAGAAAAATCGTTTCCTTGGTCATTACTGGTCCATTTACTCTGAAATTTCAGTATGTTGTTTCTCAGAATATTACCTACAACTTTCAATAAGGACACACTATCAAATTTTAACTGTATGATTTTATAAAAATCCCGAACTCATACTAGGTCGAAGCAGCATTTTTCCCAGATCCAGTTTCTTCAAAAGACAACGGTTTCACCGACCTATTTTCATTCATTTCCTCTAAATGTTTGATATGTTCTACCTTAAGAAGTATACTACAACTTTTTTTAAGAGATCAAAGTGATATTTCAACAAGAAAGTTACTTTACAGACCACGAAACCACTTAAGGTCATCACAACGAATTCCAGATCTAGTCTCTCCAAAGGAAAATCGTTTCACCAAGAAATACTTGTTAGTTTTATCTCAAATTTCAGTATGTTATTCTTCAAGATGTTCTTTACAACTTTCATGAAGAGGTCGAAGTGAAATTCCAAATAAAAAGTCACATGCAACACACGAAATCACCAAGAGGTCAACAAAACAGTTTCCAGATCTAATGTTTTTGTAGAAAAAGGGTTTCACCCCTCAATACTTTTCCATTTTGTCTCAAATTTTAGTATGTTATACTTCAAGATGTTCGGTACAACTTTCATGAAGAAGTCGAAGTGAAATTCCAAATAATAAGTCACATGCAACACACAAACTCGCGGACGGTCGGACTGGTCTTTCCGAAATCAGCATGCATGATCAACGAATCTCTCTTCAAAGCTCCGAAATCTCATCCCGTCTACCACAACCAAGACTTATCATGTATTACACATACACACAGCAATGCAAAGAGTAGGTTTTAGGACTTCACTTGCCTTAAACTCAAGCACAAACAGTGACAAAATGGCGGGCAAGGCGGCGAAGGAATGGCGGCGAACAAGCCTCCTCCTTCCTTTCTCTCTTCCTCTCTTTCTCTCTTTGGACGGTACTCTCTCCCTCTTCTCTCTCTTCTGGTTGAAATCCCCCTCCCCCTTTTCCTTTTAGTCAAATTAAAACCCTTGCATGCTCCCATTTTTGCATGGAGGGACACTTGTCCCTAAGAAGAAGACAAGTGTCTCCCTTGTTGAAGACACTTGGAGGAGGCCCATCTGGCTCCTCTCCCCATCCATGCAGTTGACAGCCCAATGGGCTTCATGGGCCGCCCCTCTTGGCCCACTTTAGGCCAACACTCTTGGGCCTAAAATCAAAACTTAAATGGCGCAAGTTTATTTTTTAATAATACATCTTAATCCTCATTTAAATAAATACCTAATTGCATAATAAAATGGCCAAAAGACTTTGTGACATTTATCCATAAAATCAAATCTATAAAGTGCATAGTCAAGAACAAAGTCTTCTTTATCAAATTGTCCTATAACACCAACCTTGATCATCCATTGACATAAGATGTATTTCTACCCAAATAATTCTCCATTAAAATACTCGGCATTAATCTATTAAAATTCTTTGGTTTAAAGGCCATAACATAAATCAATAACACTCCCATCACCTATTCATGGTTCATGGTATATCCAGGGGTTATCATGAAATTTTGGGATGCCACAGGGTATTATCAGTTGAGAATCATAAGGGAGGTTCTATAGAAGACATTGTTTCGTACTCGATGTGGCCTTTATGAGAGTATTGTAATGCCATTTGGTCTGACAAATGCTCTAGCTACTGTCATGGATTTGATGAATTAAATATTTGAGGAATACCTAGATCAGTTCATGATCATGTTCATCAATGATATCCTGATATATTCGAGGAGTGCTGAGGAGCATGAGAGTCATTTGAGGATGGTAACTTAGACCCTAAGGACTCATGAATTGGACACTAAGTTCAGTAAATATGAGTTTTGGTGGTCTCGTGTAGCGTTCATAAGTCACTCGTTCTCAGGCAAAGAAATCTCCGTGGACCCAACCAAGATTGAAGCCGTTATCAGTTGGCCTAGACTGACGTTAGTGTTAGAGATCATAAGCTTTTTGGGTTTAGCTGAATACTACAGAAGGTTCGTAGTAGGATTTTCAGTATTAGCGTCATCTTGACTCAACTCTTGAAGACAGAAGAAAAGTTCGTAGGGATAGACAAGTGCGAGTGTAGTTTCCAAGAGCTTAACTAGAAGCTAACTACCACACGTGTGCTGACCATTCCATCTGGTCTTGAAGGATACGAGATCTATAGTGATGCATCATTTAGGGGACTAGGTTGCGTACTGATGCAACATAGTAGGATCGTTATATACGCGTCCCGTCGGTTGAGATCTCGCGAGCTGAATTACTCGACGCATGACTTAGAACCCACAACAATTATTTTCGCTCTAAAGATTGAAAGACATTATTTATGTGGGGAAAAGATTCCAGATCTTCACAGACCATCAAAATCTCAAGTATCTATTTTCTCAAAAGAAGTTGAATATGAGACAGCGTTGTGAATTAAAACTTTTGAAGGACTAGGATTGTGATATTTTGTATCACCCTAGGAAGGCGAACGCCGTCGTTGATGCGCTAAGTTAGGAGTCTTTAGTTGCGTTGATGGTGGTCAAGGAATGGACTTCACTTGTGAAATCTCGAGATTTGGTCTTTAAATTTGAGGTAGGCTACCTTCCAAATCTTACAGCCACCCTCAGAATTGAGCCGAATGCTTAGATTAGAATCAAGGCACTTCAATTGACAGACCTAAAGATTCAAAAGATCCTGCAAGAGACACCGCTGAGAGAAAAGCCAACTTTTAGATTTTTGAAGGCGAAACATTGAAGTTCCGAGGAGGATTGTGTGTACCTGACGATGTAGCACCTAGGAAAGAGATCTTCTCAGAAGCTCATCGTAACAGTTGCAACATTCATCCTAGTAGTACGAAGGTGTATCGGAATTTGTGTCAACATTATTGGTGGTTCGGTATGAGGATGGACATCACTAATCATGTCGCTAAGTGTTTGGCGTGTTAGCGAGTGAAGGCACAGCTTTGTAAGCTGAGAGGACTCTTGTAACCTCTCAAGACCCCATAGTGGAAATGAGTGCACATCACGATGGACTTTGTGTCAGACTCACTAAGAAGTTAGAGGGGTAATGATTCCATTTGGGTAGTGGTCGACAGACTGATGAAGTCGGCTTACTTGTCTAAATGGAGTGTCGGTGGCGATTATATTAGATCTAGACCCGAGGTTCCCAGTTTCAAAAGGACAGTTAGATGTGCTTTTTGATACATTGCATAGTAAAGTGTGTAGAGCGACAGGGTGTTGGGATGAAGTTAGGGAAAGAAAGATCACAGGCCCAGAGTCAATTTAACAATTAGTGATTATAGTTGCTATGATCAGAAACAGATTAAAGACCGCTCAGAGCCGCCAGAAAAGTTGTGTTGTTGAGCCTCGAAAGCCCTTAGAGTTCCAAATTGGTGATTACATCTTTCTGAAGGTGTCACCAATAAGGGATACCTTGCACTTCAGCGAGGGAAAATTGAAACCGAGGTACGTAGGTCCCCTGAGATTCTAGAGAGGGAATCGGGGTTTTAGTGTATCGTCTTACATTGCTGCCGAAGTAGGCGCGAGTGCATGACGTCTTTCACGTGTCGAGGTTGAGGACATGTGAGCTTGACCTGACTCACGTGCTAAATCTTGAAGAATTTGATGTGGATGACAGAGTGTCGTACGTGGAAAGCCCAGTTCAGCTTGTGTTTCAAAAAGATCAAATTCTGTGTATCAAGAAGGTCCCATTGGTCAAAGTGATCTGACAACACCACGGGACTGAAGAAGTAACGTGGGAAAGTGAAACCCAATGAGACGACGATACCCCCACCTTTCGTCAAGATTGGTAAAGGTTTAAATTTTGAGGATGAAATTTTTATAAGAGGGGAAGAGTTGTGACATCCTGGATTTTCAATCATGTTTTCAATTGAATAAATCGGGCCTTTCATCGACGTGCCTATAGTGCTATTCCTAGAGCCGATCACTCATGAGATAACTAGACTATCTAGGGAAGTCATTAAATTTTTTTAATGCAATAGACTTGAGGATTTGACCAGGAATCGGCTACTCGACCTCGCTCATCTGCAAAGATCATTTCGGTACAATAAGATCGATTAGAAATTAGAGATAGTTGGTTTGACTGAGATGCATTATTAAACATGGGTGATTCCGCTAAATTGCAAAATTCTCGTCGATCGATACTAGACTGATTTTTCTATCATTTTAGTACCTTGTGTCCGTATTTGAAACCTTGAGATTTTCACGATCACCAAGAGTCGCCAATGTGTTGAAGAGGTTCATTGTGGCTTAAAGAAAATCGACCATGAGTCATTGCACTAAAAATTTCTAAAAGCTACCTGATAGCCTAGGTCACGCTAAACTCACGCTAGATCAAAATTAACCGCGAATTTGCATCCGATTTCAAAAATTGAAAGTTCTGTCATGTCACAAGTCATTTTAGGAACGTTGACTCAATCTACGAAGATTTTTCTGCAGATCGAGACTTTTTAGGAAAAAGTCGAGGTAGGTCGTTTCTATCAAGAAAATTTCAAGGATCGTTTTTTATCGCGCAATTGGGATGTAAGTGGGTTCAATTGGTGAGGAAAAATGCCAATTTAATTAAGGGTATGATGGTTGGATTTTTAGAGGCCAAATTGGGTTGGTTCAAGGGTTGGTTCAAGAGTCATTTAAGTCCCAATTGAACCAATTGCTGCCTCCAAAATTCGTATGCCCCCTTGGACCTAACCTTTTGGATCACTTCAAGCTTCTAGAAGAGGGCACTTTGGTCTGGAAATTGGCTGAGCAAGCTAGCTGGTGGTGGGGACCGATTTTGGGGAACAAAGAGATAAGAAGAGAAGACCAAGGTGGTCCCCCCTTAGCCAAATGGTCCCCCCCTTTCTCCTTCCTCCTTCCTTCCTCTCTCCCTCACCCCACCATCGAGCACATCTTCCCCTTCCTCCTTCATTTGCTGCTTTGAACTCAACAAACCTAGAAAACTAAGCTTAGCCTCCCTTCGCTGTTGCAAGCCAGCTGAAGACCGCTTGCACGCCGCATTGTCGTGCACCTAGTCCCCGCGTCCCAAGCCTTGTCCATCGTCGAACCTGGTTTTCCAATGTCCCCTGGCCTTCGGGGAGCTTGCCGTCGTACATGCTGCCGAAAGTCCCGCCTGGATCGCTGAAGCCGCCGGTCCTCCTCCTTGCTGTTTCCGGGCCAAGTCAGCCGTCAGTTCCTCCTTTCTCAGCCAAGATTAGTAGTTGAAGCCAGCAGCAAGCCTAGGACTTCAAGGCCTATTTCTGAGCTTTTTCGAACCTCGCTTGGTGTTGCTGTGGGCTAGTTTATCGCTCACCTTCGCGTCCCTGTCATTTTGATTTGAGTGAATCCTTAATCAAGTGAGTTTACTCATTAAACCTTACTTAGTTGGTTAATTATGCTTAAGGATTGTTTAGATTAGCTTAAGTATGGATTAGTGATAATATAAAATGGTTAGATTAGACTTAGAATGGATCAGTGTTAATCTAATTAGTGATATTAGCACCATTGATGATGGATTAGTCGAATCCAGTGGAATTCTTGCAGTTCTGGTTTTTGGACCCTCGCCGTTTGCCATTTGTGGATCGAAATGTGCTACGAATTTGAGGTTAATGTCTTCTTGAGAAATGTTTTAGACATCCGCACCTACAACATATGTTTTTCTCAAGATTTTTAAGGATTTAAATGAAGGAGATATCAGCTCCATCATTTTCAAACAGAACCTTAATTTTTGCTGGAACTAGGGACCTTTTAGGATGTTATTGGTTTTTATCAACTCTTAAGGTTCGAATTTCAAAATAATTTCTTTACAAAAGTTTTTTGTCACACCTTCTAGTTTAACATACTCAAACTGATTTCGAAAAATAGACTTTCTGGAAAACAGACACAGTTTTTGTACTGGATTGAATGATTTACTGGGCCGAATTTAGAAAGATCTGGGTTAAGGTGTCTTCATGAAAAATGTTCATTTGTGTGTCTTTTACCACATATTCAAATTTGGGAATTTTCCGAACTCGTTAGATTAGGTTTATGGATTTGAACTTGGAGACGTGCGAGTTGGCTTATTTTGCGAGTTAGGGCTGGTTATGATTTTGTGATGGTTCTTGATGTTTTGCTTGCTGGAAATTGCACATTTGTTGATATAAGGTTGGTTTGTGACATGCCTAGAGATTATGCTTAATGGACATTAAAATTTAAGAGAAACCGTCCCTGGCGTGTGTCGGTGGATGTTAAAAGTTAAGAGAATCGTCCCTGGCGTGTGTTGGTAGATATTAACCGTCCCTGGCGTGTGCCGGTAGATATTACCCATCCCCGGCGTGTGTAGGGTAAAAATGCCCATGTGGGTAGTAATAATTAATTAATTGGAATGTATGTTTAGTTGAATTGATGGATCGACGTGTGTCGGTAATTTCTTTCTTCGATGTGTATCGGTAGTCCTTGCTCATGTGAGTAGTGATTAAATTGTAATTCTTGCTCGTGTAAGTAGTGATTGACTTAGACGTTCCAAATGGGGTGTGAATTTGTTACGTACACATGATTGTGATATGAACTATGTTGACTTGTAAGGAGGATCTGAGACAAAGTAAGTCTCTGTGATTGTATGGTTGTGTGGTTAGGATGCCCTAGGCGTATTACCCTCCTAATTGGGGTTTAGAGCGTGAACTCGCTGAGATTTATATCTCACCCCGTCGTGGGCTTCATTTTTCAGGACCGTAGGGTGGAAGACTTGGAGCCGAGCTGAGGTGATCTAAAGTGTAGGTCAAATAGAACAGTTCCTTTTGAGAGTTGTAGGTTAGATAGAACAGTTCCTTTTGAGAGTCGGTCTTTTGAAATCTTGTGATGGTAGACTTTTGTTTATGACTCAATTGGTCTATATCAGCATGCTTTGTTTTTGAATCTGATGTCCTGCTTTTCTATCCCGAGATGGTTACTGTCAGGGAATTTGTTATTCGCTTCCGCATGTGCAATAAAATGAAAGGGTTGGTGACTCGTCCTAGGAAGTCGCAAAACGCGCTCGAGGATCGGGGCGTGACGTTGTAGATATCAATGTTCCATTTGTATAAGCAAAGACAAGAAACTAGCTGATAAGTAAGGTGAACAAGAATCAATGTGAGTGGTATCTCACGGTGATTTGGAGGTACCTTGGTCAAGTTAGTGTTCTTGAAGCTCTATGGGTATTGATAAAAGTAGAAGGATCATTGATCCTCTCATTAGGCATCACTTCATTGATATCATTATTTGAGATCGTCAAGAAACTCGCTCACAATTTGCACATGTTGATGGTATATGTTGGATTATGTTGATGAGGAGTTAACAATGATGATGGTGATAAATGTGTCTAAAGATGATTGTTGAAGGCTAAAAAAAGAGCCGTTACAAGCCTAGATTCCATAGTTGAAAAACGGGATAAGTACACTAATGGTGCCATAAGTTGTGTACGGCGCTCACTTTGGTGCCAAAAGTTTCCGCCAGATCACTTAAGTGCTAAATCGGAGAAAAAATGATCACTTTGGTGCCACCGGCAAGAAATTTTGGCCAAAATGATTATGTGGCATTTTTATTTAAAAAAAAAAGTTGCTCGGCTCTTAAACGACGTCGTTTTCCATCCTCTTCAAAAAAACGACGTCGTTTTGCTCTTATACGTGGACACCCTCGCAAAAATGACGCCGTTTAGCTCGTACATGGGTTGAAATTAGGGTTAGGGTTTCTTCCTCGCCGCTCGGCCACCGTTGTTCGCCTGCCAACGCTCGGCCGCCAACGCTCGGCCACCATTGTAGATGCTCGACCAGGTGAGCAAGGAGAGTATGAGATTGTTGCTGAAACAAAAAATGGCAGAAAGAATAGGAGGTGAGGGCGGAGGAGGAGGAGGAAGAAGAGGGGTTGAAGGTGCCGCAACCGGTGCGCCGCCGCCGCCGCTGCCGGTGTCGTTGTTGGTGCTGCTACTGGTGCGCTACTAGTGTTGCTGCCGGTGTCGCTCTTCAAGGAAGAAGACGACGTGCCTCCCCCCTCTCTCTCTCTCTCTCTCTCTCTTTCAATTTGGGGATTTAGGGTTTCAATTTTGGGGAAAGAAGCCAAACGACGTTGTTTTTGTGGTTTAGATGCTGATTGTGCTCTTCGGCAAGCCACGTCAGCCTAAAAAATTAATAAAAAAACGCCACGTCAGATTTCCGGCCGATCAGATTAGCGTTGGCACCAAAGTGAGCGTTTTTCAAATTTTTTGGCACTTAAGTGATCCGACGAAAACTTTTGACACCAAAGTGAGCGCCGTACACAACTTATGGCATCATTAGTGTACTTATCCCGTTGAAAAACCAAAGTAGATATCAGAAAAGCAGCTTACAAGTTTCCTCTCTTCAGTGAAGTGAAAGTTACAATAAACTCCATTTTAGGAAACTTGTGAAAGTCAAAAGAAATGATTGTATGGACAATCCTAATTTTGGAATAGGTCTCCACCTACTCTCAAATGGTTAGTTAAATCTCTTTAAAGGTCTCCAACTATTGGATTGGAGACTTTTATAAATAGGATTAGTGAAGCTTGAAGGAGGTTGGACTCGAGAATTACTATAGTTGTGCTTTGAGCTAAAAATCCTCTCTAGTGATATCTCTTTGTAGAGGTTTTGTTTTGTAATAGTAAATAATCAAGTGTACAAGTGTAAGTGTAATTATTATGTCTTGATAGTGTGATCTATCTTATAAAAAGAACAACACTTGCCAATTGTAACTTGCAGTGCTGATTATTAATGGAATTCAGTCACTGTTAGATTGTTAGATAGAGAGTGAGCGTAGACTTGAGTAGAAAGATAGAACCGTAGATACCATTGTGTGATTTATTCTCAATGTTCATTATTTACTTCATCTGTACACTATCTTCATGTGTTAAATCTTTCATAATCTGTCTTGCTGATTGTTATTATTCCGCAAAAGATTTTTAGTATCTTTATTCAGCCTATTCAACCCCCTTTTAGGTTGTATTATTAACCCCAACATTAAGCACTTATTTTGTTTTGTCATTTGATTTGGATTCATCCAATCCAAATTAGATTCCTTGCTTGGATTCCTTGCTCTTTATATACATACACGGTAGTATCATTGTCTTTTAATTTATTTATGTTTTTAGATGATCTAATCACGATAGAAAATGATACAAATTTTTTGATAAATTTGTGAGAGCTCTAGCAAATAAATTTTCACTAAAGGATCTAGGGAATTTACATTACTTTTTGGAGTTGAGGTGATACTCAAAGCTTGATCTTTTTTTCTCACAACACAAGTATTATGACATCCCAAATTTCTAATTCTGTTTTCAATTAAATAAGTCGGGCTTTTCATCGACGCGCCTATAGTTTAATTCTCCAAGCTGATTACTCACAAGAAAACTAGTCTATCAGGTGAAGCCGTTAAGGAATCTAAATGCAATAGACTTGAGAATTCGATTTGGAATCGACTGCTCGACCGTGCTAATCTGCAAGGATCATTATGACACTGTTAGAATCGATCAGAGATCAGTGATAGGTCGATTCGACTGAGATATGTGATTAGCGTGTAGGTGATTCTACCTGATTTCAATATTCTCGTCGATCAGCACTAGACCGATTTTTTGTCGTTTTGGGTACCGTGTGTCCGTATTTGAAATCTCAAGATTTTCACGACGACCAAGAGTTGCCAATGTGTCGAAGATGCACTTTGTGGCTTGAAAATAATCAACCACATGTCAATTGCACGAAAAGTTTCTAAAAGCTACACGGTAAATTAGGACGCATTAAAATCACACCAGATTGAAATTAACTGCGAATTTAAACCCGATTTCAGAAATTGAAAGTCCTGTCATGTCATAATTTATTTTAGGAACGTCAACTCACATTCAGAAGATTTTTCTACAAATCGAGATTTTCAGCGAAAAATCCAAAGTAAAGGTATTTTGGATTGGGAAGTTTGTAGACCCATTTTCGATCGCATTTTTGGGATTCAAGTTGTACTATATGATGAGGAAAAATGTGGATTGGGATGATGGCACATTGATTGGATTTATGAAAATCAAATTGAGTCCAATTAGAGAAGAATTGAAGAGAAATTAATGGAATTGAAGACTTTAATGGCCAAATGTCACAAAATTCGTAAGCCATGGGGGGAACAACATTTTGGACTTGTTGGGAGGCTTCTTGAGGAAGATTGAGGAGAGAGAATGGCTGAGAAGGCATTCAGCAGCTCTTCTTCCTCCTTGAAGTCAGGCTTTCTCCATTGTTGTGGTCCTTAGAGAGCTTGAGAAAACCAGAGGAGATCGATCAACAGCCGCCCAAGACTGTTGCATGCCCATCGGACCCCATTTCCCCTCTATTTTCTCATCATTCAAGTTTCTGCTCCAGCTGACCTTTCGTAAAAAAACTCGAGTTAAAAGTTGTTTTCCTGCGAGAATCAACCCATGCTCCACCCACCATTGTCTTCAGCACGTCTAGACCATATCGGAGCACCCCGCCGCTCGCCGGAACGATCTGCCAGTCGTCTCGTCGGCCGGTGAGAAGGAATCGGCCGCCGAACCACTTGGTTCCACCTGGGTCCGCTTGTTTCATGTTTTCTTCATGTTTCTCCCCATTCTAACCCTTCCTTTGCTCGTTCCATCCACCAGCAAGACATCCTTGACCACCGGGAGCCACCAATTGCCGATCACTAGCTTGCCGAGCTCCAATCAGCCTGTTCTTGCCGTTGCAGCCATTGATTCTCTCTATGCGGTTCAGCCTTGAATAGAAGCAGAAACTAGCAAGGCTTTGCGACTTTGTGGCCTGTTTCTGAGCCCTTCCTGGCCTCGCTTGGTGTCGCTGCTAGGAGGATTGTCGCTCGCCTCTACGTCACCGTCGCCATGGACTTGCCAAAACACTAAACTGGTGAGTTTACTCATTAATCTCCGCTTATGAAGCTAATGATGCTTAAGAGGTGTTTAGATTATGCTAAGCATGTTTAAGTGGTTAGATTAGATTATTTAAATGTTAATTGGATTATATGAATGATTAGTTTAATGGATGGATTAGTTAGTCTAATTATGCAATTAGATTAAGGTAAGCATGATTAGACTTTTAATTAATCATTTTATTTAATTAACTAATTATTTAAATTATTTAAATTGTATTATCTATTATTTAAATTAAATTAATTTTCGGAATTTATTTAATTATTAATTAATTAATATTTTCTGAAATTATATTGGGAGAGTCGCTCGATAGAATTTCAAGCTGATCGTTGTGGTATGGCTAGAATATGCAATTGAATACTGGATTGATTAGTTGAGTGATGTTTTGTGTGATTGTGTGGTAATTGTGAATTAGTTGGATTATGCAACTAATTGCTGGATTGTACAATTGATGATTGGGTTATGAAATTGTGTGTTGATTGTGAATTGTAAGCAATTGGTTACGACACCTGGCTAAGCCAGAGAACCGCCTAACTTGGAATAGGCTGTGCCCGTCGGGCCGTGATTAATTATTGAATGAGGCTGTGCCCATCGGGCCGTGATTAACCGCCGAAGTAGGCTGTGCCCATCGGGCCGTAAATTACCGCTGAACATTTAGTAAACCGTGCCCGTGGGGCCGTGATTAATAGTTGAAATGAGTGAGTGATTGAGATATAGTGAGATGCGTTCCAATTGTTGAATGAGGTTATTGTACATATTTGAGATATGAATTGTACTAATGTGCCGGAAGGAACTGAGGCAATGTGAGTCCTCTGATTTGTGTGGCTAGGCCTCTAGGCATATTTCCTTCCTAAGAGGATTTTAGGGGGTGAACTTGCTGAGATACTGTCTCACATCGTCGTGGACTCAACATTTTCAGGTCCTTAGATGGCGGTCGTGGAGGACCCGAAGCCATGGAGTTTGTGGAGGAGGAGACCGAAGAATCGACGAACGTGTTTGACTAGTGGGTCATAGGATATTTCCCTTCTTGTTGGCCGATCTTTTGTAAACAGCCTTGTATTGTGTTTAAACCTGGAGTGTTTATAAAAGGCTTGTTTTGGTTATGATTTGTTACTTGCTTTTCTATTCCAAGATTTTGTGATCAGGGGTATTTGTTTGCTTCCGCATGCGTAATTAAAATTGAATGGGTTGGCAACGCGTCTTAGCACGTCGCATATTTGTATTGACCATTGAGAGATAGGCACGCACTCAAGGATCCGGGCGTGACATCCCCATTTAAGTGGTATTAGAGCAGGTCTGTGAATGAAGTGATAAAGAGCGATGGTTTATGGGATAGTTAGCAGGAAAAGCCTTTGATTATGCTAGTGCATGTTAGTGTTAGTTGTTTGATAAATTGTTTGGTGTAGATCACTCAAATTCTAATGTGGAATTAGAATTGAAAAACGGGTATCTCTAAGGATCCTATAGATGAGTGATCAAGAGTGGACTCCTAGAAAGAGGACCATTGGTCTAGTGACTTGGGGTAGGATGCCAACAAGGGTCGATACCTAAGGTGGCCGTGGTAGAACACAAGCTAAGGCTAGTGCTAGTGGAGTAGCACCGCCTCTTGTAGGTGCTAGGGTAGCAGTCCCTGGTGATCCCAGAATTGAAGGGATTATGTAGGCGCTTGAGGCCATGAGAGATGTGATGGGGGCAATAGGGCCAAAACCAAGTCACTATCATTGCAGCCGCTACTACTGCTGTCGTTGCCGTTGCTGCCGCCACCGCCAAGGCCGCACCTGCTGCCACTCCTGCCGAAGCTCTAGCTAAGAATGTGGTAGTGTCGAGAGAGAGACCGATCCATAAACTTGTCGAGCAATTCTTGAAGCTGAACTCGCTGAGGTTGAATGGCGAAGGAGATCCTGAAGCCGCATCGCTCTAGGTCCAAGATCTGGAGAAAGCCTTTGAGCTTTTAATGTGCACTGAAGGGAAAAAGGTTTTCCTGGCAATATACCAGCTGCAGGGTCACACGAATACATGCTGGAAAGCCACCAGAGGCACAATTTTCCTGGAAGGCGTAGTCCTAGTATGGAACGCTTTCCTCAGAGCCTTCAATGAAAAGTACTATTCTGGTAGTGCCCGAGAACGGAAGATGGAGGAATTTCAACACCTTCGTCAAGGAACGATGACTATGGATGAATATGAAGCAAGGTTTGCTGAGCTGTCTCAGTATGCGCCGAGATTGGTGGAAGACCCTGAAGACAAAGCCCAGAGGTTCAGGAACGGCTTCCGACCAAAGCTGAGGAGCCCACTAGTACCATTTGACCAAAAGAGTTACAATGAGGTTTATTGTCGGGCCCAACTAATAGAAAAAGACCTAAGTGAATAGACTGTTGCGTTTGGTTCAAGGTTTAGTTCAAATCGAGATGGAATCCGGTTCGGGAAGAAGCCCATGACTAGATGGAGGTATCATGTCTTGCCCAATAGGAAGGGTGGAATAGGAAAGTCAGCGCCGAGTTAGAATGGCGTGTGTCGCTTCTATGGAAGGCGACATGGCTCAATCTTGTGCCCTTCTAGGACGGGTGCTTGTTTTGAGTGTGGCCAGCAGGGTCACATAGCCAGAAATTGTCCCAGAAGATAGCCGAGACAGCAATTACCGCTGTCACCACCGTAGGGTCTGAATAGAGGGTTTGTGCCTCAAATTGCATAGCAGGGTGAACTGAACAGACCTCTAGCTTAGGGAAGGACGTATGCTATCACGAGAGGACAAGCTGAGGATGTGCCTAATGTGATTAAAGGTATGATCTCGCTGAATGACCATGCTGCTTATGCTTTGTTTGACCCTGGCGCGACTCATTCCTTTATAGCTGAATAGTTTGTTAAGCTGATAAGATTGAGTCCTGAGTTGTTGGAGTCAGTGGTTAGCATATCTACACCGTTAAAGGATAAGGTGTTAGTTGCATTGGGTTGTTCTGGTTGCAAGTTAGTGATTGGTGAGCGATGGAGGAGGATAGACTTGAGAGTTCTAGCCATGTATGATTTCGATGTGATAGTTGGCATGGATTGGATTGGCTCACCAAGCAATGAGCTAAGATAGACTATTATCATAAATCTATTCAGTTTAACCCGTTAGAGGGTGAAAGTTTCAAGTTTACTGGGAGTTGAGGAGGACCCTCGATTACCTTGATCTCGTCGCTTGAGGTAACCCGTTTGTTAGACGAGGGTTGCCAAGGTTACTTGGCGACTGTCGTGGATATGACAGTTGAGGAGCTGAAGATCGAGGACATCTCAGTGGTACAAGAATTTCTAGGTGTGTTTTCTAAAGAATTGCCGGGTCTGCCGCTAGAGAGAGAGAGATCGAGTTCGTGATTGAGTTAGCACCCGGGACAGAGCCAATCTTTATGGCTCCTTACCATATGGCTTTATCTAAGTTGAAGGAACTGAAGGTGCAGATGCATGAATTGTTGGATAAGGGATTCATACGTCCTAGTGCATCACCTTGGGGAGCACTAGTTCTGTTCGTAAAGAAGAATGATGGTTCGTTGCGCCTATGCATCGACTATCGTAAACTCAATCAAGTGACAATCAAGAACAAGTATCCATTGTTGAGGATCGACGACTTGTTTGACCAGTTGCAAGGAGTGTCGATATTTTCAAAGGGCATGAGGACGGGATATCACTAGTTGAGGATCAAGAAGGAGGACATATCGAAGTCAACGTTTTGCACCCGATATGGCCATTATGAGTTCACCGTAATGCCGTTTGGTTTGATGAACGCTCCAGCTGCCTTTATGGATATGATGAATCGAGTGTTCAAAGAGTATGTGAATCAGTTTGTGATCATGTTCATCGATGATATCCTAGTGTACTCGAGAAGTCCTGAGGAGCACGAAAGGCACTTAAAGATAGTGCTTCAGACTCTGCGGAATCATGAGTTGTACGCCAAGTTCAGTAAGTACGAGTTTTGGTTAACTCGTGTGGCGTTCCTAGGTCACGTGATTTCAGGCGAAGGAATCTCCATAGACCCTGCCAAGATTGAAGCAGTGATTAACTGGCCAAGACCGACGACAGTGACAGAGATCAGAAGCTTTTTGGGTTTAGCAGGGTATTACAGAAGGTTCGTGGAAGGGTTTTCAACATTAGCTTTGCCGTAGACTCGACTATTGAAGAAAGAAGAGAAGTTCGTGTAGACAGACAAGTGCGAGCTTAGTTTCCAAGAGCTTAAGCAGAGGTTGACTACTGCACCTGTGCTGACCACACCGTCTGGTCCTAGAGGGTACGAGATCTACAGTGATGCGTCGTCTAGAGGACTGGGTTGCGTGCTGATGCAACATGGTAAGGTTGTTGCATACGCGTCCCATCAATTGAGGTCTCATGAACTGAATTACTCGACGCATGACTTAGAACTCGCAGTGATTATTTTCGCTTTGAAGATTTGGAAATATTATCTGTGTGGAGAAATATTCTAGATCTTCACAGACTATCGGAGTCTTAAGTATTTATTTTCTCAGAAGGAGTTGAATATGAGACAGCATCGCTGGATGGAACTTCTGAAGGATTATGATTGTGATATCTTGTATCACCCTAGAAAGGTGAATAAGGTTGTTGATGCATTGAGTCGGAAATCGTCAGTCGCTTAGATGGTGCTCAAAGAGCGAGCTTTACTTGAGACAGTTCGAGTTTCAGTTTTCAAATTTGAGGTAGGCCACCTTTCAAATCTTATGGCCACCCTTAGAATTGAGCCGGAAATGCAGATCAGAATCAAGACACTTCAATGGACAAACCCAGAAATTTAGAAGATTCTGCAAGAGAACACTGAGAAGAAGAATGCGGACTTTCAAGTTTCTGAGAACGGAACACTAAGGTTCCGAGGATGATTGTGTGTATTTGACGATGCAACGCTTAAGGAAGAAATTCTGTCAGAAGCTTATCGTAGCAGTTACAGCATTCATCCTGGTAATACGAAGATGTATCAGAATCTGCGTCAACACTATTGATGGTATGGTATGAAGGCGGACATCACCAAGTATGTCGCCAAGTGTCTGACATGTCAGCAAGTGAAGGCACAACATTGTAAGCCAAGAGGATTTTTGCAACCTCTCGAGATCTCTAAGTGGAAGTGGGAGCACATCACAATGGATTTGTGACAAGCTTACCAAGGAGTTAGAGAGGTAATGATTCTATTTGGGTAGTGGTCGACAAACTGACGAAGTCGGCACACTTCATTGTAGTATGAAAGGACCTTGATTTGGATAGGCACGCAAAGTTGTATGTGCGTCAGATAGTTCATTTGCTTGGAGTGCTGGTGACGATTACTTCAGACAGAGACCCAAGATTCACGGCTACCTTTTAGAAAAGCTTGCAGAGTGCTTTGGGAACGAAGCTGCAGTACAGTATGGCCTATCATCTTCAGACGGATGGTTAGTCTGGGAGGACAATTCAAACCCTTGAAGACATGCTGTGAGCTTGCATGTTGGATTTCAAGGGAAGCTAGGAGGAATAGCTTCATCTTGTTGAGCTCGCCTACAACAACATCTATTAGCAGAGCATTAAGATGGCTCATTTCGAAACGTTGTATGGTAGAGTGTGCAGAACGCTAGTGTGCTAGGATGAGGTCGGAGAACGAAAGATCACAGGCCCAAAGTTAGTCCAGTAGTCAGTGGATGCAGTTGCCGTCATCAGAGACAGATTAAAGACCGCTTAGAGCCGCCATAAAATTATGCAGACAAGCATCGAAGGCCGTTGGAGTTCCAAGTTGGTGATCACGTTTTTCTGAAGGTGTCACCAATAAGGGGTACTTCACGCTTTGGCAAGAAGGGAAAATTGAGTCCGAGGTACGTAGGTTCGTTTGAGATTCTAGAAAGAATCGGGATCCTAGCGTATTGTCTTGCATTACCGCCTAGGTTGGCACAAGTACATGACGCCTTTCACGTGTCGATGTTGAGGAAGTATGAGCCTAACCCGATCCACGTGCTTAATTTTGAGGAATTGGACGTGGACGACAGAGTGTCGTACGTAAAGAGCCCAGTTCAGATTGTGGATTGTAAGGAACATGTTCTGCGCACCAAAACCATCCCGTTAGTTAAAGTGATCTGGCAACACCATGGCACTAAAGGAGCAACCTGGGAAAGTGAAGAGTCAATGAAACAACTGTACCCCCACATTTTTGCTTAAAGATTGTAATGGTTTAAATTTCGAGAACGAAATTTTTATAAGATGTGAAGAGTTGTGACATCCCAAATTTCTGATTCTGTTTTCAATTAAATAAGTCGGGCTTTTCATCGACGCGCCTATAGTTCAATTCTCCGAGCTGATCTCTCACGAAATAATTAGTCTATCAGGTGAAGTCGTTAAGGAATCTAAATGAAATAGACTTGAGAATTTGACCAAGAATCGACTGCTTGACCATGCTAATCTGCAAGGATCATTACGACATTGTCAGAATCAATCAGAGATTAGTGATAGGTCGATTTCACTGAGATATGTGATTAGAGTGTGGATGATTCCACTTGATTTCAATATTCTCGTCAATCGGCACTAGACCGATTTTTTGTCGTTTTGGGTACCCTGTGTCTGTATTTGAAATCTCGAGATTTCCACGATGATCAAAAGTCGCTAATGTGTTGAAGATGTACTTTGTGGCTTGAAAATAATCAACCACTGGTTAATTGCACGAAAAGTTCCTAAAAGCTACTCGGTAAATTAGGACGCGCTAAAATCGTACTAGATTGAAATTAATCGCGAATTTAAACCCGAATTCAGAGATTGAAAGTTCTGTTATGTCACAATTCATTTTAGGAACGTCGACTCACATTTAGAAGATTTTTCTACAAACCGAGGTTTTCGGAAAAAAATCCAAAGTAAGGGTATTTTGGATTTGGAAGTTCGTAGGCCCTTTTTGGTCACGCTTTTGGGATTCAAGTTGGACTATATGAAGAGAAAAAATGTGGATTGGGATGATGGCACTTTGATTGGATTTATGGAAATCAAATTGAGTCTAATTGGAGAAGAATTGAAAAGAAATTGATGGAATTAAAGACTTTGATGGCCAAATGTCACAAAATTCGTAAGCCATGGGGGGGACAACATTTTGGATTTGTTGGGAGGCTTCCTGAGGAAGATTGAGGAGAGAGCATGGCTGAGGGCAAAGGCTAACATGGTGGGGGCAAGCCAAAGGAGAGAAGGCCAAGTGTTGGAGGCTAAAGAGCCCTTGGGGTCCCCCTTGCTTCAACAGCTCTTCTTCCTCCTTGAAGTTAGGCTTTCTCCATTGTTGTGGTCCTTAGAGAGCTTGAGAAAACCAAAGGAGATCAACCAACAACCGCCCAAGACTGTCGCATGCCCGTCAAACCCCATTTCCCCTTTGGTTTCTCCTCATTCCAATTTATGCTCCAGCAGACCTTTCATAAAATACTCGAGTTAAAAGTTGTCTTCCCGTGAGAATCAGCCCACGCTCCACCCACCATCGTCTTTAGCACGTCCAGACTGTACTGGAGCACCTTGCCACTCACCGGAACGATCCGCCGGCCGTCCCGTTCGTCGGCGAGAAGGAACCGGCCGCTTGACCACCTGGTTCTGCCTGGGTCCGCCTGTTTCATGTTTTCTTCCTGTTTCTCCCCATTCCGACCTTCCTTTGCCATTCCATCCACTAGTAAGACCCCCTTGACCCCCAGGAGCCACCGGTTGCTGATCACCCGCTCGCCGAAGCTCCGATCAACCTATTCTTGCTGTTGCAGCCGCAAATTCTCTATGTGTTCCAGCCTTGAATAGAAGCAGAAACCAGCAAGGCTTTGGGACTTTGTGGCCCGTTTTCGAGCCCTTCCCAGCCTCGCTTAGTGTTGCCGCTAGGAGGATTGTCGCTCGCCTCCGCGTCGCCATCGCTGTCGCCATGGACTCACCGGAATGCTAAACCGGTGAGTTTACTCACTAATCTCTGCTTAGAGAGCTAATGATGCTAAGGGGTGTTTAGATTATGCTAAGCATGTTTAGGTGGTTAGATTAGATTATTTAAATATTAATTAGATTAGATAAATGATTAGTTTAGTTGATGGATTAATTAATCTAATTATGCAATTAGATTAAGGTAAGCATGATTAGACTTTTATTTAATCATTTTATTTAATTAATTATTTATTTAAATGAAATATTATTAAATATTATTTAAATTATATTATTTATTATCTAAATTAAATTAATTTTCGAAATTTATTTAATTATTAATTAATTAATATTTTTCAGAAATTATACCGGGAGAGCCGCTCGATAGAATTTCGAGCTGATTGCTATGGTATGGCTAGAATATGCAATTGATTAGTTGAGTGATGTTTTGTGTGATTGTGTGGTAAATGTGAATTAGTTGGATTATGCAATTGATCGCTGGATTGTACAATTGATGATTGGGTTATGAAATTGTGTGTTGATTGTGAATTGTAAGCAATTGGTTACGACACTTAGCTAAGCCAGAGAACCGCCTAACTTGGAATAGGCTATGCCCATCGGGCTGTGATTTGCCCATCAGGCCGTGATTAACTGCCAGAGTAGGCTATGCCCATCGGGCCATGATTAACCGCTGGGTTATGAAATTGTGTGTTGATTGTGAATTGTAAGCAATTGGTTACGACACTTAGCTAAGCCAGAGAACCGCCTAACTTGGAATAGGCTATGCCCATCGGGCTGTGATTAATCGCTGAAGGAGGCTGTGCCCATCAGGCCGTGATTAACCGCCGGAGTAGGCTATGCCCATTAGGCCACGATTAACCGCCAAAGTAGGTTGTGCCTATCAGGCCGTGATTAACCGTCGAAGTAGGCTATGCCCATCGGGCCATGATTAACCGCCAAAGTAGGATGTGCCCATTGGGCTGTGATTAATTGCCGAAGTAGGTTGTGCTCATCGGTTCGCGATTTACCGCTGAACATTTAGTAAGCTGTGTCCGTGGGGCCGTGATTAATAGTTGGAACGAGTGAACGATTGAGATATAGTGAGATGCGTTCCAATTGTTGAATGACGTTGCTGTACATATTTGAGATATGAATTGTACTAATGTGCAGGAATGAACTGAGGCAAGGTGAGTCCTCTGATTTGTGTGGCTAGGCCTCTAGGCATATTTCATTCATAATAGGAGTTTAAGGGGTGAACTTGTTGAAACATTGTCTCACCTCGTCGTGGACTCAACATTTTCAAGTCCTTAGATGGTGGTCGTGGAGGACCCGAAGCCATGGAGTTTGTGGAGGAGGAGATCGAAAAATCAGCGAACGTGTCTTACTAGTGGGCCATAGGACAGTTCCCTTTTTGTTGAGTCGATCTTTTGTAAACAGCCTTGTATTGTGTTTAAAATTTGAGTGTTTTTAAAAGGCTTGTTTTGATTGTGATTTGTTACTTGCTTTTCTATCCAAAGCTTTTGTGGTCAGGGGTATTTGTTCACTTCCGCATGCGTAATAAAAATGAATGGGTCGGCAACTCGTCCTAGGACGTCGCGTATTTATATCGACCACCACGGGATGGGCACACACTCAAGGATCGGGGTATGACAAGTATACAAGGGACATTTTTGACCAAGCAATCATGTTAGAAGCCAAAGAAATTACCAACCCAAATGCTATCAACAACCTTCTCACTCTTATTGATGGGTCACCTCATATGAATGTAGCTAAATATATGAAGATTGTTGGTGCTTTTCAATATCTTGCATTCCAAGGCCCAATATTGTTTTTGTCGTAAAAAAATTCTTTCAATTTATGCATCAACCAACAGAGTCAAATGTGTTTTACTTTATTTCAAAGGGACTATCAATCTTGGCTTGCTCTTACAAAGTAGTCCCTCTCCATTGCTTCATGTATTATGTGATGCTGATTGGGTAGGCAATTCTGATGATGGTAAGTTTACAATTGTCTACAAGTTTTATATTGATTGGAATTCAATACTGTGGTGCTCTTAAAAGCAATGATCAGTTGCTTGTTCATCACCAAAGCAGAGTATTTTCTTTGACCACACCTGAATATTGGAGTATTTTCTTTGACCACACCTGAATAACATTGGTGCTATGGGTGTGTGCGATGATCCCAATTTTTTACCCCAAGATGAAACTCATTGCTATTGATTATCATTTATTTTCGTGAAATGGCTAATAAAGGTCTATTATGAGTGTGTCACATGTCCACTCGTGATCAACTTGCAGATGCACTAATAAAGCCTCTCCATGACAACGGTTTCTTCATTTACCATCCATATTAGCATTCTCGATGGAATGCCTATCTTGCAAAGGCGTTTTGGAGAAAATATCTCTCAACAATAAAGTAAATCCAAAAATTGCTCTCAATCAGATTAAGACAAGTCAAGAAATTCTTATACTCTTGATAAGTGCAACAAGAGTTTCCAAAGTTGAGGAACTCACTTTATCTTTCTTCGTATAGAGGATTTTATTTTTCTATATATGAAGGCCATAACTTAGGAAAGTTAGTGCACTATAATTTTCTACCAAATGTTTTTCTATAAACCATTAGTGACCTTGTACTTTAAATACACATAAGAAATAAAGTAAAGTGTATCTTTTCCAATTCTTCATGGTATTAGAGCTTCTACTTCAGACTCAATTACGCCTCTCATTGCTCTTGCCAAAACAACACATGAGGCTTGGAATGAACTTTAACAAAACACGTTCGCGTGTCATGAGTCTCAAGCAATACTTGATCAGTTGCTCAGTATTTATAAGTCATCGAAGGAATTGTCGATGAACTTGCCAAGTCTCCCATTAGCGACATTGATTTAATAATACCAGTTCTAAATGGGCTTGATCTCAATTCAAGGAAATTTCTATCACCATTAGAGCACGTGAATCACTCATTTCTTTTGAGGAACTCCATGATGAACTTTTTGACTTTAAGCAATACCTAAAAGAGGAAGAGAATCAGGGTGAATTGGCTCTAGTTACCGCAAATCTTACCAAGAGAGTTTCTCATA
The DNA here is from genome assembly GCF_016545825.1 of Eucalyptus grandis. Taxonomy (NCBI): domain Eukaryota; kingdom Viridiplantae; phylum Streptophyta; class Magnoliopsida; order Myrtales; family Myrtaceae; genus Eucalyptus; species Eucalyptus grandis. The sequence goes on from NC_052616.1 coordinate 32,880,807, forward strand.
TGAACACCAACCAGAGCTTCATTTAGAATTGAGGCTCGAACTCATTCCAGTCAACTCGACAATCTCATTGGTGAAGGAACAACAATTATAATCGTATTTAGCCCATTCAAAAAGCACTAGTCTGATGCCAACTATGACAGTTAAAGCCACTCAACCAAGCAATGCTATCAAGCCAAACATACTTCTTCTCTCCTACTGCAAATAGCATGGTGTTATCTCGCTAAGCAGAGCAAGGATGACTTATGGACTCTGAAGCATTTCATTATGTCACTTCAAGTCTAGAAAACATGTAATATAATAACTTTCCTAAACTACAGCCTTTATACATGGAAAGATAAAATCCTCTATATAAAGAAAGATGAGATGAGTTTATCAACTTTGGGAACTCTCGTTGCACTTGCCAAGAGTATAGTACTTGCTTGACTGGCCTTGATCTAATTGAGAGCAATTTTTGGATTTGCTTTGCTGTCAAGAGATATTTTCTTCGGTGGTAATCCCTCTCTATGGCTAGATCCAAAGTAGTAGACTTTGTCCTTTGTCTCATGCACCTTCCTATCACAAGCAAGCACAACTTCATCCACTGAACATTTGTCTGCTAGGCCTCAACCTCGATGTCAGCCGCTTGGGTAGGGGTGATGATCGAATTGGTGGCTGCTAAAGATTGTAGGTTGGCGATGAAAATGGAGGAGGGTTCGGTGGTTGCTGAAGATTTTGCACAACGGCGATGCTTAGGCAATTTAATGTCCAGAAGGGTTTTTTGAATGGCCCACGTATCCGGCATGGTTAGAGAAGGAGGTCGATGACGGCGAGAAGAGTGAGGTGGGATTTGTCGGTGGCAAGAGCTATTGCATTGATATTTAATCCGTTTGACGGTTGACATTCAATTTAACTTGGATATCGTATATTTATCAAATATAGAAGATAATATCAAACTATCTTTATCCAATCCTACTCATATTCTATCTGATTATATTTTATCCAATAAAATAGTTTAGATGACCAAATACAACCTAAATGTATAAAGATGTACATAATGGCTAAACATGATATTTGAACCTATGAACTTTCACATTACAAACGTTAGTGGAAACTCAAAAGAAAATGCAATCTGATGCATTATCTTGATCATGCCAGTAACTTCCCCAGATATTCAAAGTCTAACCCATTATTCTATTATGTCCATTCTAGCCCCATAATTGCTTCCGACTCCTATTTCTCTACATCAAATTAATTGCCAGCATTTATCATGCCCTTGACCGAGTAGGTCGAGGGTCATCCAACACTTAGGCAAACGGACAAGTTCATTAATAATTATTTTTGCTTGGCCACAGCTATTTTATTGTAACACTCACCTGTCGAGAACTACTTATATTAGGGATCTTTCAATGAATGCCCGCACTAATTCACATCAAATTATAATTAACTAGCAAAAGAGCATAGACTAATGTTTTGGAATGTGTAAAGAAAGAGATGTGATTGAAGGTTGAATGAGATCAGAAACGTGTTTAAACAGTTTTCACTTAAAAGATTCAATTGTGTGAAAAAATCACTTTAATTTGCTAAGTCAAGACGCGGTTAATCCATTAAGCCATTAGAAATACGTCCACCTGGGAATAAAAGTCTTGTTCATTGCATTAGTCAAATCCTAGAAATCTACTTCACGGTTCCATATTAAGTAAGAAGGTAATATCATCAATACTCTATATTCATCCGTTATTGAATAATAATTTCTTTTCTTTTTAAGCAATAAAAATGATAAACCCTTCCAATTCAGCAGTAGAATCTTTAAGTTGTTATCGAATAATATTTTCTTTTCCTTTTCAGCAATAAAATTGTTAGACCATTAAATTCAGCGATTGAGTTTGAGCCGTGCTTTTTCCACTCCCTTTTTGGTTTATATACTCCATTTTTTTTGGGTGTTTTGACCATATTATCCCTTGTGAAGTCCAGCACTTCTGGTATAACTTTAAGAAAGTAATATGTTTTTTTTTAATTATTTGGACAGTGCTTTTTTATTTGATTTCTTCTTTGTTTTCATGTGGGTCCCACTTTCTCCTTCTTCTTTCTTTCTACATCTTAGACCTCTTAGTTTTCCATTCTTGCAAATTGTTTCTCTGTTTTCTCTCTTACAAGCCATTTTTTTTTCTTTCTATGTCTATCACTCCTTCCACAACAAATCTCTCCCATATTTGCAATCTCCAAAAGAACTGCTTACTTTAATACTCAGACATGTCTTTGAATCTGCAATCTAATTAAACTACTAATTTGAATCCCGCTTCATATTATTTAAAAGAACAGAATTTGCCTATTGCCCTTGACTTTTATGCCTATACCTAGTGGAGACACCTTTTCTTTCTCTAGACACTCACATGTGCAAAAAATTGAGAGAAATATATATTAAAAAAAAAAGGAAAGAGAGAGAAGCAATGATTCTCAATATCACCTTTCATGGTGCAAAAAGAGCCTATGTGCGGTGGAGAACAAGGGCTTGTTGGGGCGGTCACTAGTGGGCCCAATGTCGGTGCCAATGAGAGTGTGGAGGATGATGAGATTGACATCAATTAGAGGATGACGGCGTTTGTGGAAGAAGAAGGAGTGGGAGGCATAAGAAAAGAATGACATGCTAGAGAGAAAATAGAGAGATGATTTGCAAAAGGGAAGGAGACATCAAACACATGGAAAAAAAAGAAAGAAGGAAAATAGGACCTGCAAGGAAAAAAAAAGAAGAAACAAAATAAAAAAGCATTCACCAAATAATAATAAAAAATCACTTTTATAGAGTCCTACTAGAAGTGGTGGGCCCCATAAGGAATGGTATGATCAAAATACAAAAAAAGGAAGTGTCTAAATTAAAGGAGGAGTGAAAAAGGTGTGACCCTTTTCTTCATGCACCTTTCTTTCAAATATATTAAGATGGCCCATTATGACTATTTGATTAGCCCGACTATCCAAAAGGGTAGTGGATAATCTTTGAAGAATTACTTCCTTATGTGTCGCCCTCAAAAGATTATAGCATACTTTTTCTTATCATATACTACTTAGCACGGTTTCCATCTGAACAATTTTTTTTCTTTTCACCATATGTTTAGATCTCAAATTCGAACACTTGACCTCTTCCCTCCCAAACAAAGGGAGATATTGAGAGAATTGCATAAATGAATGTTTAATGCACAACGCTTAATATGCTAGGTTAATTAAAGTTCTCTCATTTTGTGGTATATTACATATGATATCCATGCACTCTGTGCATATAACTCTATGTAGATCAACTTGTTTTTATTTTATTTTATTTGAAAGTAATCAACCTCTTTTATGAGTAGACATTAAGGGTAAGTAGTACAAATCTTAGAACCTTTAATTCTAGTAATGACTTCAAGAAATACCAGATATTTTGGTACTATATCCTACCTACCCTTACTAATGAAAGGACACCACATATCTCACATTCAATCTTCTAAATCTAGGTAATCATATAATGATATCGATTATTTGCATCTTTTCTTTTGTCAATTCCATAATTAAATGAAGCTAAAATAGTAATGAATCAGGAAAACCTCCATCAAAATGGTAGCTAATTCTTTTCGAGATAACTTCGTTGTAGTGATTGTCATAAATGACGTCTAAATACCAAAGGAGGCGCCTCTAAATTCTATATAAATCGATTGCATTTCCTCTTGCTAACACGTTAAAAATTTCGTCTATACTTCTTTTCATCCTAGAGCAGATCAAGTCCAATGCAATTTGAGCATGGTGATTGAGGTTCGAGGCCTAATTTTATCTAACATTTTTATGCAGTGAAACTTGATTGGTCGCTGATTTTATTTCAGTTGCTTTCTCTTTTGAATTTTATTGTATAGCGATCAAATAGCTTTGTCTTTTTGTTGGATCTGAGAAGATTGGAGCGAGCCATCGTCAGAGCAAAGTGGTGATCGTATTGACTCATCATTATTTTGTTCATATTTTGTATTATATTATGCTTTGCTAAATAACAAATCCATTCAAACTATATACTATATAAAAGAATCTGCCACTTTTTTCTTCCTTAAAAAATTTATTTGAACCAACGTTCATGAAATTATTAATGCCATTTATTGCAAATTTCTGGCGGAGTCTCTCTAATGACGCCTTCAGATAATGTCCTTACAGTTAAATACACAATAATATTCTTCCTCCATTTATTGCATCTTTTTAAATCATTTTCTGCCTCACTTTTCTCGTTAAATTATGCTTCAAGCCCACGGAGAAATCATTTCTTCGTTATATCGCTCAGTATGTGGAAAAAATGAATACTTATCCTAACGCATAAACAATTAAATGCTGAGTAATTTTGATTTTCAAGTGTATTTCAAACTATTATTGATATACTTGATAATAGTTCACTACTCTACCGTCCTGTATTTCTACTTTAACTTTCACATAATGTTTTTTATTTTCTAAGTATAGAATGTATATGTTAGCTTTGAAAATATTATCAATCTATCATTTTATTTCTTACTCCTCTCATCTCGATTCTCTGGCAACCCATTATACGGCCATTTTCAAAGTATACATAACATAATAAAATTTTAATAAGCTATAGTAATTGGACGAGAGTAGTGTGAATTCATTTATCAAGTTAAATAATCATCATGGTAATATTATTAATTAAAGGTGTTTCTTATATTTTATGTTACCTTTGGTCATGACACAAAAATTATAATAAGGGTTGCCAGAAAGTTGGGATGAAAAGAGTTGAAAATGAAGGTGGGAGACTTATAATTAAATTCTCAAAGCAAATACATAAATGTCTGCTCTACACAAATGATTTATAATTTCATTTTTGACCTTTCAACTATAATTTGTGCACGCAAAATGGTCATGTTCAACCATATATTGCTCCTCTTTAAATTATTCACGATATGATCTTTATACATTTTGATATAATGATTGTGCTTCAAGCTCGCTTAGTTATCATTTCTTGTTATTGAGCTCATCACGTAAAATTGAACTTATGTCAAAATGTATAAAAACATATCGTGAATAATTTTTTTTGGAAGTGTATTGCAGCAATGTACTTGCTAATTCCATCCATACGCATAAAGCGTGGATCCACTCTGCTTTTCGTTGTGCTTTTTGGCTTTTTTCTTGGATCAATTTCAGCAGATTTAAATACGGAGCTCATTCATTGGAAAGTTCACCACCGGCAGTTCGAGATTAATGATCTGATTCTGAGGATGGGACTGCCGATTAACCTAGATCAGATGCACGTTGTCAATTCGCTTGTAATTGTGGCTAGCCCTATGTCATAAATAAGGTATTCCCTGATGGTGCCTTGATTTTAAGGGAAGAGTTCTCGAATCTTATAAATGTTGATGCTGTAAAAAAATATTATCCGTAAATTAAATTATTAGCTCGAAAATGACAATATATATGCACACCAAGTCTCAATTTATATGCCATGGCATTATGCATCACATGCACATTTTTTTTAATAGTAGAAAGGGAGGCGTTTAAGGTTGTAGAGAATTCATTCTAAAAGTTAATTTTCGAGCATTTTTCCAATATGAGAAACGAAAATTTAACGTTGTGAATTTATTTTCGAGCATATTTACTCTGTTGACCTTGCCTTCTCGCATCCTTTGCGGTCATTTGCTAAAGCGGAGCAGTCTTAGCATTTTTTTCTTCGAATGCATCTCTGAAATAATAGCAAATCCCGTCGACTTGTCAGTTCATATATATTTATCCCCTACAAAACTTATCTAACTAGTTTTCCATATCGATTTGAGAGGGACGTTAATCATGCCAAAGGAGAACCGTAGGGATCGAGAAAAGGAGCCCTTGTCCCCCGCAGTTCCTTGCCCACCTTGGAGAGGTTGGAGATACACGAAAAATTCCTGCTCGTTTAAGGTAAATAAATTTCCTCCAGAGGGTACATAAACCGAGATGAGGATGAGCATTTTCTTCGTCATCCTGGAAAACTCCAAGTGACCGTTGTCAAACCCATCGAGCCTGGTTTATAGAAGGATTTTTTTTTTTTTTTTTTCAAATGGCTTTTTACAGAACCATCTTACATCGGGGCAATGGCGGAGGTAAAGGAAAAAGTACCATGGAGAGCACGGTGAACCAAATATTTGCATCCCCCGCGCATTAATCTCTCATAACCAAAAAGGGCAGACCCTCTTGTTGAGGTTGGAACGGCTGATTTCTAATGATTCGTCAAAATCATCGGGGGATCGAGACAGCATTTGAAATCCTTCAAGGAAAAGAAGACAGGGAACCAAATAGAAAAGAATTAGGATTTAGGGGTACGAAAAAGCAAATGCCGCTTAAGAGCAATGGCAAAATGATCTGAAGCGAGGGAAAAAAGCAGTACGTGTTGAGCCAATGGAGTCCAGGAGTAACCAGGCGTTATGCGAAATGGGGCGAGAATATTCTGTTCACCTTAAAGGTTCTTGATTTTTCAGTCCGGCGACCCACGAAATCATCTATTTTCATAAATCATTAGATACATCCCTCGATTATCTGTTGGCCGAACGGACGTTCCAGTCCCATTAAAAAGCCTTTGGACTGGCTTAAGCGTACCTCTTGCACGAAGACTCGACCCTTTGCAATGTGGCTTGTGAGAATTCCGCGAAACTGAGCCGCCCCAATGGATGGGATAAAACCCTCCTTTTTATATGAAGTGAATGAAAGTCTTTTTCATGGAAGGGGGAGGTGGGGGGTTTGAATCTCTACATTTTCGGGGATTGAGATGGGAACGATTTAATTTCAGGAGTGGTTTCGACTCCTACACCTGTAAGGAGACATGCCAAAAATTTGAGAGTAAGAGTTAAAGTAAGAATAGAGTAAGACAGACAAAAAATGAAGAAAGAATGGAAGTCTTTTTGGGAAAAAAAAAAAAAACAATGCATCTGCCTTGATGGATGAGGGTTGATCATTTTTCGCATCTTCGTCATGGCTATTTGTGTCTGCATTCGTAGGTTATGGGAAAGTGAATGTGTTCTGCAAAATTGAGTACTGACCCAGTGAAAATCATTAGTCAAAAAGTTGATTTTTGGTTTTTTGTACGACGGCGTCAGTGGTGATTTTGAGTAAAAATGCAATCCGCATCGCAACAAAAATGAACAACGAATTTATAGGTAAAAGATCGGGAAAAAGACATTAAAAGTGCCGTAATTTTCGTACGATATTTATTTGAATATTATAATTTACATATGATGATCACTTAAATATCATAACTTTTTTTTTTCTTATTACTTGAGTGCAATAACTTTTTTAAATATTTTTATCACAGGTGCCCATGTCATGTCGGATTTTTAGCACTGGAGTGAACGTTTTAAAAGAGTTGTGGCATTTACGTGATTGGTTGAAGATTATGACATTCAAGTGAATGTTTTTAAAAAAATAACGACATTCAAGTGGTAGGAAAAAATGTTATGGCATTCCAATAGGCACTGCATATAAGTTATGACACTTTTAGTGTTTCTATCCCGTAAAAGATTGTAAATGATGCAAATTGAAATGACAATAATATTAATAAAATGAGAAAATCAAATCAGCAATGTGTTTTTATTTTGATTGTCCTCCCAACATAATGATACGCCGCATGAGTATATGTGCATAACGATCCACTAATTAGAATAGTTATAGCCGCACTCCCTAGATTCAAGCCTCTTTATTCGCATGCCGATTTCATCCACAAAAAATTGCCACTTCCAAGGTCATTAGGTAATTCGACTGTCACTTGGTATCCCCGTCTTCGATCAATAATCTCGTCTTCATGTTCTTCCCTTGCTTCCAACGCCTACTCAAATTTTAGAATGCCCAAGTCTTTGGTTGCTTTGTTGATGAACTTTGTTGGTTGTCGTTGGCGATTCCATATATCCAATATGATTGTGGTTCAGAGGCCGCCGTCATTCCCGGTAATGACAGTGCCTGCCATGCTAACAATGATGGTATGTTACACCGATATATATTGTCATGGAGTGCTTTTAACTCTATTTAGATAAACTTACTTTATAATTACATTTGAAAGTAATCGATCCCTTAATATGACTAGACATTGAAGATAAATATTTCGAGTCTTGGAACCTTTAATTCGAGTAATGAATTCTAGACATACAATATATTTTGGTATTATTACCTACCCTTACTAATAAAGGGACACCATGTGCACATTCAATCTTCTAAATTTAGTTGATTATATAAGGATATCAAGTATTAGCATCCTTTTTCTTCAATTCCATAATTAAATATAGCTAGAATAGCAATGAATCAGGAAAACCTCCAAAAAAGTAGTAGCTAATTCTTTTCGAGATAATTTGATGTCGTGATTTTAGTAGATGGCATCTAAATGCCAGAGAAAGCGCTCTAAATTCTACATAAATCAGCCGTATCGCCTCTTGCTAAGACAATAGAACTTTTGTCGGTACTTCTTTTCATCCAAGAACAGATCAAGTATACTACAATTTAAGCATGGTGATTATTGAGGGTAGTCTCGAGGCTTGATTTCATTTATCATTTTTATGCAATGAAACTTTATAGATCGCTGAATTATTTCAGTTTCATTTTCTTTTAAATTTGATTGTATAGTGATCAAATGGCTTTGTCTTCTTGTTGAATCCGAAAAGATTGGCGAGAGTCATCGTCAGAGCAAAGCGGTAATAGTATCAACTCATCATTATTTTGTTCTTTTTTATTTGGGTCGCCATTACTTTGTTCATATTGTTTATAATATTAAGTTTTGCGAAACCATTAAAACTATAGACTATATAAAAGAATTCGCCACTTTTTTCTTCCAGGAAAAAATTAGTGTTGAGCAAGGTAAATGAATTTATTAATTTCAATTATTGCACCGTGAGAAAGCTGTAAGAGACGGTGGTGTATATAAGTAGCAAATTCTGATGGAGTTTCTCAAATGAGGCCTTCAGATAAAGTCCTTACATCTTTAATTAAAGAATAAATATCTTGCAACATTTATTGCATTTTTTTCAATCAATTTCTGCATCGCATTTCTTATTCATTTATGCTTCGTTATAAGAAATACTGAATAATTGAACATTTACACGAATGTGCATGAAAAATTAAATGGTAAATAATTTCTATTCTCAAAGTGTATTTTGAACTGTTATTAATTTAATTGACAAGCGCCGCTGCCCTCATCTTAGAGGCTTGCCTCTCCGTGAAGAAAAATAGAAGGAAAATAAAAAGAAAAATAAACAAACATTTAGAAACTGTTTTAAAAAGTTAAAATTGTTTATGTTAAAGTTGGTCATATCACATGAGACGGTTGACTCTGATTAGATCATCATGTTGGTAATTTCTGGTCAAAATTTACTAAAAGGACTATATTAACGATTTGTTAAAAGATTTATGGCTGAACTAACAAATTTTCAAAATATTTAAAATTAAATTAATAAAATTAAAAATATTTATGACTGAATTGATAAATTATTGAAAAATTTAGCACTAAATTAGTATGATTAAAAGGTTTAAGACTGCATTAGTTGTTGTACAATAATTTTTCTCGAAAAAGTCGGTTATGAGATAACACGATAATAATCACAAGTGATGTGATGTGACTAACATGCCGAAGAGATAGCATGATTTCACATGCTACATACAATGGCACACATGATAATGAGATAATATGAAATATAATGTAATATCACATGAAAACAAAGTGACATCATGACATTCACATTCACTGTGACACGAGAAATCAGGTAACGACATCACAAGACAAGTAATCATAGGCAACGTGACATTCTTTAGTTAGGGCTCTGAGTTGCTTGTTGACATTATCCATGTTTGTGCAAGTTTTCCCTTGATGTCCTGCGTAGTGTGTGTACGTATGGGTGATGTTGTCATCCGGTTTGTTCCGTCGGGTAGCGATGCGTCGAACGTACGTGATGTCTCCAACACGTTTCCAAGTCTAGCCAATAAAGGAATTGCCAGTGACTTTTTCGTCGCACGAGTGACCTTAAAAGAGTGGTATCCTATTTTTTCAATTTGAATGCACGAGATTGATTGTTTCTACTGCAGATCCATGTTTGAATCTAATCTTCTATCAGTTCACATCGAAAAGTAAAGGTGAAATTAGGGGTGTTCATACAAATCGAACACCCAGGCCGAGCCAAACCAAATTGATAAATTTGGTTGATTGGCTTGAAATTTTTTAACTATCGATTTATCGGTTTGGTTTCAATTCATGATTTTGAAAATTGATAAAGAGACCCAAATCAATAAATTCAGTGAGTATTTAAAATATATTCTCCAAATCAAATAAGCCATTTTCAATATGAGATTGCTTTGTTCTATCCGATGAGCGATTTATGCATTTCTCTTAAATTATACCCATGATAGAGTTTTCTATACTCATTGAATTTTATATCTAGCTAAATTACATATCTCTATGATATGGATAATGAATTTGATGCGGTGGTAATTCTTGTCCTCTATTTTCGACAGTCATGTGAAAAACACATGCTTTGATGTCGCCCATTTTCATCTTACAATGAAGATCTGCTATCTCAAGTTTGTGTTGCACATCTTGCTTGTACCTTGACATCATATTGCATGTTTAAAATCACACCAAACTGATAACTGATCGAAATTATTGATTTTGTGTGAATTATGATAATTTATTTAGTATGGATTTAGAATGAGGTTCTCTGAAACAGATAGATTGGTCTTGGGTTGAATTACATCTGAATCCAACCAATTCGAATCATGTAAAATCTTTTGGTAAAAAAAAAACATAAAAATTAGGTTTCATTTATTTGATAAATGATTTAAAAAATATTTTCCTAAAAAGAACCGTTTACATCGCTTAAAATAATTGACTAATGAAAAAAAGTCATTATTGATATCAAATTTATTTATAAATATTTTTATGGACAGTAAATATATCTTTTGTTTATTATTTTTATAAGTAATATAAATGATTACTTTTTTAAAAATATGTTCAAATTATTTATTTATTATTTGCGAAACAAACGGGCGTTTGCGGAAGAATTTGAGTCATGGGAGTTCGACTTCAACTTCCACTCAAACACCGAAGGGCACAATCGTAAATCCGACTCGGCAGCCCTTCCTCTTCTTATGCTTCGGCGCAGATCGTCGCGATGGTCGGCATATTTTCCCTCACGAGAACCACCAAATCGCGTCGGGTCGACGCGAGACTAGAATCGGAGCTCCGACCACCGATCGCCGCCGCCCGAACCCGCTCGAGTCGATCCCGCTCGAGCGCCTCGCCGGAATCGCAATGGTACGTTGCTTCAGCGATCTCTTCGTTCGTTCGCGGACGATTCGCGCGCTCTGTCGTCTTCGCGTCGTCTCAAATCGTGTTCGAGGGTCAGTTCGAGTCGATGGCGTCTTCTTTTCCTTCTGCGAAACCCTGACCGCTCTTGGCTGCGGTTGCGTAGGAATGTCGATGCGTATGGTTTCTGCGAATTTTTATGGAATCCCTGGTTTGGGTTTGAACTTCGTTGTGGTGGGCTCCACTTCATTTCCGGAATGGGTGTTGAATTATAAAAGTTTATAGTCTCTGCGTCTTGCTGATGGTGCCCGTCTGGGATTCTTGTGGATTGTGCTCATGCTGTCTCGGGAGGAAGTTCTGGTTTGTGCGTTAGGCCTTGGATTTCGGTTGATGAATGACTTGCGATAGTGCAGTGATGATTGGGCATAACTTGGTTTCACCTGCAGTACTCCTTCTGCTGATGTTGTGGGAAGCTGACGGGGTACTTTTGGTATTTGAAAATATCGTTGCATTATTGGATGGTGGCATTTGAGTATGCTTTGGTCGAAGATGATCTTGTTTCACTCGTGTGAAGTTGCTGAGGAAGAGAATAATTCTGGGTGACAATTTTTGGTTGATCAGCTTGACAATTGGGTTTGTTCTGATGGATATCCTGCTAGTATGAGCTGAAAGTGATCATCCTTGTATTATGCTTCGAAATTGTGCTATTACAGAGTTAATAGCAGGGATTGCTAAGGAGGCATTTTGCTGCTGAATAGTTCTAAATAATTCTTGTGACTAATGTTTAGCCTACCTCTCCAACACCCCTTGATGATAACTCAGCAGTCTGTTTTTCTTTTCTCAAGAAATAAAAGCTTGCTAGTGGCTCGTGGAGAACTCAGAAGATGCGATTTCCCTTGGAAAAGTCGGAAACCCTAAAGTTATCAGCTGAACGTTTTAACTCTCGTACCGATGAGAATAGATTCAGTTGCAGTGTTTCGCTTTTACAGTCAGCTTCATGTAATGCCACTTATGTTTGTTTGACAGGATAAATCTTCTATCTGACAAATAGCTGGCATTATTTTTCAGGCTGATCCTGAGCTAGAAGCAATCAGACAGAGAAGAATGCAGGAGCTTATGGCTCAACGTGGGATGGTAATGGCCATGATTAGAACTATATCACAATTGCATTTTACTAGTTGATTATTCTTCTTGATTTGTTATTAACGCCTGTGCACATGACAGGGAGAGTCACATAACTCTGAACAGCAGAAAGCCCAGGATGAAGCAAAGAGGTTACTATAGTGAATTATTGGCTTATTTATTTCTTCAAATTCAGCATTCTGAGCATTTTTTGGACTGAGACTTTCAACAAAATATTTTAGGGAGGCAGATGAAAGAAGGCAAGTGATGCTTAGTCAAATTTTGTCATCTGAAGCACGAGAGAGACGTAAGTTCAAAAAACATTTTCATTGGACACTATGCTTGGCATGGAAGAGTTTTGGTGTCTTTGTTGATTAGTTTCTTCTCCTCTTGACTATTATCTGGTAGTGGCTTGAGTTTTACTTTGTATTGGAAGCTGTAGGTGGCTGGATAAGCCCACATACTTAGGGTTCATAGACAACAACAATTCCTCGTCGTCAGCTCTCTCTCTCTCTCTCTCTTCCCTCTCCCCCTCCATCCCCTCCCCCCCAAAAAAAAAAAAAAAAAAGAATCCGTGCGTGTGCATGAGGTCAGGCTGTCATCAGAAAGATCCATCTCATTTTAGGCGGCTTGAGATGCAGAATCTATTTGCTATTTGAGAACCATGGAAAAAGCATTTTCATTATGTGTAGCTAAGAATACAGAGGTATGAGCGAAATAGGGAAGAGGATATGGGTAGAGATCATATCAGGCGAAGAGGAAGGGAGTGGAGGAGATGAGAACTGTGAGAGATAACTAAGCACTGAAGTTTAATCTTCAATTCCACTGCAACTTCTGCACCTGTACCTGTCTCTGCCAAATAGAAAAGCTAACTATCTTCCAAGTAAGTAACACCTAACTAAACTAATATAAATTTACTTTCACCCAATTACTTTTCATACATCAGACCCCTCCCTTTAAGAAACCCCATCCTCAAGGGTTAGCTTTCATTTCTTCGTTAATTTGCCTAAGGTTAGTGAAGAATCTGTTGTTCCACTCTTAATCTACTTATCAAAGCAACTTTAAGATTTGACCACTTCAGCTTGGGGTTGCTCTTGAATTTTTTTGAGAGTTGCACCACTAACTCAGGATCACTGTTTTGATTAAACAAAATGAAAAACTGGGGATCACTGTTAATTTTCTTCATGAGTTTCCATGGCTCTTCAGGCATTGTTGCCATTCTTCCATGCAAACAGCAATTCCTTCAACTCAAAACTCCCATATGGCAAGTCTTTGGGAACACCAAAATGAACGAAAGGTAGTCATTACATGAGAATTGGTTCTCTTTGGACACCTTCAAGCCTAAATTTACAAAATTTGTACTAACTCTGTGATGATAGCTGTGAGATAGAGAACTAAAATCCAACTGTTGTGATAACTTTTATTTGGGTCAAGCTAGCTTTCTAACCTATGACATACCGGAGGCATAGCACCACATTTTATTGTTGGCTATATGCATGAAAGAGCATATTCACATCAATGTTTTTAGCTTATAATTAATAGAGAAGATATGCACTTCATGAGAAATCATATCCAAAGAATTAATAAACTGGTATTTTGATGTAGTGTGGATGGTTAAGTTATGTGTGTCAACCTCGTCTTTAAATTTAGCATTTAATTTAATGGAAATTGGTATATATTAGACAAAATAATAGCACTAGGAACCAATAAAAGTTTTGGTGTATGGTCGTTTTTCACCACCAAGAGCTTGTTTTCATGTAATTTAAAGATTTCGGATGATGGTCGATGGTTACTTCCTTTAAAACAAATATACCATACCTCATTTGTTTGATTGGGATGTGATGTGATCTGAGAATCTTTAATTGTTCCTATTCCTTGAAAATCTTCTTAATCTAAGATGTATACTTAAAAAGTAGTTGCTTCTGGTCAATGACTTAAGTCAACTACTGGTCGATGACTTAAGTCTAGATAGTATGAGTTCTTGTTTTATGTATTAAGCCTAGCAGGTATAGGAAAATCTCTCTTACCGGGAAGAGCAATACTTCCATCAGCTGGAAGGAAAATTTTGGAAGAATGCTTGGAAATGGTTATCTATTCTCTAATGCATTCACTAATTGCAGATCTATCTCTAATTTAGTTAGACATCTGAACTTGCTCTGATGTTCTTTAATATTCACTTGTCTGATTTTGGACCCTATTTTGCATGATGATATGTACAACTTTGTCACTTGTGTTTTGCGGATCAGGTGACTGGATCTCACACCGCTTAAAGATATCACTTTGTTACATCACGGATAATATTTCTTCATGTCTCGACCTGCCCTTAAATTTTCTCTTTATGAAAGTTGTTTTGATCTCTAAAGTAACTGTCTGAAGATGAAGGGATATATGAAATTATTATCTGGGGGTCATATGTGGAGGATTTTGGGTGAGATGTAAGAATGTTACTGAGTAAGTGGGATTATAACTGCTGTGAACTAATTTAGAACAGACTGCTTGCTTGGTGGCTGCTATGAGTGAATGTGAGATATATGACTGAGCTCTCTCATTCTCACTTCCTTTTAACTGCTGTCATTTGGACAGTTGCTAGAATTGCATTGGTGAAGCCTGAGAAGGCCAGAGGTGTTGAAGATGTTGTACTGCGTGCTGCTCAAATGGGTCAGATAGTTGAGAAGGTATGGCTGAGACTTCTTGGTCTATGACTTTTTTTCCATTATATTATCAAATTCTGTGTGAATTACAAAAAGCTTGTCTGATAGGTTTCTGAAGAGAGACTCATAACACTGCTGGAACAGATTAACACCCAGACAACTAAGCAGACAAAAGTCACTGTAAGTTCCTTTCTTATTCTTTTCCCTGTCGTGTTCGTGTCCCAAAACTCATAGGATTAGCTCAGATGCGAGCAAAGAGAATTGCTAAGTTGACGTTACTTTGGTTGATAATTTTGTCCCAGATCCAGAGGCGTCGGAATGTTCTTGAGGACGATGATTAGCTGAAATCTAAAGAACTGGAGTAGTTCCTGCCTGTACCATGTGATTAATTTGATGTCGAGACTTTTGCTTTACATGTATCGACGTAGGCAGTTATATTTTAAAGACGTCACCTCCTGCAGTTTGAATGGGGACTCCCATAGAATGAGTATCTATAGATGAGTGTTGGTATTCTCCTATTATTCTTCTTCCGTGAATGTTTAAGGCAGGAATCAATATAGGATTCTATGATGGTCTTCGAAGTAAGGAAAGCTGTTTTACCAGGATGATGCGATAAGCACCGTGGAATTTCAGGAAACATCTTAGGTGGTCGTGTTGGCCACTCAGCGATTAATCGGATCGTAAGGCTAGACGATTTCTTTTGCATGTTTACTGTTGAAGTGGTTGTTTGAAAGGTGGCAAAATGGGTCAATTTTTTCAAAATTTTCAATCTCAAATTAATTGGATAGGGTTTTCTGTGAGTACCCAACTTTTGTAAAGTGTAGGTCAAGATAGGTTCAAAAAGGTTAAGCCCATAGGGTTTGGGCCATGATGGATTTTGATTAAACCTACTTTAAGTTGACAAAAGTTAACTTAAGGAAAAAATAAAAAAGAAGTCAAATCTAGAAATTGGTCTGCAATATTGTCGACGAAAACCGTAATCTACAGAGGTGGAACTGTGGAGGCGGCACTGGTAGCAACGACGACCACTCTGGAGCTTGCTGTTGCTGGCAGATTGCGACGACGGCCACCACATATAGCCCACAGCGATTTGTACGGCCTTTATCTCCCCTTTGCCTCTCGTGCTCTCTCTCTCTCTCTCTCTCTCTCAAGGAGAGAAAATCGAGACAGAAATGAGTCAAGATCAAGGATCGTCCGGGCGTAGCAGCCGCTTGACCGTGGTGAAGGCGTGCTGCTTGGTGGTAGTGGCGTCTCGCCAGTGGCTGTGCTTAATGAATTGGGGTTTCGAGATTCTGATTCAGAATTTTTTTAGAAAATTCGATAAAGAATCTCATTTAAATAGAAGTCTTAGAAGATGGAAATTTCAAACTCTTCATTTCCACATTACGCAATCAAATTCAACAAGATAATGCCAGCGTGAACGGTAATGTACGTGCTTTGGGTAATCGACCAAGATGAAGAAACTTCCACTTGTGGGAATATTTAGAGATGATTACAGAGTAAAAACTACTTTAAGCTGCATTTGGCAGTCAGGATAAAATTTATCTAATCCTACGTTTGGTGTCTGCTTGATACATGATAAAATTGGATATAAATGAGATATAGGTCAGATAAATTTATCCCATGAGATGTGGGATAAAAGTCAATAGAATCCCTATGTCCATAATAGGAAAGTATTCCTTAAATAAAAAATTTATTAAATTAACAAATTTAAAATTATATTATAATATAAATAATATTTGAATTCTGATATAAGATATTGAATATAGAAAAGTAGAATATCCAATAAATATTGGATAGTATAGAAGATAAGGGTTCCCTCTTATTTTTATTTCTCAAACCGAGAGATCCGCGAATCGGGATCCTAATGCAAAAATATTTTTTAATTTAATGTTATTTTTATTTATATATTAGAATTTATTTCTATTTTATAATATAAAACTCAATACATTAATATATATTTATATTTATTACATATTTTAGGTATTTTAAAATTTTGGGAATATTGTTACAATATTTTATTAATAAAATTTTATTAGAAAATGACATAAGGGATGGAAAGAAATAAAAAAATTAATTAAAAAAGAGGAAAATAAAAATAAAAATAAAGATTGTTACCATCTATATCTATAAAATTTATAATTAAATTATATTGTTATGGCGGTTTAACCAAACAATAAATATGATATGATGTGAATATATCCAACTTTATTATTGAATCACCAAACACTGTCTATGATACGGTAAAATTCCCTTGATTTAATATCCTATTATATCCAATCATATCATAATTAGAAATCCAAACAATCAAACGTAGCTTTATAATTTTGCAAAAAACTTACTGGAAAAGTTTTGCCTACAATGCAAAAAGTGGAGTATGACTTGCGTGGTTCCATAAAGGGTGCGCATGCATGTACCTGGCAATATAGCCATCACAGTCAAATTTTAACTATTATTAATATATACATTACAAAAAACAAACTATTATTAATATATTACTTTGTTTGATGTATTATGTTCTTTGATAAAAGAGAGGAGAAAAGATTGTCATGTTATTGTATTGTTTCTATACTGTTAGCTAGTGAGGTCCTCACATGTAATATTTAGAGGTGAGCAATTTCAAGTTCCATCTAGAACCTCAAACCTACTCATCGAAATCGATTTCCTAAATTTTGGAACCTAGAACCTACTCTACATACTTTGAGACTTACCTTATTACCAGTTCTTATTACCAGTTCTAAGGTCTATCTAGATTTAATCTATATTCTTAATTGAATGATTGTAGTTATCACTGTAGAAATATTGTTCATACTATGGTGGATTGTGGTAGTACTGTAGTAGAAATGAAAACAATTATCATCTTTAATAACCACCATTTGCTACAATCTATCGATCGCAATTCATATTTATACATAAAATTATAAGATAATAATAAAGTAAAAGTCTCAGTTATGGATATCGCGGGATTTGGAAGCTCCTATTAGTGATTTCATATTACACACATTATTGGACGCTATGGAATGTCGCACGATCATGTGAAAACATAGCATAAGGAAAACACAAAGACTTGTTCTAGGTTCTCGGTTCCCCTTATAACTTAGAACCTACTAATCAAAACAGGTTACTCAATTTATGGAACTCAAAACCTACTCTATATATTCTAGAACCTTAAACCAGATCGGTGGCCTCATGGCATTTGTTGATGGGCATGGCTACATTTGCAGTGGCCATAGCTGGTACTGCTTCCATAGCTTCTTTGAGTGATGGGATCCCATTGGTTGAGGTATCAAAAGGGGGAGATTATTGAGGTTGTTCCTCATCGGTTGTGGAAGGGACCGGTGGTCGATTTATAAGTATAAAGAAAAGCTTTGATTTAGCTTTTGGTTGAGAGAGGCCAAAGATCACCCAACATTAGACACATTCTCCAATTCTTGAACATACAAGTGCACGTCACAGAAGAGACCTAAGAAAGAACCAAGTTCTTAGGACTCCTACAACCGCTTGTGGTCCTCCGCCATTGCCATGTTCGCACTTGCGCTTGCCTCCGCCGCTGTGTCTTATCCCTCGCCGCGCCTATTGCACCATCATTGATACACTGTCCAGCCGGGCTCGTTGAGTTTCTCACACGTTAGGGACGCTCTGGTTGCTGCTCCTTGGCTGGACATGCCTCGCGTGAATACCCTTGCCGTTTTTAGGTAATTTTTTAGTTTACTTGTTCAATATTATATTATATTGCCTAATTCGAATTATTTGATTATAACCTTTGGAAAATGCTAGGCATTAACTGATTAGGAAAGTTGCTGTATTGAAAGTCGAAATACTTAAGAATATTGAGCCGTGAGAGAGGATTAGGCTTTTCATTAATTTGACTTTGTGTTGCGGACCTTGGCGAATTATATGGTTTATTTGGTTTATTGCTTGTGTTGATTTTTAGTAAACTTCCCTATCTTAAATAATTATATAAAAAAATTTGCATGGCATGAATATTAGATTGCATTCATATTTATTTGCTATCTCAGAATTGCATATTTAGGATCAATAGTATCTTATATAATTTGCTAATTTATAATAGGATTTTATCTAAATTATTTCCTAAATTAGATTAGAAGATTTTAAAAATCACAAAAAATAATAATATCATGCATATCATTTAGAATAAGTTGCATTATTATCATGTCATCTATGCCTTATGATTGCCACATCATGTTGCTATGTCATCGCCATATAATTTTCACATCATCATTGTCGCCATGCCATTGCAATGTCATATGCCGTGTCATAGTTTCCATGTAATTTAGTAATTGCATATTTAGGGTCATATAAATCAAGATTTATGCCACTTAAATTAGTGCATTAATTTTAATTGTCATTAAAATTAGGTCGACAGATTGCATATTACTTTTCATGTTAAATTAGCTCGACACATAATTTAAAATGAAGATTGCATCCCATGCATTGATTATAGTTTAATTTCTTATTATAAAAGAAAAACCCAAAAAGTATTAGTTAGAATTCCATAAATATTTAGAGGTCACGTTTAGGTTATGCATTACTTTAAATTTGTGGATCCAGGCCCAGGGCCTGAGTCCTTATTTTCGGAATAAAAACGTATTTTTATTTTAAAAAACTAAAGATCGAAAATATTTAAAAAAAATCAGAAATAGTCTTAGAATCAAGCTTTGAATGGGTTGTTTTATGTAAGTTTTAGGTTTAGCCTGGTCTCATTTTAGCTGATATATATGATTAGACTTTTTTTAGCAAATGCTTGATATAATTTAGTCTTTTTTAGGAGGTCAACCTTTTAGGCGAGGAATTAAACTTGATTAAATTTTAGTGCGTGAGGGATCATGTCTCGGGGCTTATGACATGGTCATCTAATAGTTTTTGCTCGATGTTGAATCGGGTTTTCTTTTCTCGCATTTAGATAATTTCTTGGTTGTTTATATACAACATTGCATTTCAATAGGTTGAGTGCTTACTTTTCGCATCGCTTTTTAATAAATCGTGTGTTAATTTCTTTTCTAGATTAGGCTAGGTCTAGTTTTGACAATATTGAAAATAACCCTGCAAAAATATTGGCATGATCACTTAGGTAATAAACTATTTAGGCATCGAAAGGGCATTAATAAAAACATTAGCATAATCAAGTTCCCATGCTTAGAATCTCTAATCCGAATAAATTAAGAAGATACTCTCGCGTCTCAATTGGATTCTAGTCAACCCAAAATGACTAGTAGTGACTCCTAAAAAAAACTTAGTTGTTAAATAATATAGAAAATGTCTAATGTTAAGCGAGATATAGGTTTGGGAGAGCTTACACTCAAAATCAATGAATCGTTTGGATCAACCATTAAATGATGTGTTTGAGCTGTTTTTTAGGATGTCAATTTATACTGTTTTTTGAGTATATACTTCTAAATCTATTTGTCGGTGACTCAAAAAAATAGGTTGCGACACCAAGGAGACAACCAAGTGCACCTGGGCAGCGCCAAAAGCAATTTCTCGTCAGGTTATGGTGGTCCTGTCTCTAATACTCTCTTCCTTTTGTCTCTTTGGAACCAAGCTCAGATTAATGTTTGTTTTTTTCCCAACAACGTTTCGAATTATCTTCTTTCCTGATAATCAATCTATTTATTGGCGCTTCCTTTCTTCTCTCATAATCCTGCCCAATGGATTCGTTCATGCTAGTCACATGAAAAATGATATTGAGCAACCATATGATTTGTTTGCAGAAAATAGTGGAACCTACCTTGCTTCGCTTTTTTTTTTTCTTTTTCTTTCTTTCTTTCTTTCTTGCCTTCCAATCCATCGATCTTAATTTGAAAAACATCAGGTGATTACAACATGTGGCATCATTCATCGATAATCAATAAATTGCTACTTTAAGTAACTAACTGTTTCATCTCTCTCCTTATGAGTCTTTTAACTTTTTTAGGGTCAAAGTTGGGACTCGTAATTTTGAATGGTTTGAAATTTCAACTGCTTTAGTTAACAGTCGAGCCGATTATTCATTAGCAATGCTGTAATTAATTATGGTTCGATTCATACCCCCGACATAGAAATAAAACTTCTCCTCCTCTTCATTCTTGAATTAGCAACTTCATCGAGTGGTCAAAATTTGCGAGATATAAGGCTTTATTCTTTATATACTTTGAGAGGACCCTGTCTGTCATCCATTCCTTCGATTAGAGTACGCTATTTTTTAAATAAAGAAAATAATCGAAATTGACATGCAATTAAAAAGAGAACACTCAATTGTAATACTAAAAAAAATCGTTCGGGGAACTAAGAGGGACGATGAAACAAGTTATTGTTCTTACTTTTTCTTTCTTTTATCATTATAAGTATTGTTGTTTTGGGGAAGAACAACGTTTATTCTTCCTCAGTCGACGATTTATCAGGCATGGAGAATTCAAGAAGCTCTTTGCTCTTCTTCTCCTCTACCCCGACAAAAACTTGAGGGCCACATCGTTAGGACAACTTCGGGCGAAGGAGAGGGAAAACTTGAGGACCACATCGTTAGGACAACTTCGGGCGAAGGAGAGGGAAAAAAAAAGAACTTTCCCTTGAATACTATGTGTGATGAATTTAACTTATACGAGACAATCTTAGCTTACTTACGTGACATTGGAGAATGATATTATAAGTTCATACCTTTGGAAGAGAAAAATAGTTACCAATGAGAGAAAATTATAAACGAGATGAAAGCATTTAAGATGGCAGCCTCTGTTGACCTTATTAATACCGCATTCTCGTACACTTGCATCGATTGTCCAGCGTCAAGTATTATCGTTTTTTTATAAGAACATAGATTGAACTTTTGGTTTAAAGAGATTAAGTTTGCAAAAGAGAAAAAGTTTGTTGAACTATTCGTGGGGCTGTTTCTGTAATTTTACTAAAGTTTTTACATAAAGGAGATAAACAAAATAATGGTAAATTCCAGTTAAACGAAAACGCAATTAACGATGAGTTAGTTACTCCCGATGACCAGTTTAGGGTATCAATCCCATCTTTGATCCTTAATCACTCTCGCCACTCTCTCTCTCTTCTTCTCTTTTGGTTATGTGAAAAATTAAAATGGCGTTAAAAATTAGAGGTGTCAACAAAATGGGTCACTTACATTTTGAAGAGACTAGTTAAATGAATTTAAAAATTGAAAGTTTAAAATAAATCGGTCTTAAATGAGTTAGATTTAGAACCCATTTTCAACCCAAGCCTCAAAGTCACTTTCACTCTTTAACTTTATGAAAATGCTTTCTTTATAAAAATCGAAATTATAATTATTTTTATGTTTCATTTTTATTTTATTTTTTATTTTTCCTTTTTCTTTCTTTTTTCCCCCATTTTCTTCTTCCTCCTTCCTTAGCCGGTGGCTGGCATGGTGACGGCTGATGATTGGCCAAGAGAGGCTTGACCTTAGGCGAGCTTGAGGTTATGGATGACTAGTGAGGCTCAAACCTCACCAATTTGGCAAGACTTGAGCTTGCTGGTGTCGAGTGAGCTTGAGCTCATCGATCTGGCAAGGCTGAGGCCTCACCCATGACTAGCGAGGCTCGGGCCTTGCCGATTTGGCGAGACTCGAGCTCTTCGTTGATCTAGCGAGGCTGAGACCTCACTGAAGTCTGGTGAGGCTCAAGGCTCGCCGGCATTAGGTGAGCTTGATCTCGTCGATCTGGCAAATCTTAAGCTTGTTGATCTAGTGAGCTAGTTGCCGGCCGTCGTCGTGGTCAGCGGCCAGCTTAAGAAAAAGAAAAGAAAAGAAGAAAAAATAATAATTAAAAATTATATAAATTTTCCATTAAATTTGTATTGCATGAAAGTGTTTTAGCAATATAATTTTTTTAAAATATTGTAAAAAAAATAAGCTTTCTTAGGTTTAATTAAATGTTTTTCACATTTTCTATTTTATTTACTAATTTTTTATTTTTTAATTTACTTTTTAAATTTGATGCGCGGTTTTTATTCATGTAACATATATATGAAGAGCTTAAGGTGAATTAAATGAGAGGGGTTAATTTAACCTAAATTGAGTTAAATATTAATGTATTTTGGTAATATGGGTTGGGTTGGATATAGTCTAGTCAGGTATGGGTCATCAAATTTACATTGTATGAAAATATGTCAAAATGGGTTAAAGAGGTCAATATGAGTCGGACCATTTTCGACCCGACCCAAATCCGATTTGATCAATCCATTTGACGGCCCTATTAAAAATATTAAAACTCATTTATTGAACCATAACAAAGTAACAGCCTCATAGATTTTTGTTTGTCTTTTATATAATTAATTACGTACAATATAAAGTGCGGAGTAATCCAATTTAATAGTTGGGTATGATACCACCATCCTTGTACTTGCAATCTTATATGATATACGAGTGTATTCATCAATTAACAATTTTCTCGCAACCAATCCGGCCAAGTTTTGATATTTTGTCTCATGGAATGCTCATGATTCCTTAAAGTATCAATTGCGGAATATCGTTATTCATTGGCCTAATCTATGAGCTTTCAACATGGAAAAAGAACATAATTCCACCAAATCGATGATACGTAGATGTTATAGGTAGTATTTGCCATTTACCTTCAATTTTTAGTCGGACGAAATTGCTTCAGAGTGAGGCCATGTGCTTTCATAATAAAATGTTGACTATGCAACTCTTAGGGCAGAAGTCCACCACAAGTGCCATAACTTGGTACGCCGGGACACTTAGGTGCCATAACTTCAAAACGGTACACTTAAGTGCCACTTTTTTTTTTCGAGTGGGACACTTAAGTGCCACCTCCGGTGACCCTTGCCGGAAATCCTACTTGGCAATATTTTATTATTATTTTTTGCCTACGTGACTCGCCGGAGCTCCAAATCAGCATAAAAATTAAAAAAATTTTAAAAATTTTAATTTTAAAAATTAAAAAAAAAAAAAAAAATAAGAAAATTTTAAAAATTTTAAAAATTAAAAAAAGGGGGGAGGTCGAACGGGCGGGCGAGGGCTGAGCCCTCGTCGCGCCGCCGCCTCCCGCCGTCGCCGGAAGGGCCGGCGACGGAGGGGCGGGGTCGGCGGGGTCGCCGGCCCCGGCCGACCGACGGCAAGGGCTGCGAGCCCTTGCCGGATCGCGGCGAGGGCCACGACCCTCGCCCCAAATCTGGGCGAGGCTCGCGGGCCCTTGCCGCCGGTCGGCCGGCCTCGCCGCCCTGGCCCAGGCTCGCGACCCCGGCCGACCCTCCCAACTCCATCGCCGGCCCTTCCCGGCGGCGGCGAGGGCCCGCGACCCTCGCCGGCCCTTCCCGGCGGCGGCGAGGGCCCGCGACCCCTCGCCGGATCTGGGCGAGGGTCGCGGCCGACGCCCAAGATCCGGGCGAGGGTCGCGGCCCTCGCCCGATCCGGTGAGGGCTCGCGGGCCCTCGCCGCCTCCCCGCCGCCGGGAAGGGCCGGCGACGGAGTGGGGAGGGTCGGCCGGGTCGTCGGGCCCCGGCCGGGGCCGGCGGCAAGGGCCCGTGAGCCTCGCCCGGATCTCGGGGCGAGGGTCGCGGCCCTCGCCGCAATCCGGCGAGGGCTCGCAGCCCTCGCCGTCGGTCGGCCGGGGCCGGCGACCCGGCCGACCCTCCCCCGTCCGTCGCGGCCCTTCCGGCGACGACGGGAGGCGGCGACGGCGAGGGCTCACCCTCGGCCGCCCATTCGACCTCCCCCCTTTTTTTTTCTTAATTTTTAAAACTTTTAAATTTTTCTTAATTTTTTTAATTTTTCTTTTTTTTTTTAATTTTTTGAATACTTTATAATTTAATTAATTTATATATTATTATTTACACGTAGACACGAAACGGCGTCGTTTTTGCGTTTTCTCCGCCACGTCAGCGTGCAAAACGATGCCGTTTTTGACTAAACTTGCCGGAAAATTGCCACGTTAGCCATTTGGCCGGATTTTCGCCGGAGTGGCACTTAAGTGTCCCATTTTACTCCGATAATGGCACTTAAGGGTACCATTTTAAAGTTATGGCACGTAAGTGTCCCGGCGTGCCAAGTTATGGCACTCCAGGTGTCCCACACTCCAACTCTTAGTTTTGCAATTGCAAACATTGAGATTAATTTTTATTTATAGCTAAAATGTGAGAAACATAATGCACTGAGTAAGAGTGTTACTAAAATATAAACTAAACTACAAAAAATATCTGAGATAGGTGTAAATTGGAAATTAAAAGATTTAGTCATCTTTATATAATTTTACCCTACTTAAGAAGAAATAATATTGATAGTAAGACAATAAATGCACTATTGAAGAAAGCAGCTTCTTCACTATCTTCTAGAATTCTCTCCATATTTCTTAGTCACACATCATCAAAGAAAAACCAATGTAAAGCCTCCACAGCACCTCCAGCCTTCTCTAGAATAGACCATCTAGTCGTTAAAAAAATAATAGATATTTGTATTAGAAGAATGTGGAAGGCTAGAAAGTTTGTTTAAACACCAACTTTGGGGTGTGGAGTAGAAAGGGCTCCATCATAGGTGTGTGTTGAGGCTTTTGCTCTTACAATAATAAGAGAAACTTTATTATAATCAAGCTTTTGAAATTCTACATGTACCAACCATTTTGTTACCATAGAATGAAAGAAGTGATCGATGTCATGCTCGAATAGGGATTGATCTTCATGGATTGTAGAGTCAATATTAGATTTACCATGATGAAGAGAGATATTGGGTTGAGAAAATAATCATTCCTTCCTACAAGATTTGGTAGAATGAACATATCCAAACCGAAACGAAACGAACTGTTCCAAGTTCTATATATGAACTTGCTCGTATCCACCTCTGATTCATGTAGATATTCCCGTATCTCCCCAAGTTCAAAGCCAGTATCACTGCCACTCTTGATCCTTGTTGGTCAATAGCATCTTGACAAGCTATTTCTTTTCTGCCTTCTCCTCTCCAAAGGCCAAGGGATTCTCACCACCCGAGAAATAGCCCTTATCCATCTTACCATAAAGGGGGCTTGAAAGTTTGGAATTTGTGCAGTATTTTGAGAAAAAAATTTCACGTCAAGGCCAATCGCAACCATATATTCACATATGCCTGCATTTAGATCTAAAGAAAGCATACCGTGTCATATAAATTGATAAGAGAATTTTTATGGGAGAATAGAAGAAGTTATAGTGAACAACGGATTGAAGATGTCGTGGCAAAATAGTGTGTTTGTATGTGAGGGTGGACATTAAATGATTGCCCTAGATACCAATCGAGAAGTATTTGCTAAATTGATGCAACTGCAAACTTATTGAGAATCCCTGTGAGGTTGGGATTGAATTAATTAAGGAAGAATTATTAATAGATAAAATGTTCATTTGCAGTTTATGTTGCAATTCTCTATACACTAACTCCTGTTATAATGCATAATCAACGCTTTGAGAATTGAACATTTGCTCATATATTATGTTGGGCCACTCATTTACAAAATCCTATATGTTGTGTCTTATAATTTTAGTAGTACGTCCACCAGGACACTTTTTTATCAATATTTGATAAGGAAATGTTTTTTGTTTCCAATATATTTATCACACAAAAAACACAGTGCGTTGGATATGACAAACTTTTTTATTGAGATGATTAATAAGTGTCTTGGAAACATTTATTAACAAAATCTTTAGAATAACAACAATTTTCCCTCTTTAAACGATCAATTTATCATTAAAAAAAAAACACCAAAGAATGCAATTTATGCACTTCTAGATCTTTTCAATTTTATATTGTCTATGAATTCATAATTAGCAGTTGATGCTTTAGGTTGACTCCAACTATTAAGGGGTTTTTCGTAATATGAATCCTTTACCTTTTATTTATTACTTTAGTACAATTTAAATTGATGGGAGAATTCGGCGCACATAGAATTATCTACAATCTCTGGGAAGATGATCAGGGATTCCTAGAGCTTGGCTTTGATGCGGATCCGTATGCGAGTATCTTTCACTGATGCTTTATAGACGAGTAGCTTTCACCACTCTTGTCAAATTAGCATGTTTGTATGAGTTTCAGGATATTTCATTTAAAGGGGTCAAATGAGATGAGAAGAACATGTAAATGGCAAAAGAATTTTCCGCCTTCCCCTCCCCACTTGAGAAGTGTGCCACTTGGGGCAACTCCAGTGGTTGCATTTTCACTTTAAGCGGTGTGGACAATATGATTTTTTTTTTTTTACATTCTTTTAGTTATTCAAATTTGCATATGGGAAAAATATTTTCTCGATGTTTAGCAAGGAATTGGGGAGCAATTACCTACTCAGTACCATCAGTTCTGATTGGATCAACATTTTTGACCATCTTCAATTGTGGGGTTACATTTTTGGATTATATAGGAAATATCAATATTGGCGAAAGTGTGGTATCCATGTCAATTACGATGGAAAGTCCGAATTATGGAGTAATCCGATTTTTTATATAGCAAGAAAAATGACTCCGACATCTAAATGCTTACCTCCTCCGTGATGTACACTTAAAAAACGCACGGATCTGTTTTATGTCGGTATCGTACTTGTTTTTATCCATAAATCGGTAAGACACTAATTGGATTTGCAGCCCGTGGACCTTGATAAGGCTCTAAAGGTTATTCCACTTTATCAAGTGGATTTGGCAGCTTGTGGGCTGCTCTCGGTCCACAAAGCATGCAGGTGCAGTCCTTAAAATTGGACATCAATTTTCTCCCTCTCTATGATGTATTTTTTAAGGACTTTAACTACTACTTGTATTGTAAATAATTACTTGTTGACTTGAAAGGTCTTGACATATAATCACTCGGAAAAAAAAAAAACGAAGCATCCTATTAATAAGTGAAGTTTCCTAACACGGTTTAGAAGAATCCAGGCAACTGTACAGCCCATCATTCTTCCCTCCCCCCTTGAAGTTTCCTAGGCAACTGTACAGCCCGTCATTCTCTCTCTCTCTCTCTCTCTCTCTCTCTCTCTCTCTCTCTCTCTCTACGATCAACGACCGTTTACTTGGACAAAAGCCCTCAACCCTTTGTTTAGTATTTTGTGATTTAAAATGTGGGGCCAGATTGTTAATGCCTACCATTCACGGGGTCGTGATCCATGATTGGCTTCCATGTGAATGAATGTAATGTTGCCGTGTGTTTCTAATGAATGCGAGAATATAAGTTAAGATAGATAAAAAAAAAAAAAAAAAAAATTAAAAAGGGCAGAACTTCATAAGAACGACTTGAAATTTCGGCAAAAATTATTCAAAAAGCCATAAATTTATTGTATGGTCATTGATTCAATTCTAAACATTTTGATTGTGACAAGTTAGTCCTAAATTTTTTTTACTTATTAATTTAGTAATAAATCTTTTGATAATTTAGCAATTTAGACTTAATTCTTTTAACAATTCTCCAATTTAGTTCGTCAGCTAATTTTGACAATAAATTGTTAGTGGTTTAGTTAGTATCGACTGTCATACATCACACAACTTGCATTGACTTAGACACTTTTCATGATTCAAATGCAAAGTTAATTAAAAATTAGATCAACTTAGACATTGTTATTAGATCAATATATCATGATGATAGTACAAATAAATCTCCTAGATCAAAGGATGACTATTTGGTACGTTGAGGATTTGCTTGTTGGATTCTTCTCGCATTTGGATAGGAGATCAAGATCTTTTAAAAGGAAGTTTTGCCATAATCTTGAAATTTCATCCGTAAGATCAATTGAGAAGGAAAAAATATATTAATTTGAGTGAATGTGAAAGATAAAGCAAGATGAGGAAAATGTTCACTCCAGTGGATTAGGTTTCGTTAGGTGAATTATAGTATAACATTTGGACTTCATTCTTTTCAATATAAAAAATAAAATGTCCACTCCTTTTTTTTTTCTTTTTTAAGTTCCCCAACTACCAGCAGAAGTAAATACCATGACGAGATTGCGAGCATGTCATCAATTTGGCCAAAAAATAGGGAAAACCAACAACAAAAAGAACCGCAGACAAGAGAAGCTTTAAATATGTAACATTCACTTCTCCTGCTGATTTTATTTGAAATGATTCGTTTTTTTTTATTATAATCATTGCCTATACATTACAACAATCAATCATTGGAAAATGTAAAGGATTTTTTAGTAGATTGCTTAGCAAGAGCCTAGATAACAAACGTCAACACATTGCTTTTTAAAAAAATGCTTTTGCGACACTTTGAATAGCTGTTAATTCTGACAAAAAAAAAGAAAATAAAAAATAGCTGTGAATTAAGGGGTTAAGCGCTTTTATAATCAATTCATCCATTCAATTATATGACTTCAACTTAAAGTAATTTGAGAGCACATCCGCAGCCCTTTTTAAGAGTCGTATCCGATACACGTGAGTGGACCATACACATATTGAGGGAAAATTGTCCAATTACGATGGCCAATTTAATTTTAAATTTTAAATTACGCCAATTAAATTATGAACATTTCAATTACGCTAATTTATTCATAAACATATTAAAGATTTGTCAATTCAATTTTAAACCTTTTAATAATTTGCCAATGTAGTCTTTGAGTGATATTTGACTAAAATTACCTGAAAGGACTATGTTGGCAATTTGTTTTAAAGATTTAGGACTAAATTGCCAAATAGTCAAAATGTTTATAACTAAATTAGCATGATTGAAAGGTTTATAGCTAAATTGGTTACCATATAATAAGTTCAATATTATATCTGACATAATTGAAATTTTTTAGACTTAAATTAGCTACTGTACAATAAATTTATGATTTTTTTGGATAATTAGCCTCACTTATCGTGAGATCAATCGAACTTGCCAAATTTCGAGATGCCCATCAATGAGAACGGGGAGAAATAAAGTAATAAGCTTCTGAAAACAACAATGATGCAGCCAAACCGCGTCCAACCGCGTTGCGTCCCCAGATCCCGCCGCCCACTATTCATTTCCCCACACGAAACTGCTATCTCTCTCCACGACACCGCGTGCCATACAAGTTTCCCATCCATATATAAACACCTTCCAAGCTCTGCTCATTCCCACAGATCATCCTAAAACATAGACAGCTTTCTGATCATTTTTGTACACATCCAGCTCAGCAAAATCTGAGAAAGGCCCCATACAAAGCTAAGCCCCATTTCATCAGTCATCTCACACCCTGCACACTCTCTTTTCATCTTCTCTCATTTATCCTTTTGCAGCTGCAAGACTTTCTCAAAGCAAACACTACTCAGCTAGAGAGTGAGAAAAGATGCCGAGGAAGACGTCCGGGGTTTCTCGCCGCGCGTGGAACCTCCTGCGCCTGGCGCTGCTCTGGGCGAGGAAAGGCGGGGCGTTCAAGTTGCAGCTCCGCCTTGTGCCCAAGTTCCTCAAGACCATCGGCCAGGCGACGCCGCGCAGCCAGATCTGGTACAGGGAGCGCGAGCTCTCCTTTGATAAGACCCCGGTTGTCCACGTGAAGATGCATCGCCCGGGGTCGATGCGGTTTCCCTTGCCGCACATACCGTGCATAAATCCCCACGTCGATTTTGACCCAGAGTTTGACGAGGACGACCGACTGTGCTATGGGTATGAAGCCGTGAGGCAGAGCTTCCTTGAAAACGGAGGCGAAGAGGGAACTCATTTCGATGAGGAGCAGGCGGAGGATGGAAGAGTGGAAATTGAGGAAGATCGAGGGATCGACACAAGAGCAGAGCAGTTCATAGCTAAATTCTATGAACAAACGAAGTTGCAAAGGCAAATTTCATACCTTCAGTACAATGAGATGCTAAACCAAAGCGCGAGCTAATCCTCATTCAGCATTGATGATTTTCGCACCACATTCCATTTTTGTCAATGTATTTTTGTAAAAGAGTCGCGGCACTTTGTAAATAGTGCAAAGTTCTTGAGAGTTTCATTAATTTTTTGTCCACAGCTTTGGTGATTGATTTCTTTGGTAAGAGACAACCAGACCACCTAAAATGTCATAGCATATAATGCAAATAGAGATGAGAAGAACTTCGGAACAAAAATCATTCTGCATCAGCTAAGCAACTCTTTTGCAGGTTCGGTACATGCTCTTTGGGTTCAAGCCTCAAGGCTGCAAATTCGCCTCTAGCGCATGACGAAGGATCACGAAAAGCAGATCAAAATTCTGCTCGAGAATTAAAATTGCTTTGAAAAGATTTAGCAAAGCCAGAATTCCCATCCGACCCCAAAAAAACTAGAATTTCCTTAATCTTTTCACAAGTCAATCATGCACATCTTGTAGAGAAAAAAAAGGCCTTACATCGTTGGATTACTAATTTACTATAATACAACAATGAAAAAATACGACATATCTTAGAAGGGTACAGAATTGTTCTTAGCAATACCTCACCGACCTGGTGAGACTTGAGCTCGCAAGACTCGAGGCGTGACTGATTTAAATGCAGAAGAACTATTGTTATATTTTTCTCCATTGCCATCATCATGTTTCTCCTTATTAGGGTTACTTGTTAACAATTCCCTTTGCCGATTTTCTTGGAGGGAAAACTCTAATCGAATTGGCTATGCTTCATTAGGCAGCAACAAACTCCCTAGCGAGTTGGCAGGGGGAGGTAGATATCTCATTCATGTCATTTTGCTTGCCGTGTCTTCCTTTCAGCTGCGGGTTTCATTAACAATGGTTTTCGTAAGAACATACTCATGATTCAAGATTAGGATTATATCCTGACAGGAATGTTCATCCTAGAAGGCATACTGCATTGAGCAGTAACCCGACCACTCTACGAAGTTCAAACGAGTTCTCTTCACGCCCTAATGATGGAAGGCGTACCTCTTTTGGAGGAAAAACGGGGATGACCACCCCTTTTGAATCAGGAATAACTTCAAATTCGTGAGAATCGTCTTGGATGTGTCACTTCACCCACCTGATACAAAACAGCGGTAATCACAAATCTTCTGTAATGGATGGTGTCCAGATCTCTTCATCGCTTGCATGCTTGGGTGAGGACTCCGACCTTAACTATGATTTAGGTGGAAAATTTAATGGGTTGAGCACGGCAGCTCCTCCACAGCTAATTCAATAATTTGCATTTCTTCACTTGGATGGTCCTATGTATGTCAATTTGGATGGCGCGAGGTGTAATATATAATTATTAATGCAGGAAGGTTTTTCAGCTTCTTTGGTTTTAGAATATTTAAATAATAAATCACGCATTCATGTAACCAAACTTAAACTTTTATAATAATTTTAAACAATCCCATGAAATCTCACGTGATATCAAAACTGTAAGTCCTAAATTCGACTCTTTCCAAGCCCCAGCGAAAGACAATTGACAATTAGCATATAATGATTCTATAGGAGATAGATCAGAGGGAAAATAGTGGCCAGTGGCATTCTATCTAACGTCGATTTCCCATGGTGTCATCACACCTGTTAATTACCCTAACCCTTTCACTTTAAATATCAAGTCGCTAGCTCATTTGGAGACTTCTGATCATTTGCACTTCCATTTCATCTATACTTGGGCACTGCTAAACTTCCGCATTTTCGATTCTGGGATTTCCGCCGTTGAACCATAAAAAACTCTCCACACAATTCACTTCTCTTAGCAGCTCGACACTCTCACCTGCCACCTGAAATTCGAACCAATTAAAATTACCTTTTCCTCCTCTTGCTGCATCCCAACTTCATCACGTTTTCGGTGCTAGTGTTGTGCATCCTCGACCCTTCCGCATGAGTATGGTATCATGAGAGCAAACCTTCCAAACACACTCTAGAGAAACAGTGTTTGGCTTCTTTGTTTTAGTTAAAGAGCACTACTGGCGTTCATCCATAAGGCAATAAAAGGGGAATCTTTCCAGGATAAAAAATGATAGAAGCCCTCAATTTGGGCTTGAATCAAATAGAGGTTTCCAAAAGAAATGGTTCAGCTTCAACTAGTGAATTAGGGTGCTTTTGGTAACATTACTGTTCTCGGAATAAGTTTCTTTTTAGAAATAATTTTTTCTATTTCTATTTCCTAAAATAATTTCTGAGTAAATGAATACGTTTGAGCATGAATGATAACCATTCTAGTCAGAAATTGATCTCTAAAATAGAAATAGATTTTTCTAATCTTTATATTTATATCATTGGATGAGTTTCTAAGCAAAAATATGCATTTGATAATGACACAATATTTATATTTCTAAAATAAAAATTTGTTTGATAACGACACAAAATATCTCGCTCCCAAGTGGCGGTGGATGGCGAGAGGCGATAGACTGATGGCAAGCAGCAAGAGGCGAACAGTGGCAATGATTGGTAGAGGGTAGCCAATGGCAGGCGAAAGCGGCGGATGGCGGGCGGTAGCAGTGAAGACAAGCGAATATATTCCTTGACAACTTTATGTGAAATAGAAAAATTAACCAACGATACCAAATGATTTTTATATTTTATTTTTTATTTTAGGGAATAATAGAACAGAAAAATAGAAACATAGGAATGTTACCAAACGGAGCCTTAGATTTATTTTTAAAATTCTTGATTAATTTAAAGGTGATGAGACAACTAGCAAATGGGCATCATAGCCCTTTTCTTATTTTATTTTTTTGGCTTCGATTCAATTTAATATTATAAGGGTTAATACCTTGAAAAACTCCAAATTGGTACACCTGTAACAAATTTACCCTAAACTATTTTTTTTTACCACCAAAATCCCCAAACTGATATACCTTTGACAAATTTACCCCAAATTGGTACATTTGTCATAAATTTACTCTCTGTTAGTTTTCGTTAAATTTTACTGTCAAATTATTAAGTTAAATGACATGTAACAGTTGACTGATATATCAATTTGGAATTTTACGTTCTGTTTGTCACGGTTTACAATTTTTGTGATTTTTTTGTGGTATTAATCTAATTTAGCTAAGGGTATATTTATCATAAATTTACCAGTTTGGGGTTTTTTGTGGTCGAATAAATTAGTTTAGGATAAATTTTTCATAAATGTACCAGTTTATGATTTTTTTATGGTCAGTCGGGTTAAATTTATTATAGATGTATCAATTTGAAGTTTTTCATGGTTAAAAAAATAGTTTTGGGTAAATTTGTCACATGTATACTAGTTTAGGGTTTTTTAAGGTATTAACCCATATTATAATGACTTGCTGGTGCCTGTGAATTGCCATGAGATTTGGGCCAAACTGGCACTTATAATTTGCATTGTCGTCTTAGAAATAAGAAGAAAATGACAAGATAATACTTCCTTAAAATGAAAAGAAATTTGTATTCATGATGACCTCTTAGTTGTTGATCAATTGAGAATTGAAGATTTTATTTTGATCAATAAAAAAAATTCCACTAAAATTTAAAATATTATTAAATAAATTTATGGAAAAGTTATATTGGGCGGCAGAAGATAAGAGTTTTGAAGTGTTTTAAATGAAAAAAAAAAAAGTCAAAATGCATGAACTACACAAACCAAATAAAATGTTAAGAAATCAATCCGAAATACATAAATCTATAGATTCTTGGGTTGTCAATTTTCTCCTTCTTTATGCTGTATTTTTTAAGGACTTTAACTACTACCTGTATTATAAATAATTACTTGTTGACTTGAAAGGTCTTGGCTTATAATCACTTGGAAAAAAACGAAGCATCCTATCAATAGGTGAAGTTTCCTAACATGGTTTAGAAGAATCCAGGCAACAGTACAGCCCATCATTCTTCTCTCTCTCTCTCTCTCTCTAGGATCAACAACCGTTTACTTGGACAAAAGCCCTCAACCTTTGTTTAGTATTTTGTGATTTAAAATGTGGGGCCAGATTGTTAATGCCCACCATTCACGGGGTCATGATCCATGATTGGCTTCCTAGTGAAAGAATGTGATGTCGCCGTGTGTTCGCCGTGTGTTTCTAATGGAAAATGCGAGAATATAAGTTAAGATAGATAAAAAGAAAAGAAGGGGGGCAGAACTTCATAAGGACGACCTGAAATTTTGAGAAAAATTATTCAAAAAATCATAAATCTATATTGTACTGTCATTAATTCAATTCAGAATCTTTTAATTGTGATACATTAGTCCTAAAATTTTTTAGAATTATTAATTTTTCCATAAATATTTTAATTGTTCCGATTTAGTCATAAATCATTCGATAATTTATCAATTTATTCTTAATTCTTTTAACAATTTGCCAATTTAGTTCTTTCGGCCAATTTTGACAATAAATCGTTAGTGGTTTGGTTAGTATATACTGTCGTACATGACAAAACTTGCATTGACTTAGACAATTTTCATGATTCAAATGCAAAGTTAGTTAAAAATTAGATCAACTTAGACATTGTTATTAGATCGATATATCTTGATGATAGTACAAATAAATCTCCTAGATCAAAGGATGACTATTTGGTACGTTGAGGATTTGCTTGTTGGATCCTTCTCGCATTTGGATAGGAGATAAAGATCTTTTAAAAGGAAGTTTTGCCAGAATCTTGGAATTTCATCCGTAAGATCAATTGAGAAGGAAAAAAAATATTAATTTGAGTGAATGTGAAAGATAAAGCAAGATGAGAAAAAATGTTCACTCCAATGAATTTGGTTTCGTTAGGTGAATTATAGTATAACATTTGGACTTTATCCCTTTCAATATATATATATATAAGAGGTTAATATCCTAAAAAAATCTCAAACTAATGCACTTATAATAAATTTACCCAAAACTAATTTTTTTACCATAAAAAAACCCAAAACTGGTAAATTTTTGACAAATTTACCATAAACTGATACACATATGACAAATTAACACTATGTTAATTTCCGTTCAATTTTACTATCAAAATTTTTTTTTTTTTTGGTCGCAATTTTTACTATCAAATTACTAAGTTGAATAACATGTGACAGTTAATTGGATACCGATTTACGATTCTACTCTTCATTTGTCACGGTTATACAATTTTTGTGATTTTTTGTGGTATTAATCCAATTTAATGGAGGGTATATTTGTCGCAAATGTACCAATTTAGGGTTTTTGGTAATTAAATAAATTAGGTTGAGGTAAATTTGGTACAGGTATACCGATTTCAGGTTTTTTTATGGTCGATTGGGGTAAATTTGTCACATGTGTACTAGTTTGAGGTTTTTCATGGTAAAAAATTAGTCTTGGATAAATTTGTTACACATGTACCTATTTAGGATTTTTCAGGATATTAACTTTAAAAAAAAAATATTCATTCTTTTTTTTTTCTTTTTTAAGTTCCCCAACTACCAGCAAAAGTAAATATCATGACGACATTACAAGCACATCATCAATTTGGCCAAAAAATAGGGAAAACTAACAACAGCAAAAAAACGAAGACAAGAGTCGCTTCAAATATATAATATTCACTTCTCCTGCTAATTTTATTTGAAATGATTCATTTTTTTTTATTATATTCATTGCATATAACATTAAAACAATCAATCATTGGAAAATGTAAAGGATTTTTTTGTAGATTGCTTAACAAGAGCCTTGATAACAAACGTCAACACATTGCTTTTAAAAAAATGCTTTTGCGGCACTTTGAATAGCTGTTAATTCTGAAAAAAAAAAAGAAGCTGTGAATTAAGGGGTTAAGCGCTTTTATAATCAACATTTCATCCATTCAATTATATGACTTCAACTCAAAGTAATTTGAGAGCCCACCCGCAGCCCTTTTTAAGAGTCGTGTCCAATACACATGAGTGGTTGGAACATTCCCATACACTTATTGAGGGAAAATTATTCAATAACGATGGCCAATTTAATTTTAAATTTTAAATTATGTTAATTTAATTATAAATCTTTTAATTACGCTAATTTATTCATAAACGTATTGACGATTTGTCAATTCAATTTTCAACATTTTAATAATTTGTCAATCTAGTATTTGAGTGATATCCGGCAAAAATTACCCGAAAGGACTATGTTGTCGACTCGTTTTAAAAATTTAGGACTAAATTAGTAAATAGTCAAAATATTTATAACTAAATTAGCATGATTAAAAGGTTTATGACCAAATTGGTTATTGTACAATAGGTTCAATATTATATTTGCATAATCGAAATTTTTTAGACTTAAATTAGCTATTGTAACATAAATTATGATTTTTAGGACAATTATCCTCACTTATCAAGATTCATCGGACTCACCAAATTTCGAGATGCCCATCAGTGAGAATGCGGAGAAATAAAGTAATAAACATCTGAAAACAAACAATGATCCAGCTACACCACGTCCGACCGCGTTGCGTCCCCAGATCCCGCCGCCCACTATTCACATCCAGACACGAACTGCTGTCTCCACAGCACCGCGTGCCAAACAAGTTTCCCATCCATATATAAACACCTTCCAAGCTCTGCTCATTCTCACAGATCATCCTAAAACAGAGACAGCTTTCTGATCCTTTTTGTACACATCCAGCTCAGCAAAATCTGAGAAAGGCCCCATACAAAGCTAAGCCCCATTTCATCAGTCATCTCACACCCTGCACACTCTCTTTTCATCTTCTCTCATTTATCCTTTTGCAGCTGCAAGACTTTCTCAAAGCAAACACTACTCAGCTAGAGAGTGAGAAAAGATGCCGAGGAAGACGTCCGGGGTTTCTCGCCGCGCGTGGAACCTCCTGCGCCTGGCGCTGCTCTGGGCGAGGAAAGGCGGGGCGTTCAAGTTGCAGCTCCGCCTTGTGCCCAAGTTCCTCAAGACCATCGGCCAGGCGACGCCGCGCAGCCAGATCTGGTACAGGGAGCGCGAGCTCTCCTTTGATAAGACCCCGGTTGTCCACGTGAAGATGCATCGCCCGGGGTCGATGCGGTTTCCCTTGCCGCACATACCGTGCATAAATCCCCACGTCGATTTTGACCCAGAGTTTGACGAGGACGACCGACTGTGCTATGGGTATGAAGCCGTGAGGCAGAGCTTCCTTGAAAACGGAGGCGAAGAGGGAACTCATTTCGATGAGGAGCAGGCGGAGGATGGAAGAGTGGAAATTGAGGAAGATCGAGGGATCGACACAAGAGCAGAGCAGTTCATAGCTAAATTCTATGAACAAACGAAGTTGCAAAGGCAAATTTCATACCTTCAGTACAATGAGATGCTAAACCAAAGCGCGAGCTAATCCTCATTCAGCATTTATGATTTTCGCACCACATTCCATTTTTGTCAATGTATTTTTGTAAAAGAGTCGCGGCACATCGTAAATAGTGCAAAGTTCTTGAGAGTTTCATTAATTTCTTTTCCACAGCTTTGGTGACTGATTTCTTTGGTAAGAGACAACCAGACCACCTCAAATGTCTTAGCATATGATGCAAATAGAGATGAGAAGAACTTCAGAACAAAAATCATTCTGCATCAGCTAAGCAACTCTTTTGCAGGTTCGGTACATGCTCTTTGGGTTCAAGCCCCAAGGCTCCAAATTCACCTCTAGTGCATGACGAAGGAAAACGAAAAGCAGATCAAAATTCTGCTCGAGAATTAAAATTGCTTTGAAAAGATTTAGCAAAGCCAGAATTCCCACCCGACCCCAAAAAACTAGAATTTCCTTAATCTTTTCACAAGTCAATCATGCACATGTTGTAGGGCAAAAAAGGGGCCTTACATTGTTGGATTACTCATTCAATATATTACAACGATCAAAAAATATGACATATCTTAGAAGGGTACATAATTGTTATTTGCAATACCTCTGGTGAGACTCAAGCTTGCCGGCGTCGAGTAAGGTTGAGCTCGTTGATTTGGCAAGGTTGAGGTCTCGCCAATTTGGCGAGACTTGAGCTCATCGGCATCAAGTGAGATTGAGCTCTTTGCTTATCTAGCGAGGCCGAGACCTCATTGACGTGTGGCAAGGGTCGAGCCTCACCAATTTGTGGAGGTTCAAGCTTGCCAGCGTCGGGCGAGCTTAATCTCGCCAATCTTGAGCTTGCCTGTGGCCAATTGCCGGCCGTCAATGTGGTCGATGGCCAGCCTAAGAAGAAGAAAATTAAAAAGTATATTTTTTAAAAATAAAAATAATTAAAAATTCAATTTTTAAAAAAATAACTAAAAATTGTCAATTAAATTTGTATTGCATGAAAGTATTTTAGCAATATCATTTTGAAAAAAATCATAAGAAATAAGCTTTCTTAGGTTTAGTTAAATGTCAATATAATTTTTAAATTGATGTTATATATGAAGAGCTTAAAGTGAATCAAATGAGTGGGGCTAATTTAACATAAATTGAGTTGAATATTAATATGTTTCGGTAATATGGGTTCGGTCGGGTATAGTCAAGTCGGGTATGGGTCATCAAGTTTACATTGCATGAAAATGGGTCTAAACAGATTATATGGGTCAATATGGGTTGGACCATTTTTGACTTGACCCAAACCCAACCTGACCCATTCATTTGACAGCCTTATAAAAAATATCAAAACTCATTTATTGAACCATAACAGAGTAACAACCTCACAGATTTTTGTTTATCTTTTACATAATTAATTACATGCAATATAAAGTGCGGAGTAATCCAATTTAATAGTTGGGTAGTTTTAATACATCGATCCTTGTACTTGCAATCTTATATGATATACGAGTGTATCCATCAATTAACAATTTTATTGCAACCAATCCGGCCAAGTTTTGATATTTTGTTATAGCATTTTTTATTTTATCTCATGGAATGCTCATGACTCCTTAAAGTTCAATTGCGAAATATCGTTATTCATTGGCCTAATCTATGAGATTTCAACATGGAAAAAGAACATAATTACACCAAATCGATGATACGTAGATGTTATATGTAGTGTTTGGAGTGTATCCATCAATTAACAATTTTATTGCAACCAATCCGGCCAAGTTTTGATATTTTGTTATAGCATTTTTTATTTTATCTCATGGAATGCTCATGACTCCTTAAAGTTCAATTGCGAAATATCGTTATTCATTGGCCTAATCTGTGAGATTTCAACATGGAAAAAGAACATAATTACACCAAATCGATGATACATAGATGTTATATGTAGTGTTTAGAGTGTATCCATCAATTAACAATTTTATTGCAACCAATCCGGCCAAGTTTTGATATATTTTGTTATAGCATTTTTTATTTTATCTCATGGAATGCTCATGACTCCTTAAAGTTCAATTGCGAAATATCATTATTCATTGGCCTAATCTATGAGATTTCAACATGGAAAAAGAACATAATTACACCAAATCGATGATACGTAGATGTTATATGTAGTGTTTGGCATTTACCTTTAATTTTTAGTCGGATGAAATCGCTTTGGTGTGAGGCCATGTGCTTTCATAATAAAATCTTGACCATGTAACTCTTACTTTTGCAATTGCAAACATTGAGATTAATTTTTATTTACAACTAAAATGTGAGAAACATAATGCACTGAATAAGAGGATTACTAAAATATAAACTAAATAAGGAAAAATATCTGAGATAGGTATAAATTGGAAATCAAAAGATTTAGTCAAATTGACGTGATTGTTTATCTAATTTTATCCTACTCAAGAAGAAATAATATCGATAGTAAGACAATAAATGCACTATTGAAGAAAGCACCATCTTCTCTGTCTTCTAGAATTCTCTCCATATTTCTTAGTCACACATCATCAAAGAAAAACCAATATAAAGCCTCCACATCACCTCTAGCCTTCTCTAGAATACTCCATCTAGTTGTTAAAAAAATTAGATATTTGTATTAGAAGAATGTGGAAGGCCAGAAAGTTTGTTTAAACCCCAACTTTGGCCACCTATATAAAAGAGCAAGGGCTTCATGTTTGGGGTGTAGAGTAGAAAGGGCTCCATCATGGGTGTGTGTTGAGTCTTTTGCTTTTACGATAATAAGAGAAAGTTAATTATAGTCAAGCTTTTGAAATTCTACATGTACAATTCCATTTTAATTTTAGAAGTAAAACCAACTATTTTGTACCACATAATGAAAGAAGTGGTTGATGTCATGCTCGAATAGGGACTGATCTTCATGGATTGCAGAGTAGAGATTGGATTTACCATAATAAAGAGAGTACTAGGTTGAGAAAAAAAATCATATTGAGGCGGTCCTTCCTAAACATTTGGTGGAATGAACCCATCCAAATTGAACAGTTTTGTCTGTGAACTTGGTGGCATCCACCTCCAATTCACGTAAATATTCTCGTATCTCGCCAAGTTTAAGGCCAGTATCATTGCCACTTGATTCTTGCTGGTCAATAGCATCTTGACAACCCACTTGATTCTCACCACTCAAGAAATAGCCCTCACCCATCTTACCATAATGGGGGCTTGAAAGGTCGGTATTTGCACAGCATTTTGAGAAAAGTTGTTCATGTCAACGCCAATCACGGTCATATATTGACCTATGCCCATGTTTAGATCTAAAGAAATATACAATGTCATATAAACTAATAAGAGAATTTTTATGGGAGAATAGAAGAAGATATAGTGAACACGGATTGAAGATGTCGTGGCAAAATAGTGTGTTTCTATGTGAGGGTGGTCCATTAAATGAATGACCTAGATACACCGATTGAGAAGTATTTGCTAACCGCAAACTTATTGAGCATCCCTTTGAGGTTGGGATCGAATTGATTAAGGACAAATTATTAATAGATAAAGTGTTCATTTGCATATTATGTTGTAATTCTCAATACACTAACTCCTCTTGTAATGCATAACCAATGTTTTGAGAATTGAACATTTGCTCATATATTATGCAGGAACACTCATTAACAAAATCCTATATGTTGTGTCTTCTGATTGGCAGTATGTCCACCAGGACACTTTTTTTCGATACTTGATAAGGAAATGTTTTTCGTTTCCGATATATTTATCATACAAAAAACATAGTGTGTTGGATATGACAAACTTTTTTATTGAGATGATTAATAAGTGTCCTGGAAACATTTATTAACAAAATCCTTAGTAATAATAACAATTTTCTCTCTTTAAACGATTAATTTATCATTAAAAAAAATACCAAAGAATGGCACTTTATGTACTTCTAGATCTTTTCAATTTTACATTGTCTATGGATTCGTAATTATCGGCCGATTCTTTATGTTGACTCCACCAATTAAGGGATTTTTCACAATATGAATCCTTTACCTTTTGATTTATTACGTTTCTACAGTTTAAAGTGATGGGAGAATTCGGCACACATATAATTATTAACAATCTTTGGGAAGATGATCAGGCATTCCTAGAGCTTGACTTCGATGCGGATCCGTATGCAAGTATCTCTATAGAATAGTAGGTTTCACCACTGTGTGTGTTAGATGTGCATGTTTGTATGAGTTTCAGGATATTTCATTTAAAGGGGTCAAATGAGATGAGAAGAACATGTAAATGGCAAAAATGTTTTCCGCCTTCCCCTTCCCACTTGAGAAGTGTGCCACTTGGGCAACCCCAGTGGCTGCATTTTCACTTTAAGCAGTGTGGATAATATGATTTTTTTTTTTTTTACATTCTTTCAGTTATTGAAAATTTCATAGACAAATTGCATATGGGAAGAATATTTTCTCGATGTTTAGGGGAATTTTAGAAAAAATATTAATCAAACAAGCTAGGAATCGGGGAGCAATTACCTACCCAGTACCATTAGTTCTGATTGGGTCAACATTTTCGACCATCTTATATTGTGCGGTTACATTTTTGGATTATATAGGAAATATCAATAATGGCAAAGTGTGGTATCCATGTCAGTTATGATAGAAAGTGCGAATTATAGAGTAATCCGATTTTTCATATAGCAAATAAAATGACTCCGACATCTAAATCCTAACCTCCTCCGTGATGTACACTTAAAAAACGCACGGACCTGTTTTATGTCGGTATCGTACTTGTTTTTATCCATAAATCGGTAAGACACTAATTGCTTTTGCAGCCTGTGGACCTTAATAAGGCTTTAAAGGTTATTCCACTTTATCAAGTGGATTTGGCAGCTTGTGGGCTGCTCTCGGTCCACAAGCATGGAGGTCCAGTCCTTAAAATTGGACACCAAACTCTGGTACTTTGCGAGTGAGGAAATTTACAGCCTTTCATAT
Organism: Eucalyptus grandis; assembly: GCF_016545825.1. NCBI lineage: Eukaryota > Viridiplantae > Streptophyta > Magnoliopsida > Myrtales > Myrtaceae > Eucalyptus > Eucalyptus grandis. Next base: position 32,923,777 of record NC_052616.1, read on the forward strand.
TCTTTTTTTGACTTTTTTTTTTTTTTTTTTTTTTTGGTTTGCATGATTTTTTAAATTGCATTTATTTATTTTAGGCTCAGAGATATCCCTTAGTAATGGAACGTCAGCATCTTAAGTGAGAATTCTACTCATAAGTGAGTTGTGGCCTATATGAAGAGGTGAAGGCATGAGTAGAAAATGCCAAATTTGCTCACTGATACCGGCCCTTCGTCAGATGCTTGGGGTATTCAGTCTGATACTCGTGTAATTATGTCTCCCACATTCTGAATTGCTCGTAAACCACTTGATTTCCACATAGGCGCAAACAACCAAAGCAAAGTTATGATACAAGCAGCTGTGACATTGATGCCCAGTGATAAATGAACGTACTATTTTCTTTCGCCAAATGGGCGTCTGCCCTTAGCACTTTTCCCTCTCAAAGTCAGAAAACTTGATTTGTTTGTATGAAGTCACTATTACAATTATCCATGTGTTGTACTAGCTTCAACAAAATTTATAGCTCTCTCGATCTCTCTCAATTTCCGGATGGTTCTTCTATGGAAAGATATCGAGCATCATAATATCATAAATGATATCATGCTATCTCAGAAAGTCATTTACCAACCGCAATCTGATACGAATGGAGTTTATAAACACACTGTAATGCTTCACAACAAGGTCCTTTTATCTTTTGTAGATATTCATCTTGATATGTGTATCTACTTATGTGGGCATATTGTTCTCATATTGTTGTTACAATATGTTTCGTGAAGGATGCAAAGCATCGCATCAATGTCCAAAGAATCAACATGTATCATAAGAGTCCCCCAATTAAGGTTTGTGTTCTTTTGGAAGAAATAACTATTGCACTCCTCGAAATTCTCTGTGTAGACAATGCTAATTTTAAGAGTTGCCAGTTTACCATCTAGACAACAGTCCCCAACAGTTTTGACTAAATGACACCTTGACGTCCCCGTTCATTGTGTGCTTGTCTTATAAGGGGTCGATAATTTCTTTCTGTGGTCCTCTTGCTTTTGTGTACGTTGTTTGGACGTTTGAACTTCTTTCGAGGTTTGAAGTTCTTCTGTTCCTTGCTCGATGATGGCCTCCTTAATCATCATTGTTGGAATCTCAGTTTTTTACCCGATAAAATTGTGCGATCCAAGGAATCCAAATAGCAAGATGGAACCCAGTTGCTTGGATCTTTTGGGACAGTAATCTTCCTCCTCTTGTATGTTGGCTCCTTAACTCTTTGTGCTGCAGCAATCCCTCTGCTCTATTTGTGCTCTTTTTCGTTTGTTTGGCTGTATAACATGGTTTCTCGTTATTTCCTTTGTTAAATTGCTATGAGGATTCTTGAGTGCTTTGATTTCTCCCCTTATATATAGATGGAATGAAAAAAGAAAAAAAAAAAAAAAGACCTCATCCATTCTTTCGGCTGGGAGGCTTTAGAATCTCACCGGAAGTGGCGGTCATGGAGTTAGGTTTTTCTTTGGTTCTAATATCCAACTTTTTAGGGCGCGCGCGATTATTATTTTACTTTTTTAGTTTTATAATTTCTAATATCAGGAACGGGTTTACAATAGGAATCCGTTTGGTGATACAAATTTATTTTTCTCTTCATAGAATAAATATTTACTTCAAAAATAGGTTTGGAAAAAAATTAGAAGTAAAATTTTTTTACTTTTCTATTTGGGGACAAAAATAAAAATAAAAACTCTTCTCATTGCTTGCCCTTGATACTAACTAGTCAGTCGTTAGTCGCCCACCCCCAATTACCTGCCGCCATTCGTCAATCGCTCGCCTTCAATCATCCGCCACCCATTGGCCACCTCTCGCCGTCGATCACCCGGAAGGCAGAAATTTTATGTCATTATCAAATAAATTTCCATTCTGGGAATATAAATTTTATATTGTTATCAAATGCATCATTTGCAGAGAAACTCATCTAAGAAATAGAAATAAAAAATTAATTTCTAATTAAGAAGTGATTTGTGGAATGGAATGGTTATCATTCACATCATTAATATGCGAAATATGTAATATGCTCTGGACCAGGTGTTTTCAAGGCTAATTTTGTTGAACCAGCTCATGATAAGCAAGGGTTTGAACGGCAGTTCTCGCAAGATTCGAGGCATGACTGATTTAAATGTAGAAGAACTATTGTTATATTTTTTTCTCCATTGCATCATCATGTTTCTCCTCATTTGAATTACTTGTTAACAATTCTCTTTGCCGATTTTCTTGGAGGAAAAATTCTAATCAAATTGGCTATGCTTCACTAGGCAGCAAGAAACTCCCTAGCGAATTGGCAGGAGGAGGTAGATATCTCATTCATGTCGTTTTGCTTGCCTTGTCTTCCTCTCATCTACGGGTTTCATTAACAATGGTTTTCGTAAGAACATACTCATGATTCAAGATTAGGATTATATCCTGACAAGAATGTTCATCCTGGAAGGCATACCACATCGAGCAGTAACACGACCACTCTACGAAGTTCAAACGAGTTCTCTTCACGCCCTAATGATGGAAGGCGTACCTCTTTTGGAGGAAAAACGGGGATGACCACCCCTTTTGAATCAGGAATAACTTCACATTCGTGAGAATCGTCTTGGATGTGTCACTTCACCCACCTGATACAAAACAGCGGTAATCACAAATCTTCTGTGATGGATGGTGTCCAGATCTCTTCATCACTTGCATGCTTGGGTGAGGACTCCGACCTTAACTATGATTTAGGTGGAAAAATTAATGGGTTGAGCACGGCAGCTCCTCCACAGCTAATTCAGTAATTTGCATTTCTTCACTTGGATGGTCCTATGTATGTCAATTTGGATGGCGCGAGGTGTAATATATGATTATTAATGCAGGAAGGTTTCTCAGCTTCCTTGGTTTTAGAATATTTAAATAATAAATCACACATTCATGTAACAACTTAAGCTTTTAGAATAATTATAAACAATCCCATGAAATCTCACATGATATCAAAGCTATTGGTCCTAAATTCGACTCTTTCCAAGCCCCAGCGGAAGACAATTGACAAATAGCATATAATGATTCTATAGGAGGTAGATCAGAGGGAAAATAGTGGCAGGCGGCATTCTATCTAACGTCGATTTCCCATGGTGTCATTGCGCCTGTTAATTACCCTAACCCTTTCACTTTAAATATCAAGCCACTAGCTCATTTGGAGACTTTTGATCATTTGCACTTCCATTTCATCTATACTTGGGCACTGCTAAACTTCTGCATTTCCGATTCTGGGATTTCCGCCGTTGAACCATAAAAAACTCTCCACACAATTCATTGCTCTTAGCGGCTCGACACTCTCACCTGCCACCTGAAATTCGAACCAATTAAAATTACCTTTTCCTTCTCTTGCTGCATCCCGACTTCGTCACGTTTTCGGTGCTAATGTTGTGCATCCCTGACCCTTCCGCATGAGTATGGTATCATGAGAGCAAACCTTCCAAACACACTCTAGAGAAACAATGTTTGTTTTCTTTGTTTTAGTTAAAGAGCGCTACTGGCGCTCATCCATAAGGTAATAAAAGGGGAATCTTTCCAAGATAAAAAATGATAAAGCCCCCAATCTTGGGCTTGAATCAAATAGAGGCTGGTTCCCAAAAGAAATGGTTCAGCTTTAACTAGTGAATTAGCATGCTTTTGGTAACATTACTGCTCCTGGGATAAGTTTCTTTTCGGAAATAATTTTTTCTATTTCTAATTCCTAAAATAGTTTCTAAGTAAATGAACACGTTTGAGCGTGAATGACAACCATTCTAGTTAGAAAGTGATTTTTGAAACAAAAATAGATTCTTCTATTTTTATATTTATATCATTAGATGATTTTCTAAGCAAAAATATGCGTTTGATAATGACACAAATTTTATTTTTCTAAAATAGAAATTCATTTAATAACGACACAAAATATCTCTCTGCCAAGTGGCGGTGGTTGGCGAGGGGCAACCAATGGCGACCAGTGGCAGGCAGCGGACGGCGAACAATGGCAACGATTGGTAGGGGGTAGCCGATGGCAAGCGGCAGCGACGGATGGTGGGCGGTAGTAGTGAAGACAAGCGATAAGAAGAGTTTTTATTTCCAATTATATTCCAAAAATAAAGAATGGAAAAATTTTTACTTATCGTTTTTATTCTAAACCTATTTATGAATTAAAAACTTGTTCTAGAAATAGAAAAATAAAATTGTGTTACCAAACATATTTTTGTTCAAGATACAAGTTTGAAACAGAAAAATAATTCTGAAATAGAAATTCCGAAATAGAAATAAAATGATTATTATGGGCACCCTTAATAACTACACAAAAAAATTCTATTCTCGAAATAGAAAAGGAATAGGATTTTGTTCGGTTCGACTTATAATTTTTTTTTTTTAACATAGAAATTTTTATAATTTTTTAATATTTTTTTAGATTTTTCTTCTTCTTTCTCTCTTCTTCTTCCTCCTCTAGCTAGTCGCCAAGCAGCAAAGGTGAGGGCCAACACTGACAATTGGCCATGGCTAGCTGCCAGAGCCAACGGCAACTGACGGCGGGCGATGGACTAGTTAGAAGAGGGAAGAAGAAGAAAAGAAAGAAAATGACTTATTCCAAAAATTATTCTCGAAGATAAGAAGCAATTTTTTTCTATTTCTTGTTTTTATTTCAAATATATTCCTTGACAACTTTCTGTAAAATAGAAAAATTAACGACGTTACTAAATAGATTTCTTTTTTTTTTTTTTTTTAATTTCGGGAATAAAAGAATAGAAAAATAGAAACATAATGGAGCCTTAGATTTATTTTAAAATTCTTGATTAATTTAAAGGTGATGAGACAACTAGCAAATGGGCATCACAACCCTTTTCTTAATTCTTTTGTTTTTTTTTTTTTTTGGCTTGGATTCAATTTAATATTACAATGACTTGCTGGTTGCCCACGAACTACCATGAGATTTGGGCCAAACTGGCGATTTTAGCCGAGTTCAATTTGCGTTGTTGTCTTAGAAATAAGAAGAAAATGACAAGATAATACTTCCTTAAAATGAAAGGAAATTTGTGTTCATGATGACCTTAAGTAAAGTCTATAAACGAGAGTCAACTTTTCAGTTGTTTTTTTTTTTTTTGGTAACGTAAGAAATATATTGACTTTTAACCAAAAAGCTATACAGCAAGGATTAATGGCACCAAAAACTTACACTCATGATGACAAACAAGTCATACAAGTGGAAGGGTGTCAAGAAAAAGGAACCACAACCTGCCAACCAACTGAAAGCAACAGCCAAAATGGCAACGAAGCTGCCAAACAATGACAACAAATAAGAAAAGGAAAAAAGAACAAGAGGGAAATCAGCCAGTGAAACAGCAACCCTCACAGGAATATAGGGTAGAAACTGACACCTATCAAAAGAAACAATGAGGGAACAATTCAAGGTCAAGTGACAGCAGCCTCCGAAGCAAAAATAACTGGATCTAGCCCCTAACTTTGTTGGGTTCTTCTATTCCTCGGTGCATCCACAACCTAGCTAAAGGTTGTAGCCTTATCTCTTACTATTTTAAAAAGATGGTTTTTCAATGCAGGCACAATAAGAACTTCGGCCCGGAACAAGATATTGTTCCTTGTCTTCCAAATTAAGTGGCAAATAGCAGCAAAAGAATACCTCACTATACATTGAGTAAGTCATCGCCTGAGAGATGAGCAAGGGCCCATAAAAAAAGTGTCCTACCATGGCCTATTTTGCCAAATAAGATTGCATTTCGCAGCCCAAAATGAAGCAAGTCCAGTAGTAATTCGACAACCAAAGAAAAGATAATTAATAGAATCCGGTCTTGAATTACAAAAGGCACAAGAACCATCCTCGATCCTATCATAGGAGAGTAAAAGAACCTGGGTAGATAGCCGGTTCCTAGTGATGAGCCAAAGATGGAACTGGTACCACGGCATAATAGTTTTGTTCCAAACAAAAGAGGACCAAGGTACCAAATTACGCTTTGGTCGGATGGCTTCCCAAGCCGATGCAATTGAGAAAATATCCAAGGTGTTCTCCAACCAAATAAACTGATTAAGCTTCTGTGAAAGAGAAGGGAGAGGCTGCCTCCACGCCTCTAGGATGAACTTAGTAAATTGGCCCGGTGTGGAAAAAAGATCCGCAACTGTAGCCTACCTGGATAAACCTAACTGATAAATGTAAGTGTCCGTGAAGAACAAATTTAGGGGACCCCGAGGGTGCCAAGGATCAAACCATAAGGACACCGAATGTCCATGTCCCACTCGCCAATTAAAGAAACGGTGGAAATCCTTCCTCAAAGCAAGAAGTTTCCTCTAGGCCCAAGATCAAATGGTGGGCTTAGGAATTATCCAAAAATTCTTCCTTTTTAAGTAAGTAGAATGAATCCATTTACACCAAAGGGATTCCTTGTCCATAAATAGAATCCAAATGTGTTTAAGCATAACAGTCGTGTTGCAGACACGAAGAGCACGAATTCCAAGTCCTCCTTCTTTTTTCGAAAGGCATACCTCTTCCCAAGTTACTTTCACACCCCATCTACTAAGGCCTGGGCCTTTCCATAAAAATTGTCTGAAGATTTGATCAATATGATCCAGTATAGCTCTAGGTAACATGAAGATACCAGCCCAAAAGACTTGTATAGAGTGAAGGACTGACCTAATGAGCTGTAGGCGGCCCGCAAAAGAGAGGAAATGTTGTCCCCAAGATTGCACTCTTGCTGTAATGAGATTAACAAGGGCATTATAGTCAGCCTTGATATAGCTAGTATAAGCACCTAAAGGGGGGTGAATAGGTGTAAAAATAATTTCTTGAGATATGAAAGTAATACTGGACTAACAACAGAAAAGAAGATCTCCTTTAGTTAACAAATCGAACTATGATCAAAGTAAAACGGAGAGTAAGGAAGAGAAAATTGAACACAAGGTTTATAGTGGTTCGGCTTATTCCAAGCCTACGTCCACTCTTCTGCACTGACAGCCCACTTGATGGATTTCCCTATGAACAAAAAGAGATATTACAACACTGCTTTCTCTTGATTCCACAGTGTAGATATTCTATCACACTTCCTCAAGGTATCTCAAAGTATAGACTATCTTTTGTGTACAAGATTTCGCTCAGTAAATGAATTGACTAAGAATCAAAGAGCTTCAGACTTTGGAATTCTTCTATCGTGCACACCTCGAACAACTGGAACGTCTTCCTTTTATACTCCTTTGTGCCTACCCGTTGGCACTTACCAAAGGGATTCTTCCAATCCTCCCGTTGGACAAAATCAATTAGGAAGATTATTCGAGCTATTAAAGGAACATGTCGATAGCCCATCAATCCTGCTCGCCCATACAATTAGGATCTTGGTTTCCATAAGTAGAACCTTCCAGGAATACTTCGTCAATCATCGGATCTTTAATCATTCTTGATTTGAATAAAGGAATCCGTTATGTCTTATCCAGCCAAGAGATCTTCTCCAATCGATAAGGCCAAACTCCTTAATGAAGTAGTTCTGGATAGCCTTTCTTCAACGGATTAGTAACTGTCAATGAGAATAGACTTTGAGTCTTGAGTCTGGTAGTCCGGAGGTCTTCAGAATTTAATAGAAGAGTCTGCAAAACTTCAGACTAGACTGATAGAAATGTTTTGTCAGCTTCAAAATATTCCAGAAAGATTTCTCCAACAATCTCCCCCTTTTTGATGGTGACAAAACTTTCCTGTAGATTTGAATGACTTTGACCTGCAAAACATTACTCAAGCAAATATGGATATCTCATAAAGATTAATAGCTTAATGATAACACTAGAATCTGCAACCACAGAAAATAGGTTAGTCTTTCATAAGATATCAATAGTACTTAATATAAACAGCAGTCAAATCCAAATCCATGTTCAGTCAATCCTCATCCAAACACAGACACACAAGTTGTTAGGGAAATCTCTTATGATATTTTGAAGATGACAAAATAAATCAAAGACTACTAACATGTTTAATGGTTAAGTAATAGACCATGCAGATGATTGAACATGTAAAGGATATTGTCAAAGTGTGAAGACGACCGAAGACCGAACGTAACATATGTCCAAAGTATATTCTCAAGATTTCCAGACTTACGTGTCAAAGTCTCAAGACCCGCCGACTTTAGTGTCAAAGTCTGTTCTACATCGAAGTCTGCTCACTCGACAAATTCCAGATTGAATGTGAATGATAAACCAAAAGACAGACTCTATGCTGAAGCTGAAACTGGTATAGACCTTAAAGCTAAATCGTTCGGAAGCGAATATGTTCGACTCGATTGCAAAGTCTATTGCACTCGGACTCGAGATTGTAAAGTCTATTGCTCTCGGACTTTACATCCAGATTCGACAGAACGTAACTCAAGCCCAATCATATAACGGCTAGTGATCTGGTTTGGATTCCACATCAAGATTGATTTGATTGACTCAATCTATTTGATTGACAATTGGATCTTAAAGACAAGATCTTTCTATACGAAGAAGCTTTACTTATGGAAACCAAGATTCCGTTTGTATGGGCGATTGGAATCAATTTGGGATTTTACCTTTGTCACTCATCGGCTACCAAATCTTCTAGATACAGAGCTGTCCAATGGGTATATTGGAAGACGATCCTCAGGATACTGTCCAACGGCTAGTTTGGAAGTGGAGGAGTATTTAAGGAGATGAAGAACTGATGAGCAAGTAAGAGATAGGGCGTAGAATTTATAATTCCAAAGTCTGAGCGACCTTCGATCATACACTTGTCTTTGGAGAGCTTAAACGTTTGTGATCGTGAGAGAAATACCAAAAGAGTGACTTAGTGAGATAGTGTGATCTACTAAGTGTTTGCACTCGAAGTTGTAATCTCTTTTTGATTGCATATTGGAATCCGCCAAGAAGGTCATTAGCGTGGGAGAGTGGACGTAGGCCCGGATTAAGCCAAACCACTATAAATCTTGTGTCCTTATTCTCTTCCTTAACTCATTTGTTTTACTCGAAGTTTATTTTATTCCGCATATATTTGCCAAGGTTTAGTTTAAACACTTATTCACCCCCCTCTAGGTGTTCATACTAGCACTCTCACAAGTCACACATCAAAACAAACTAAAAGTTCAACAAGTTTAAGTTCAAAGTTCAAAGATTTCAAATCTCGCATCTCTCCCCCTTTTTGTCATCATCATAAAAAGAAGTTGAGATGGGAATAGAATGGAGTCAAGTTTGCTTGGGAATGCGAACAAGCTGGAAACCTCCCATGGACTGGATGATGCCTTCCAGCTTTTTCAATTCTTCTTTTAGATGATCCACCTCTTCACCTTTAGCATTGGCTTGAATCTGAAGAGCAAGGACTTGGATCTGATCAGACAATGAAACGGAAGAAGCTTGTCCTGCATTCTTCAAGTTTTGAACTTCACTTTCTAAAGCATATATCTGACCCCGCAATTCCAAAAGAACATCAATGATTCTGCGAAAATCTGCTGAGTTATCAGTCTGCATACTGGCTTCGGCACGATTTGATGGAGTAAAGGCAGACGATGGTATATCAGCATAATCACGCAGATTTGGCGATGAAGCACCATGTCCCTCCTCAGGAAATTGAGAGGCATGAATGTCTTCTGGATCTGTTGGAGAGTGACTGACTCCTTCACTGGTAACAGGATATGAGGTCATTCCTCTGTTTTCACCATCTCCCCCTATTTCCATGGCTTCAGGTGGAGAAGAGTTTTCCTCATGCTCTCCTTCCTCTTGATTTTCTCTTTCTTTTTCTTCTTCAATCCTTTCCTCGTATGTTTCTTTTTCTTTAGCTTCTTTCACCTTTTCTTCCTTCTCCTCTGCTTCTCTCTCCTCTGCTTTTGTATCTTCTTCTTTCTCCTGTTCTTCTCTCTCCTCTGCTTCTTTCTCCTGTCGTTCTATTGATTCAGGAACAGAACGACTCAGCTTCTTTAATGCTATAGCAGAAATTGTGAGGTCATCCTCATCATCTTCATCAGTAATGAGAGCTTTTCTCAATCTGGATGGAGTAACCATTGGCTCCTTCCCTTTTCTTTTCGCTGCAGAAGAGACTTGATGAGATTTGACAGGGGTTTTCTCCTTAAATTTCTCCAACGTCTTGTCGAGTTCTTTCAGACGCATTTTGGACACCATTTTCAGTCCTACCACCATTTTGTCACATGGTTGAACACAGAGAATTTGTGGAGGCTGAATATTCAAATGTCTGAATATCTTTGACACAAGACCTGGATAAGGAAGTTGGCCCTTGTCCTTCACCACTGCTCTATACATGTGAAACAGAATAGTGTGAGGAAGAGAAAACTTTTTCCCAGCATTGATGGCGTACATCAGCTTTGCCTCTGAGTTAGAAACATCAGTTTTGGAAGTTGATTTGGGTCTGAGGCAATTTATCACAATTTTGTGAAGCAGAATGTTGAACGCATGCATCCTTGAATACGAAATCCTTCCTTCTGTCATTCTATCTTTAACAAGTTCCAATGTGGCACGAGCTATAGAGACACTGATGGGTTGATATCTCCCTCTCTCAACCCCAATAACATCTGCCAACATATCCACATCCACTACAAAGTCCTGATCTCGGACACTGAAGGAGATTCTATTCGCATCCAAAAAACTAAGATTTGAATAGAAATATGCAGTTAATTGAGCATACGCTTCTGTGGTGTCAGAACAGAACTGTTCAAGTTGAAGAAAACTGAACTTTTCTCTCAAATTGACATTCACAACATCAAGGAAATCAAAATCTACACTCCTAGGGTTTATCACCCCACGTTTCAACAATTTGGAGTATAGATCATTCTATTCCTTCGATCTAAACAATTATGTTCTTTTTCCTCGAATTTTCGCCGCAACACCCATTCTCAGTTGAAATTCTTTGTACAATCTGTCATCATCATTTCCATCTATCGGATTAAAACCTCCAACATGCGGATCACTTGGGATATTTGCAAGGGTTTTTTCTGCCAACCCCTTAGGAGCAATTTCCAAACTCTCCTTTTTTCGCAAAAAGATGTACTCATTCCCATATCCCTTGTCCTTAAGAAACTCATTGATGTAGTTCAATGGAGTACCAATGCTCTTTAAAGCACGATAAAACTTATAAATAAAAGAGGGCTTTTGAACTCTTACAGGATCTGCGTCTTCGACGATTTCTTCATCTTGTTGATGAACAGCATTTTGTGGACTAGATGGTGGAGAATGACGCTGCTGAGAATGTTGTGGGCTCTGCTGCTAACTTGGTGACTCCTCTTCCTCGGTGAGATCAAAGTGAGTAGGCCCCTTACTCATTCGCCGTGGTCCCCTGCTTGCAATTCTTGAAGACTTTCTTGAAGATGACATCTTTCTTAGTCTTTGAAAGATTCCTTGCTTGACTTTCCCAAGAAAGATGACAACTTTTTGAAGATTAAACAAGGGAGAAAGACAGGAATGGAAGATCGATGCTTTTTAGGGTTTTGGAGTTAAGTGAAGAGGAACCGACTGTATATAGCTTAGTCGAAACGAGGGAATGCCAAACATCGTAAAGGAAGGTTAAAAGATACATTTTAAAAAAATAACTACCTTTTTCAAAAATAGATAACTACCATTTATTCTTTTGAAAAGAAAAAAATTGCACTTTTCACGGAAATTGAAGATAGCATAAATCAATTATGAATGGGAAAAAGATCGTACCTTTACGAGATTTAATAAAATAACTTACAGTCAGGAACCATGATTGTCTGAGACTAAAAAGTCTCTAGACTTTAACTTCTTCAAGCTTCAAGATGTTGAGTCTGGAACGGATGATTTCAAATTGATTTTTCTCCAAAGGCTTCGTTAATATATCCGCCAATTGGTTCTTTGAGTCAACAAACTGAATCGAAACTTCTCCTTTTTGAACATGATCTCTAATGAAGTGATGTCGAATCTCTATATGCTTTGCTCTTGAGTGAAGGATTGGATTTTTGGTAAGATTGATTGCACTGGTGTTGTCACAGATAATCTCCGTGCATGAATCTTCAATTCCAAAATCTCTTAATTGTTGTTTTATCCACAGAATTTGTGAACAACAGCTTCCGAGAGCTACATATTCTACTTCTGCTATAGAAAGAGCTACTGTATTTTGCTTCCTTGAAAACCAAGACATTGTCCTGCTTCTAAGTAACTGACAGGTACCCGAGGTGCTCTTTCTATCAACTCTGCAACCGGCTAGATCTACATCTGAATATCCAAAGAGAGTAAAGTCTCCCTTTTTAGGATACCAAAGGCCGATGCTTGAAGTTGAAGCAATGTATTTGATAATATGCTTTGCAGAACTTAGATGAGATTCTTTAGGGTCTGCTTGAAATCTAGCACAAATGCAAACACTAAACAAAATGTCGAGTCTAGAAGCAAGAAGATAAAGAAGTGAACCGATGATACTCCTGTATAGCTTCTGGTCAACTTTCTTTCCTCCTTCATCTTTGTGTATCTTCAAGGAACTTGGAATTGGTATATCAGTCTTTTTGCAATTTTTCAGTCCAAACTTTTTGACAAGATCATTAGCATATTTTTCTTGATGAATAAAAGTCCCTTCCTTCAATTGTTTCACTTGAAGTCCAAGAAAGAAGGTTAGTTCGCTCATTTCAAATTCATCCTGCATAGACTTAGAGAATTTCTTGCACAAACTTTCATTTGAGGATCCAAAAATGATATCATCAACATATATTTGAACAAGCAGAAAATTTTTGCTTTCTCTTTTGATAAACAGAGTAGTGTCTACTTTACCTTTTTCAAAGCCATTTTGAATTAAAAACTTACTCGATGCGTCGTACCAAGCTCGAGGTGCTTGCTTTAATCCATACAAGGCTTTTTTCAGTCTGAATACTGAGTCTGGCTTCCTTGGGTCTTCAAACCCAGGTGGTTGTTCCACATAAACTTCCTCATGGATAAATCCATTTAGGAAAGTACTTTTGACGTCCATTTGGAATAACCTGAAATTCTTATAACAAGCAAAAGCAAGTAATAATCGAATTGCTTCTAACCTTGCTACTGGTGCGTAAGTCTCGTCATAGTCTATCCCTTCTTCTTGCATATATCCCTTGGCCACGAGTCTTGCTTTGTTTCTTACGACTTTACCTTTTTCGTTCATCTTGTTCCTGAAAACCCATTTAGCTCTAATAATAGATTTACCTTTTGGTTTAGGAGTTAACTCCCAGACATCATTGATACTGAATTGTCTGAGTTCTTCTTGCATAGCTTCAATCTAGCTTTCGTCAGATAAAGCTTCTTCTATGTTTTTTGGTTCTATTTCAGAAATAAGAGCCACAACACTAGACTCTTCGCGCCTTTTGGATCTTGTGCGAATTCCTTCATTAATGTCGCCAATAATGAGGTTTTTAGGATGACTGGACTTATGCTTCCGGGTACTGGTTGATTTGTCAGGTTGATGATCACTTCCTTCATTTGAATCTTCAATAACCATTTTATGCTGGTCTTTCAGAGTCTGAGTTGCTTCTTGAGATTTAGACTTTGTAAAGTCTGGGAGCAGTTTCGATTCTTCAAGATGAGTCTCGAGCAGATTCATTTTGCATAGAATCCTGGAATTTGACATTCATTGATTCCTCCACAGATTGACTCTTCTTGTTATAGACTCTGTAAGCTTTGCTTGAGGTAGAATATCTAAGGAAGATTCCTTCATCTGATTTTTCTTCAAACTTACCAACTTTATCATTTGCATTTTTCAATATAAAGCATTTGCATCCGAACACATGAAAATATGAAACAATAGGCTTCTTTCCTTTGAATAACTCATAGGGTTTTTTTTTCCATAATAGGCCTTAGAAAAACTTTATTTATAATGTAACATGCTGTTGAAACTGCTTCAGCCCAAAAACGTGAAGAGATGTTACTTTCAATTAAAAGAGTTCTAGCCATTTCTTGAAGTGATCTATTCTTTATTTCCACAATTCCATTTTGCTCTAGAGTATATGGAGATGAGAACATATGCTGAAAACCAAATTCATCACAGAATTTTGTAAAATCATGATTTTCAAATTCACCTCCATGATCTGTTCTTATACTCGAGATAACATACCCTTTTTCATTTTGAACCTTTTTTGCAAACTTTTCAAAGTAAGAGAAAGTTTCAGACTTACTTGCCAGGAAATAACCCAAGTAAATCGTGAGTAATCATCCACAATTACTAGGCAATATTTCTTACCTCCAATACTCTGAGTTCTGGTAGGTCCGAAAAGGTCCATATGCAGAAGCTGCAGTACACGATTAGTGGAAACTTGATTTATTGGTTTAAAGGAATTTCTTACCTGCTTTCCCAATATGCATGGTGTACATAGATCAGTCTTTTGGTATGATAATTTGGGTAAACCACGAACAAGCTTCTTTGCTGAAATTTTGGCTATCTGCTTCATATTGATGTGCCTAAGCTTTCTGTGCCATAAACTTGCTTCATCTTGAATTGTGATTAGACATTGCGATTCATCTGGTTTCACATCCAAGAGGTAGATATTTCCATGTCTTCGGCCCATGAATGACTGAGTAGAGTCTTTACTGGTTCCTGAACATATTCTCTCTTGAAAATTTATTTTGAAACCAGTGTCACACAGCTGACTGATATTGAGCAAATTGTAGTTGAGTCCTTCCACTAGGGAAACATTGCTTATTGTGAGGTTTCCAATCTTTACAGTTCCAAATCCCACAATTCTTCCTTTGCTGTTTCCTCCAAATGAGACTTTTCCACCATTTACTTGTACGAGTTTTATGAAGCAATTTGAGTTTCCTGTCATATGTCTTGAGCATCCACTATCCAGATACCATTTTACATTTTTCTTGATAGTGACCTGCATTTAAAAAGACTTAAGCTTTCTTTGGTACCCATATTTTCTTGGGTCCATTGGTGTTAGTATGATATGCGATTTTTGCCCATACTTTCTTAACAGGTTTCCAAACCATAAGACACTCTTTCTCAAAATGATCTGCACTATTGCATTTTGAACATTTGAGAGCATTTCGACCCACTGGTTTTACAAATACTTTTTGAAAATGATTTTTGTAAAATGTCTTTGAAGGTCTCTGCTTAATTCTTTCCTTCACTTTAGGAAAATCAATTAAAGGAATGGTTTCTGCTGTCATTCCCAAACCTAATTTATTGAAATAAGGTCTTTGTCTTTGAAAGAATTTTTTCAAGTTTCTCGAGATCCTATTGACAATCTTTTTGAAATATTTGATAAGTCATTTTTTAAAAATGCATTTTCTTTCAAGAGATTATCTTCGCTTTCTTTAAGAGTAGAAACATTCGTGTCTAAATGTTTCAACTTTTCTTTCAAAACATTTTCCTGTTGTTTTAGTGCAGAGTTTTCCTTTTTAAGTTCAGAAATCCTTTTAAGAGAAGTCTTAAGACTAAAACACAGCTCATCAATGTATTTAGAGACTTTAACAGGAATTTTAAAGTTACTTACCTCAAATTCTCTATCTGAATCTGAGTCTGTCTCGGAGTTTAAATCTGAATCTGATTGTGCCATCAGACATATATTGGCATAATCATCATCACTTTCTTCACACTCTGTATCACTCCAGGTTTCTGCTTTAAGAGTCTTTCGATACTTTTCAGCTTTTCCTTTCTTCTTTTTCAAAAGAGGACAGTTGGGTCTGATGTGTCCCTTTTTCTTACATTCAAAGCAGACAACATCTTTGTTTGATTCATCATCATCAACAGACTTGGTATGTTGCTTTTGAAAGCTCTGTTTCTTTGGATTGAATCTTCTTCCTTTTCTGTTCAGCTTTCTGAATCTTCTTATCATGAGTGCAAGCTCCTCATCATCCATATCGTCTTTAGAATCTGTGACATCAGAATCATCAATGGATTTTAATGCAATGGATTTCTTACCTTTAGGATCTTCGTCTTCATTGATTCGTTACACTTCATAAGACTGAAGAGTTCCAACCAACTCATCGACAGATAGTGGCATGATTCTTTGTGTCTCTCTTATTGAGGTCTTTATGTTATTCCAATCCTTGGAGAGTCCACGCAGAACTTGTTTACCTTCATGGGATCGAAATTGGTTGACCTTGATTTTGAAGACCATTCACGATTTCTATAAAACGACTAAACATGTCAGTTATAGATTCTCCTGATTTCATTTTGAAGGCTTCATATTGACCGAGGAGAATGTTGATTCTAGTCTCTTTCACTCGATCAGTTCCTTCATAGGTGATATGTAATCTATCCCAGACTTCTTTTGCTGTATCACAAGAAGATATTCTATTATATTCAGTAGGTGATAAAGCACAATATAAAGAATAAATTGCTTTTGCATCAAGAGCTTGTCTCTTGATTATCTCTTCCTGAGTCATTTCACTTGACTCAACAGTTTCTTTTCCTCTCTCTGTGACAGATGCAGCTTTAGGAGTGATTCCTTTTTCTACAACGTCCCATTCCAAAGGATCCTTTGATCGTAGAAACGTTTTCATCTTGTTTTTCTAGATGTTGTAATCATTTCCATCAAAGTAAGGTGGTATGGTATTGCTCTGCCCTTCCACCAGCCCTGGAGCTAATACTAGCCATGGATCTTTAACTCTGAAGTAAAACACTTTAAACAAAGTGAGTACACAAGCTCTGATACCAATTGATAAAGCTAGTATAAGCACCTAGAGGGGGGGTGAATAGGTGTAAAAATAATTTCTTGAGATATGAAAGTAATACTGGACTAACAACAGAAATGAAGCTCTCCTTTAGTTAACAAATCGAACTATGATCAAAGTAAAGCGGAGAGTAAGGAAGAGAAAATTGAACACAAGGTTTATAGTGGTTCGGCTTATTCCAAGCCTACGTCCACTCTTCTGCACTGACAGCCCACTTGCTGGATTTCACTATGAACAAAAGAGATATTACAAAGATCGCTTTCCCTTGATTCCACAAAGTGTAGATATTCTATCACACTTCCTCAAGGTATCTCAAAGTATAGACTCTCTTTTGTGTACAAGATTTCGCTTAGTAAATGAATTGACTAAGAATCAAAGAGCTTCAGACTTTGGAATTCTTCTATCGTGCACACCTCGAACAACTGGAACGTCTTCCTTTTATACTCCTTTGTGCCACCATACCCGTTGGCACTTACCAAAGGGATTCTTCCAATCCTCCCGTTGGACAGAATCAATTAGGAAGATTATTCGAGCTATTAAAGGAACATGTCGATAGCCCATCAATCTTGCTCACCCATAGAATCAGGATCTTGGTTTCCATAAGTAGAACCTTCCAGAAATACTTCATCAATCATCGGATCTTTACTCATTCTTGATTTGAATAAAGGAATCCGTTATGTCTTATCCAGCCAAGAGATCTTCTCCAGTCGATAAGGCCAAACTCCTTAATGAAGTAGTTCTAGATAGCCTTTCTTCAATGGATTAGTAACTGTCAATGAGAATAGACTTTGAGTCTTGAGTCTGGTAGTCCGAAGGTCTTCAAACTTTAATAGAAGAGTCTGCAAAACTTCAGACTAGACTGATAGAAACGTTTTGTCA